>NC_046159.1:77818526-78147150 GCF_011064425.1 Rattus rattus | reverse complement strand
GGAAAAAAATCCACCAAGATGAACTCTCAATCCTAAATATCTATGCCCCAAATACAAGGGCACCTACATACGTAAAAAGAAACCTTACTAAAGCTCAAAACACACATTGCACCTCACACAATAATAGTAGGAGATTTCAACACCCCACTCTCATCAATGGACAGATCATGGAAACAGAAATTAAACAGAGACGTAGACAGACTAAGAGAAGTCATGAGCCAAATGGACTTAACGGATATTTATAGAACGTTTTACCCTAAAGCAAAAGGATATACCTTCTTCTCAGCTCCTCATGGTACTTTTCCAAAATTGACCATATAATTGGTCAAAAACAGGCCTCAACAGATACAGAAAGATAGAAATAATCCCATGCGTGCTATCGGACCACCACGGCCTAAAGCTGGTCTTCAATAACAATAAGGGAAGAATGCCCACATATACGTGGAAACTGAACAATGCTCTACTCAATGATAACCTGGTCAAGGAAGAAATAAAGAAAATCATTAGATCTTACTATAAAAGCCTATATTCAACAAAACTTGAAAATCTACAGGAAATGGACAATTTCCTAGACAGATACCAGGTACCGAAGTTAAATCAGGAACAGATAAACCAGTTAAACAACCCCATAACTCCTAAGGAAATAGAAGCAGTCATTAAAGGTCTCCCAACCAAAAAGAGCCCAGGTCCAGACGGGTTTAGTGCAGAATTCTATCAGACCTTCATAGGAGACCTCATACCAATATTATCCAAACTATTCCACAAAATTGAAACAGATGGAGCACTACCGAATTCCTTCTATGAAGCCACAATTACTCTTATACCTAAACCACACAAAGACCCAACAAAGAAAGAGAACTTCAGACCAATTTCCCTTATGAACATTGATTAAAAAATACTCAACAAAATTCTGGCAAACCGAATCCAAGAGCACATCAAAACAATCATCCACCATGATCAAGTAGGCTTCATCCCAGGCATGCAGGGATGGTTTAATATACTGGAAAACCATCAACGTGATCCATTATATAAACAAACTGAAAGAACAAAACCACATGATCATTTCATTAGATGCTGAGAAAGCATTTGACAAAATTCAACACCCCTTCATGATAAAAGTCCTGGAAAGAATAGGAATACAAGGCCCATACCTAAACATAGTAAAAGCCATATACAGCAAACCAGTTGCTAACATTAAACTAAATGGAGAGAAACTTGAAGCAATCCCACTAAAATCAGGGACTAGACAAGGCTGCCCCTCTCTCCCTACTTATTCAATATAGTTCTTGAAGTTCTAGCCAGAGCAATCAGACAACAAAAAGGAGATCAAGGGATACAGATCGGAAAAGAAGAAGTCAAAATATCACTATTTGCAGATGATATGATAGTATATTTAAGTGATGCCAAAAGTTCCACCAGAGAACTACTAAAGCTGATAAACAACTTCAGCAAAGTGGCTGGGTATAAAATTAACTCAAATAAATCAGTAGCCTTCCTCTACTACAAAAGAGAAACAAGCCGAGAAAGAAATTAGGGAAACGACACCCTTCATAATAGACCCAAATAATATAAAATACCTCGGTGTGACTTTAACCAAGCAAGTAAAAGATCTGTACAATAAGAACTTCAAGACACTGAAGAAAGAAATTGAAGAAGACCTCAGAAGGTGGAAAGATCTCCCATGCTCATGGATTGGCAGGATTAATATAGTAAAATGGCCATTTTACCAAAAGTTTTATCTACAGATTCAATGCAATCCCCATCAAAATACCAATGCAATTCTTCAAAGAGTTAGACAGAACAATTTGCAAATTCATCTGGAATAACAAAAAACCCAGGATAGCTAAAACTATCCTCAACAATAAAAGGACTTCAGGGGGAATCACTATCCCTGAACTCAAGCAGTATTACAGAGCAATAGTGATAAAAACTGCATGGTATTGGTACAGAGACAGACAGATAGACCAATGGAACAGAATTGAAGACCCAGAAATGAATCCACACACCTATGGTCACTTGATTTTTGACAAAGGAGCCAAATCCATCCAATGGAAAAAAGATAGCATTTTCAGCAAATGGTGCTGGTTCAACTGGAGGTCAACATGTAGAAGAATGCAGATCGATCCATGCTTATCACCCTGTACAAAGCTTAAGTCCAAGTGGATCAAGGACCTCCACATCAAACCAGACACACTCAAACTAATAGAAGAAAAAACTAGGGAAGCATCTGGAACACATGGGCACTGGAAAAATTTCCTGAACAAAACACCAATGGCTTATGCTCTAAGATCAAGAATCGACAAATGGGATCTCATAAAACTGCAAAGCTTCTGTAAGGCAAAGGACACTGTGGTTAGGACAAAACGGCAACCAACAGATTGGGAAAAGATCTTTACCAATCCTACAACAGATAGAGGCCTTATATCCAAAATATACAAAGAACTCAAAAAGTTAGACCAGAGGGGAGACAAATAACCCTATTAAAAAATGGGGTTCAGAGCTAAACAAAGAATTCACAGCTGAGGAATGCCAAATGGCTGAGAAACACCTAAAGAAATGTTCAACATCTTTAGTCATCAGGGAAATGCAAATCAAAACAACCCTGAGATTTCACCTCACACCAGTGAGAATGGCTAAGATCAAAAACTCAGGTGACAGCAAATGCTGGCGAGGATGTGGAGAAAGAGGAACACTCCTCCATTGTTGGTGGGATTGCAGACTGGTACAACCATTCTGGAAATCAGTCTGGAGGTTCCTCAGAAAATTGGACATTAAACTGCCTGAGGATCCAGCTATCCCTCTCTTGGGCATATACCCAAAAGATGCCCCAACATATAAAAAAGACACGTGCTCCACTATGTTCATCGCAGCCTTATTTATAATAGCCAGAAGCTGGAAAGAACCCAGATGCCCTTCAACAGAGGAATGGATACAGAAAATGTGGTACATCTACACAATGGAATATTACTCAGCTATCAAAAACAATGACTTTATGAAATTTGTAGGCAAATGGTTGGAACTGGAAAATATCATCCTGAGTGAGCTAACCCAATCACAGAAAGACATACATGGTATGCACTCATTGATAAGTGGCTATTAGCCCAAATGCCTATATTACCCTAGATGCCTAGAACAAATGAAAGTCAAGACGGATGATCAAAATGTGAATGCTTCACTCCTTCTTTAAAAGGGGAACAAGAATACCCTTGGCAGGGAAGAGAGAGGCAAAGATTAAAACAGAGACTGAAGGAACATCCATTCAGAGCCTGCCCACATGTGGCCCATATATATACAGCCACCCAATTAGACAAGATGGATGAAGCAAAAGAAGTGCAGAAGTGTAGATCGCTCCTGAGAGACACAGCCAGAATACAGCAAATACAGAGGCGAATGCCAGCAGCAAACCTCTGAACTGAGAATAGGACCCCCGTTGAAGGAATCAGAGAAAGAACTGGAAGAGCTTGAAGGGGCTCGAGACCCTATATGTACAACAATGCCAAGCCACCAGAGCTTCCAGGGACTAAGCCACTACCTAAAGACTATACATGGACTGACCCTGGACTCTGACCTCATAGGTAGCAATGAATATCCTAGTAAGAGCACCAGTGGAAGGGGAAGCCCTGGGTCCTGCTAATACTGAACCCCCAGTGAACTAGACTGTCGGGGGGAGGGCGGCAATGGGGGGAGGGTGGGGAGGGGAACACTCATAAGGAAGGGGGGAGGGAAGGGGATGTTTGCCCGGAAACCGGGAAAGGGAATAACACTCGAAATGTATATAAGAAATATTCAAGTTAATAAAAAAATAAATAAATAAATAAAAAGTAGAAATTAAAAAAAAGGGTCCATAAATAAAGCTGATGTATTCAAAGTGAAAAAAAAAATAATAACTTGATCAAAAAAAAAAATAAAAAAAATAAAAAAAAAAAAGAATTCTAAGGCCTTCTACTGGTGCCATCAGCCATGGACCAAGCATTCGACATATGAGCCCTTGGGGAATATTGAAATTCTAAGCCATAAGAAACATCTGGAGGGCTGATCTTTAAAAATGATGTATACTGGGGATATTTGCAAAATCAGAAAATGCACTTATTCTACTTTTGAAGTGAGGCATATACGGGTAAAATCTACTCATGCTTCCTGAGATAATGTATAAGAAGTTATCGTGCTTAAACTGTTCATGTATGCTAAGGTACTGGCCTCAACCCCCTATTTTCAACTGTTGCACCCTTTCCCTTAGTAGTTTAGGGCACTCATGAGCTGCTAACATGTATTAAGTTGAAATCAGACCCAGGGCTCCAGCAGAGGATCCACTACCAAGCAACTGACCTGAATATTCACACTAATGATCTATATCTCTACTTGATGCCCCAATCATCTTAATTTCCACATATGAGTCCCAATCTTGTGCCTATGCCCCAAATCTCACCTAACAGTAGATGTCATGAGTATCTTTTCATTCAATCAGCTTATGTTTCTGGACCTTATCATAGTCTTACTTCAGGAGTTTACTAGTCATCAATAAAATTGTGGGAGTCCCATTTACCTTACATCCTTGCCAGCATAAACTGTCATTGTTTTATTGATCTCAGCCATTCTGACTGGCATAAGATGAAATCCCAAAGTCATTTTGATTTGCATTTCCTTGATAAGAATGTTGAATGTTTCTTAAGTTTATCTCAGGCATGTGTGAATCATTTTTCGAATACTCTGGTGCTACACCCATTTTTAAATTGCTTACTTGTTTTCTTGATGTCCAGTCTTAATGAATTATATATTTTAGATATAAACTTCTATCATATGTACTTGGTAAAAAAATATTTTCCCATGTTGTAGGCTACTACTTTGTCCTAATGATGCTGTCCTTTGCCATACAAAAGCTTCTCAGTTTCATGAAGTATCATTTATTAATTGTCGATATTATTGCCTGAGTTACTGGTGTCCTATTCATAAAGTCTTTTCCTATGACAATGAGCTCGACTATTAACCTACTTTCTCTTCTATCAGCTACAGGATATCCAGCATTAGTTGAGGTCCTTGATCTACCTGGAGTGGGGTCTTGTGCAGGGGTGATAAATTAGGATCTATTTGCCCCATCCTACATCCAGCAATAAATTTAACCAACACCATCTGCATCTTCCTTCCTGCCATTAGCCAAATATTATGTGGTATGTGGTGGCATCACGCCATACTGGCTTTTTAATTCCTTCCCATTGCCTTTAACATTAGTAATTCTGCAAAGATTATATTATGACACACATTTTATAGGCAATAAAACTGAAGTCTCATGTAGTTAAATGAATTCTTTATGTTCATTCTACAAGCATATAGCAAAACTGACATTTGTGTGTGTGTTGTTGCTGTTGTAATTGTTGGCTCTTGTGAAGCCTAGAATTGAAGATGACATTTCACAAAGGCTAAGTCTTTTACCACTGAGCTACATTTTCAGCACAAGAAATGAGTTTTAAATGAGAATTCTTTCCAAGGCTTGACTTGTCATTTTAGTCATTTTTTTCTCTATGTTCTTTATCTAGTTCAGTATGAAATTAACTATTCAGGGGTAGGTGACCCTAGTAAATCTATAATTTCCAGCAATACTCAAAAAGGGATATGTTTAATATAAAATCTTTCTTGGTTAGCTACTTATAATATTCCTTTTTAAATTTGAGCTTTCTTAGAGATTGAAGTCTACTTTTATCTCATTAAGGCTGTTTTTAAGACTGGAGGAAAAACTGTGCTACATTGTTTTGTTCTGTGGTATTCGAGACTGAGGGTTTTGTTCAATAAGTGTCTGATTTGAAGGGTCAGCTATATATTACTAGCAAGAAAGTGATCTGTCTTGTTCTCAGATATTAGTTTCTAATAAATTAGATTTAATATCATATGGACATTTATAAGGCTGCTCTACATGCAGCATCATTGATTTAATATTGATCTGGTTCATGGCTGGTGTGTTTAATTTAAAAATACTATGTCAGGGGGTTGGGGATTTGGCTCAGTGGTAGAGCGCTTGCCTAGGAAGCGCAAGGTCCTGGGTTCGGTCCCCAGCCCCGAAAAAAAAAAAAAATACTATGTCAGATTCAGTATTTAATGTGTTTGGCTTGATAGTATTTTGGCTCAATGTTCAACTGTCTGATTTGATAAGAAATATATTGCTTTGAGGCATGAAAAAAATTTCAGAGAATATTATCAGTAAACAGTAAGCAGAAGTATTATTGTGGAGAAATGATTTTACTTTTAGTACAGAAATTTGAAGTGGCAATATGATCAAAAAGATACAGTAGTTTTATTTAGGTAAACAAAGTCTTCTTGACTGCATTTAATTAAGTAAACAGTAATGAATAGGCATGTAAGCCTTCTCAAAAGTAAATATTTTTAGCAAATTAAACATCGACTTTCTTGGGGCTTTCTTTGTATAAGAACTAGCTTGTGTGTTTTAGTAAGCTCCTACTTAGTAAGTGAACAACACTCTCCTGTTTACATTTTTGTATATTTGCATTCTGAAAATCTCTAGCTTCAACATGTCACAATGAACACTTCAAGATCTAATTGACCAGGAGGCTGAATGCAAGGCCCTTGGCAGTCTTCAAGTGTGCATTTGGAGTTAATGCATTTTAAACATCTGTGAACTATCACTTTGCCTAACTTGCCAAGAGAATAAAGTTTAATGTTCAGTTGTGATTCCTCTTTCCCTCCAGGAAACCCCCTGTACTTCCCTGGCATCCTCCATTGTCCATTATCCTTATCAGAGCAGTTACTCTAGTGAGTCTCGCTCTCTAGCATGCAGCTCAGAACTCCCAAGACACTCTTCACTGACTATCCTCTTTTGCCTCTCAACTTTGTTAGTGTGGGTTCATTTAGCTCTTTCCATTTCTTTTGCATTCCGTTTCTATCTGCCTTGGTGAAAATCCTTGCTAGGTACTTACTTTAAAGCCATAGTTTAGTTCTTTGGTTCCTGGTAGACTCTGTATCCATAGCGTGTTTCATACTTAAATTTTCATCCATTGACTAGAATATTTTTGCTATTTCAAATACAAACAGAGTTACCGCTCGTGCATGGAAAGCTTTCTGTTCACTCTCCCTAACTCAATGGGATTTATGCCAATTTCTTAACAATACCCACAGGAAAGACTAAAGGATACTAAGTTAACTGAAGAGACTGTGAGCCATCTCTTGCTCTGTCTATCCTCCCATATATCCTGCGGGACAATTGTCTGAAGATGGGGCTCTCATCAGCTATGGTAAGAAGCTCATTTAGGCTAAAATTGTCCACTAGGAGAACTGTTAGGCTTCGCCTTTCCAGACCACACAGCTTGAATGCAGATTCCTGGCAGCAGTAGACCCCATATACTGCTGTCTATTGCTGCTTCTTCCTGTCCCATGGACCTTATTCTGTTTCACGGAGCGACTTAGTCCCCTGCATACCCAAGCCACTCCATCCTTCCATTCTTCTACTCCCCGACTCCTTCCTTTTTCCCACTCTCTCTTTCTTTTTAATATTTATTTTACTCTAATAAACATAGATGAAATTTTAAACCCCAGTCTTGGGAGGTTTATAATTAATACCTGCTGAAAAAGTAATAATAATTTTCTGTCTTAAAGTTGCTGTGTTTTTGTTTCTTTTACGCCAAACTCCTCCTGATTAATCTCCCTTGTTCTCTAAGATCTAAATTAATCCTAAGTAATTTTCCCTTAAGAGAGCAATTATAATTATTGTTTGTGTTTGCATTTTAATGTGCTTTATATTTATTCATTTTTGTTCTTACCAAAATACATTCACCTTGAAGGCAGGGTAATAATATTAATGTCTAACAAAAATCTAAATCTATCTTTCCCTTTGCCTTCATTCTTTCTATAACTTTTTGTTTCTGTCTCCATCTTATTCAACCAAAACCATCTCTGTCTCTCTCCCCCCCTCTCTCTGTGTGTGTGTGTGTGTGTGTGTGCATGTGTGTGTGTGTGCATGTGTGTGTGTGTGTAAGTAGTATATTATCTACAGCTTCCTAATGTGTGTACATTATATTATTCTTGTTACCTCTAGGCACACAAAACTCATTTTAATTTGTTACTCAATAATTCCAACCCTCTATAGTGCTTAAATTCCTCAACAATAACATATACACTATAAAAATAATGTAATAAATAAATATTGCTATAATATGTTACTCTCACTTCAACCCCAGCATTTCTAAGATCAGAGAAAAATGCTCTCTTTGTTCATTTCTGACACACAGCACTCTGATGTGTTGGAAGACAGTCCAGTCACAGCCATCGTGTTTAGATGGCGCTGAGTATGAACTCATAGTGCAGTTTGTAGCTTCAACATCTAATCAACTTGAGTACTCGACATAGCTTATTGGGAGATGAGAAAATGTTTAATCACTGTCACTAATGGACACTTTAAATATAAGGAGAGTTAAAAGTGTTTCACCTAAAATGTAGAGTTAGACCAGCCACTTCAGGTGTACTTCAGGTAAATACATTACAAGTAAATTGCAGGCATTTATTGATGTGAAAAAGGCTTTTAGATGATTGCACAGAAACAGTTTTATCATCACAGAAACTCCATGTAATTTTATCCTAAGTAAATCTCACTTTGGATTGCATCATGTAAGTTTGGGATAAAATAAACCTTACACGCTACCTTCCATTTGCTTCCATCAATCCACTGGAAAACAACATGATTATCCTCATGGCAAAGCAAAAAGTGTCTTCAGTTTCTATTGCTAGCCAAAGGAGGCAGCAAATGGATGTGACCTTTGGAACAGTGCAAGAAGAACTCAAATGTCTTCTCCACTGAGCTCCTAGCCAAGTTTACAGCGAGCTCAAGGCAATATACCTCAAGAACTGTATGTAATCTTGCATTTCTCCCATCACAGGATGATATTTGGGCTGCCAAAGCAACTAAAAATTAAGGAAACATCTAAATATGGAGAATAGATAGTAAGAAGTCCAATTATGCTTTCAAATTGCCTTCAAATGCTTAGATAATTCTCAGATGTCTGTATTCCTGAAGTCAGGAGATGCTGGAGAACAATGCCCGGGTAGCCATAGTTGAGCATATATGACTGCTGCCCGGGTGAAGAGATTTGATTTTGAATCTTTGCAAATTAGATAGCTTGGAAATGTGACAGTAAAATTCCAGAAGAACATGGGGAATGAAAAGCATCTTCACAAGTTCAATGTCTTTTTTTTTTTTAATCTTTTTTTTTTTATTAACTTGAGTATTTCTTATATACATTTGAGTGTTATTCCCTTTCCCGGTTTCGGGCAAACATCCCCTCCCCCTCCCCCTTCCTTATGGGTGTTCCTCCCCACCCCTCCCCCATTGCCGCCCTCCCCCCAACAGTCTAGTTCACTGGGGGTTCAGTCTTAGCAGGACCCAGGGCTTCCCCTTCCACTGGTGCTCTTACTAGGATATTCATTGCTACCTATGAGGTCAGAGTCCAGGGTCAGTCCATGTATAGTCTTTAGGTAGTGGCTTAGTCCCTGGAAGCTCTGGTTGCTTGGCATTGTGTACATATGGGGTCTCGAGCCCCTTCAAGCTCTTCCAGTTCTTTCTCTGATTCCTTCAACGGGGGTCCTATTCTCAGTTCAGTGGTTTGCTGCTGGCATTCGCCTCTGTATTTGCTGTATTCTGGCTGTGTCTCTCAGGATCAATCTACATCCAGCTCCTGTCGGTCTGCACTTCTTTGCTTCATCCATCTTGTCTAATTGGGTGGCTGTATATGTATGGGCCACATGTGGGGCAGGCTCTGAATGGGTGTTCCTTCAGTCTCTGTTTTAATCTTTTGCCTCTCTCTTCCCTGCCAAGGGTATTCTTGTTCCCCTTTTAAAGAAGGAGTGAAGCCTTCACATTTTGATCATCCGTCTTGAGTTTCCTTTGTTCTAGGCATCTAGGGTAATTCAAGCATTTGGGCTAATAGCCACTTATCAATGAGTGCATACCATGTATGTCTTTCTGTGATTAGGTTAGCTCACTCAGGATGATATTTTCCAGTTCCAACCATTTGCCTACTGAATTTCATAAAGTCGTTGTTTTTGATAGCTGAGTAATATTCCATTGTGTAGATGTACCACATTTTCTGTATCCATTCCTCTGTTGAAGGGCATCTGGGTTCTTTCCAGCTTCTTTCAATGTCTTTAATCAAGGACAAATTTGACATATTGGTCAAACTAAAACCATACTGTTTTTCAAAGACATTAGTAAAAAAATTTAAAAGGCAAGCCACTCAATCAGATAAAACATCTGCTATACATACATACAAACATATAAATGTATATACAGATATATTTACAAAGAATTTGCCATTCAAAATGTCTATTAAAATATATCATTAAAAATAAGAATAAGGTTGAAAGAACTACATCATTAGTGAATATGGACAAGTAAACAAAGGAAGATGTATGTAATTAAATCATGTCAACACTACTATTAAGAAAATAGTAATTAAGTCACTATAATTTTCATTCCACATTTGAAACTTCTATGTTTAAACAGACAACATAATAAGAACAAATATTATCAAAATAGAAGACCAAGATCTTGCAGACTTTAATGCTGTAAATTGTATAAAACTACTTTGGAAATCTTTTTATCAATTTTTCTGCAAAATACAGACCTAGCCTATGACTAGCCATTTCACTCCCAATCTAGAACACATTATTTCTTGGTTTATACTGGATTTCGGTTGGGTTTGTATTTGTTTTTCAAAATTTTTTTTTTTTTTTTTTTTTTATTAACTTGAGTATTTCTTATATACATTTGAATGTTATTCCCTTTCCCGGTTTCGGCAAACATCCTCCCCCCCTCCTTCCTTATGGGTGTCCCCTCCCAACCCTCCCCCATTGCTGCCCTCTCCCCAACAGTCTAGTTCACTAGGGATTCAGTCTTAGCAGGACCCAGGGCTTCCCCTTCCACTGGTGCTCTTACTAGGATATTCATTTGCAACCCTCAGGGTCAGAGTCAGGGTCAGTCCATGTATAGTCTTTGGGTAGTGGCTTAGTCCCTGGAAGCTCTGGTTGGTTGGCATTGCTGTACATATGGGGTCTGGAGCTCCTTCAAGCTCTTCCAGTTCTTTCTCTGATTCCTTCAACAGGGGTACCGTTCTCAGTTCAGTGGTTTCCTGCTGGCATACGCCTCTGTATTTGCTGTATTCTGGCTGTGTCTCTCATGAGCGATCTGCACTCACATTTTGATCATCCGTCTTGAGTTTCATTTGTTCTAGGCATCTAGGGTAACTCAAGCATTTGGGCTAATAGCCACTTATCAATGAGTACATACCATGTATGTCTTTCTGTGATTGGGTTAGCTCACTCAGGATGATATTTTCCAGTTCAACCATTTGCCTCATTTAATTTCATAAAGTCATTGTTTTTGATAGCTGAGTAATATTCCATTGTGTAGATGTACCACATTTTCTGTATCCATTCCTCTGTTGAAGGGCATCTGGGTTCTTTCCAGCTTCTGGCTATTATAAATAAGGCTACGATGAACATAGTGGAGCACGTGTCTTTTTTTATATGTTGGGGCATCTTTTGGGTATATGCCCAGGAGAGGTATAGCTGGATCCTCAGGCAGTTCAATGTCCAATTTTCTGAGGAACCTCCAGACTGATTTCCAGAATGGTTGTAGCAGTCTGCAACCCACCAACAATGGAGGAGTGTTCCCCTTTCTCCACATCCTCGCCAGCATTTGCTGTCACCTGAGTTTTTGATCTTAGCCATTCTCACTGGTGTGAGGTGAAATCTCAGGGTTGTTTTGATTTGCATTTCCTTATGACTAACGATGTTGAACATTTCTTTAGGTGTTTCTCAGCCATTCGGCATTCCTCAGCTGTGAATTCTCTGTTTAGCTCTGAACCCCATTTTTTAATAGGGTTATTTGTCTCCTTGCTGTCTAACTTCTTCAGTTCTTTGTATATTTTGGATATAAGCCCTCTATCTGTTGTAGGATTGGTAAAGATCTTTTCCCAATCTGTTGGTTGCCGTTATGTCCTAACCACAGTGTCCTTTGCCTTACAGAAGCTTTGCAGTTTTATGAGATCCCATTTGTCCATTCTTGATCTTAGAGCATAAGCCATTGGTGTTTTGTTCAGGAAATTTTTTCCAGTGCCCATGTGTTCCAGATGCTTCCCTAGTTTTTCTTCTATTAGTTTGAGTGTGTCTGGTTTGATGTGGAGGTCCTTGATCCACTTGGACTTAAGCTTTGTACAGGGTGATAAGCATGGATCGATCTGCATTCTTCTACATGTTGACCTCCAGTTGAACCAGCACCATTTGCTGAAAATGCTATCTTTTTTCCATTGGATGGATTTGGCTCCTTTGTCAAAAATCAAGTGACCATAGGTGTGTGGATTCATTTCTGGGTCTTCAATTCTGTTCCATTGGTCTATCTGTCTGTCTCTGTACCAATACCATGCAGTTTTTATCACTATTGCTCTGTAATACTGCTTGAGTTCAGGGATAGTGATTCCCCCTGAAGTCCTTTTATTGTTGAGGATAGTTTTAGCTATCCTGGGTTTTTTGTTATTCCAGATGAATTTGCAAATTGTTCTGTCTAACTCTTTGAAGAATTGGATTGGTATTTTGATGGGGATTGCATTGAATCTGTAGATCGCTTTTGGTAAAATGGCCATTTTTACTATATTAATCCTGCCAATCCATGAGCATGGGAGATCTTTCCACCTTCTGAGGTCTTCTTCAATTTCTTTCTTCAGTGTCTTGAAGTTCTTATTGTACAGATCTTTTACTTGCTTGGTTAAAGTCACACCGAGGTATTTTATATTATTTGGGTCTATTATGAAGGGTGTCGTTTCCCTAATTTCTTTCTCGGCTTGTTTCTCTTTTGTGTAGAGGAAGGCTACTGATTTATTTGAGTTAATTTTATACCCAGCCACTTTGCTGAAGTTGTTTATCAGCTTTAGTAGTTCTCTAGTGGAACTTTTGGCATCACTTAAATATACTATCATATCATCTGCAAATAGTGATATTTTGACTTCTTCTTTTCCGATCTGTATCCCGTGATCTCCTTTTTGTTGTCTGATTGCTCTGGCTAGAACTTCAAGAACTATATTGAATAAGTAGGGAGAGAGTGGGCAGCCTTGTCTAGTCCCTGATTTTAGTGGGATTGCTTCAAGTTTCTCTCCATTTAGTTTAATGTTAGCAACTGGTTTGCTGTATATGGCTTTTTACTATGTTTAGGTATGGGCCTTGTATTCCTATTCTTTCCAGGACTTTTTATCATGAAGGGGTGTTGAATTTTGTCAAATGCTTTCTCAGCATCTAATGAAATGATCATGTGGTTTTGTTCTTTCAGTTTGTTTATATAATGGATCACGTTGATGGTTTTCCAGATATTAAACCATCCCTGCATGCCTGGGATGAAGCCTACTTGATCATGGTGGATGATTGTTTTGATGTGCTCTTGGATTGGTTTGCCAGAATTTTATTGAGTATTTTTGCGTCAATGTTCATAAGGGAAATTGGTCTGAAGTTCTCTTTCTTTGTTGGGTCTTTGTGTGGTTTAGGTATAAGAGTAATTGTGGCTTCATAGAAGGAATTCGGTAGTGCTCCATCTGTTTCAATTTTGTGGAATAGTTTGGATAATATTGGTATGAGGTCTCCTATGAAGGTCTGATAGAAATCTGCACTAAACCCGTCTGGACCTGGGCTCTTTTTGGTTGGGAGACCTTTAATGACTGCTTCTATTTCCTTAGGAGTTATGGGGTTGTTTAACTGGTTTATCTGTTCCTGATTTAACTTCGGTACCTGGTATCTGTCTAGGAAATTGTCCATTTCCTGTAGATTTTCAAGTTTTGTTGAATATAGGCTTTTATAGTAAGATCTAATGATTTTTTGAATTTCCTCTGAATCTGTAGTTATGTCTCCCTTTTCATTTCTGATTTTGTTAATTTGGACACACTCTCTGTGTCCTCTCGTTAGTCTGGCTAGGGGTTTATCTATCTTGTTGATTTTCTCAAAGAACCAACTTTTGGTTCTGTTGATTCTTTCTATGGTCCTTTTTGTTTCTACTTGGTTGATTTCAGCTCTGAGTTTGATTATTTCCTGCCTTCTACTCCTCCTGGGTGTATTTGCTTCTTTTTGTTCTAGAGCTTTTAGGTGTGCTGTCAAGCTGCTGACATATGCTCTTTCCTGTTTCTTTCTGCAGGCACTCAGCGCTATGAGTTTTCCTCTTAGCACAGCTTTCATTGTGTCCCATAAGTTTGGGTATGTTGTACCTTCATTTTCATTAAATTCTAAAAAGTTTTAATTTCTTTTTCTTTATTTCTTCCTTGACCAGGTTATCATTGAGTAGAGCATTGTTCAGTTTCCACGTATATGTGGGCATTCTTCCCTTATTGTTATTGAAGACCAGCTTTAGGCCGTGGTGGTCCGATAGCACGCATGGGATTATTTCTATCTTTCTGTATCTGTTGAGGCCTGTTTTTTGACCAATTATATGGTCAATTTTGGAGAAAGTACCATGAGGAGCTGAGAAGAAGGTATATCCTTTTGCTTTAGGGTTGAACGTTCTATAAATATCCGTTAAGTCCATTTGGCTCATGACTTCTCTTAGTCTGTCTACATCTCTGTTTAATTTCTGTTTCCATGATCTGTCCATTGATGAGAGTGGGTGTTGAAATCTCCTACTATTATTGTGTGAGGTGCAATGTGTGTTTTGAGCTTTAGTAAGGTTTCTTTTTACATTATGTAGGTGCCCTTGTATTTGGGGCATAGATATTTAGGATTGAGAGTTCATCTTGGTGGATTTTTCCTTTGATGAATATAAAGTGTCCTTCCTTATTTTTTTGATGACTTTTAGTTGGAAATTGATTTTATTTGATATTAGAATGGCTACTCCAGCTTGCTTCTTCCGACCATTTGTTTGGAAAGTTGTTTCCCAGCCTTTCACTCTGAGGTAGTGTCTGTCTTTGTCTCTGAGGTGTGTTTCCTGTAGGCAGCAGAATGCAGGGTCCTCGTTGCGTATCCAGTTTGTTAATCTATGTCTTTTTATTGGGGAGTTGAGGCCATTGATGTTGAGAGATATTAAGGAATAGTGATTATTGCTTCCTGTTATATTCATATTTGGATGTGAGGTTGTGTTTGTGTGCTTTTCTTCTCTTTGTTTTGTTGCCAAGACGATTAGTTTCTTGCCTCTTCTTGGGTATAGCTTGCCTCCTTATGTTGGGCTTTACCATTTATTATCCTTTGTAGTGCTGGATTTGTAGAAAGACATTGTGTAAATTTGGTTTTGTCATGGAATATCTTGGTTTCTCCATCTATGTTAATTGAGAGTTTTGCAGGATACAGTAGCCTGGGCTGGCATTTGTGTTCTCTTAGGGTCTGTATGACATCAGTCCAGGATCTTCTGGCCTTCATAGTTTCTGGCGAGAAGTCTGGTGTGATTCTGATAGGTCTGCCTTTATATGTTACTTGACCTTTTTCCCTTACTGCTTTTAATATTCTTTCTTTATTTTGAGCGTTTAGTGTTTTGACTATTATGTGGACGGAGGTGTTTCTTTTCTGGTCCAATCTATTTGGAGTTCTGTAGGCTTCTTGTATGCCTATGGGTATCTCTTTTTTAGGTTAGGAAGTTTTCTTCTATGATTTTGTTGAAGATATTTACTGGTCCTTTGAGCTGGGAGTCTTCACTCTCTTCTATACCTATTATCCTTAGGTTTGATCTTCTCATTGAGTCCTGGATTTCCTGTATGTTTTGGACCAGTAGCTTTTTCCGCTTTTACATTATCTTTGACAGTTGAGTCAATGATTTTATGGAATCTTCTGCTCCTGCGATTCTCTCTTCCATCTCTTGTATTCTGTTGGTGAAGCTTGTATCTACAGCTCCTTGTCTCTTCTTTTGGTTTTCTATATCCAGGGTTATTTCCATGTGTTCTTTCTTGATTGCTTCTATTTCCATTTTTAATTCCTTCAACTGTTTGTTTGTGTTTTCCTGGAATTCTTTCATGGATTTTTGCGATTCCTCTCTGTAGGCTTCTACTTGTTCTCTAAGGGAGTTCTTCACGTCTTTCTTGAAGTCCTCCAGCATCATGATCAAATCTGATTTTGAAACTAGATCTTGCTTTTCTGGTGTGTTTGGATATTCCATGTTTGTTTTGGTGGGAGAATTGGGCTCCGATGATGCCATGTAGTCTTGGTTTCTGTTGCTTGTGTTCCTGCGCTTGCCTCTCGCCATCAGATTATCTCTAGTGTTACTTTGTTCTGCTAATTCTGACAGTGGCTAGACTGTCCTATAAGCCTGTGTGTCAGGAGTGCTGTAGACCTGTTTTACTGTTTTCTTTCAGCCAGTTATGGGGACAGAGTGTTCTGCTTTTGTGTGTGTAGTTTTGTCTCTCTACAGGTCTTCAGCTGTTCCTGTGGGCCTGTGTCTTGAGTTCACCAGGCAGGTCACTTGCAGCAGAAAAGTTGGTCTTACCTGTGGTCCCGAGGCTCAAGTTCGTTCGCGGGGTGCTGCCCACGGGCTCTCTGAGGTGGCAGCAACCGGGAAGATCTGCTGCCTCTTCCGGGAGCCTCCAGGCACCAGGGTTCCAGATGGCCTCCGTGTTTTCCTCTGGAATCAGCAATGTGTGTAGAGAGCAGTCTCTTCTGGTTTCGCAGGCGTGTCTGCCTCTCTGAAGGTTTAGCTCTCCTTCCCACGGGATTTGGGTGCAGAGAACTGTTTATCCGGTCTGTTTCCTTCAGGTTCCGGCGGTGTCTCAGTCAGGGCTCCTGCCTCACCTGGGCCCTCTCCCACGGGAGCCCAGAGGCCTTATACAGTTTCCTCTTGGGCCAGGGATGTGGGCAGGGGTGGGCAGTGTTGGTGGTCTCTTCTGCTCTGCAGCCTCAGGAGTGCCCACCTGACCAGGCGGTAAGGTATCTCTCCCACAGGTTCTCGTTTTTCAAAATTCTTAAGATGCATCAGTAAGTCGTTTATTTGTGCTCTTTTTGATTTTTTTAAATACAGTCACTTGGGAATATAACTTTCTCTATTAAAACTGCTTTGTGTCCCAGAACTTTGGGGGAGAAGAAATGAGTAACACCCCGGGAAAAATGGCTGACAAGCAAAGCAAAGTTGAGGGTCTTAGGTTTAGAGCTAGGCAATGGGTGTTGACTCGGCAGTAGGGGAAGGGACAAGAAAGGACTTGGACTACAAATGAGGCTCATAAACAAACGTATGTGTTTCAGGTCATGAGCTAGGCCAAACAAAAGCAGATTGTGAACTGTAATAGTCTCTGGATGGATTGTTCTTTAGATGAGTATGAGTTTTGGTTCATAGTTTGTCTTGTCAGATAATAGAATAGTCATTCCTACTTGTTTCTTTTCTTCTTTGTTTCTTTGATGTATCACTTTCCATCTTTTAACCATAAGGTGGTGGTGTCTTAAATTAGCTGGGTTTCTTTGGAGGCAACAAAAATATGGATCTTGTTTTATAGCCAATTCTTCTAGCTTGTGAAATGGAAGCCACTAATACTAAGAATTACTACTAATGACAGGTATATATTCATTTTGTTAATTTGGTGGCATTTTCTTAGATCTCTTGATTAATTGTCCTAATGTGTTTGTTTTTATCTCTGTAGTCTTTTAGGTGTGTTTATCTTTCTCTTCAGTCTGAAGTATTTCTTTCTGCATCCAATTGAGATCTCTGATCTGTTTTTTATCATGCACAGATTTATTTCTTTTTCAACAGGTCTCTCCTATCTATCTGTCTATCTATCATCTATCTATCTATCTATCTATCTATCTATCTATATGTATTATCTGTGTGTGTGTGTGTGTGTGTGTCTGTGTGTGTGTGTGTGTGTGTCTGTGTGTGTGTGTGTGTGTGTGTGTGTGTGTGTGTGTGTGTGTGTTTATGTGGGTATACCCAGTATACAATCTGGGTTGGCAGTTGTATACTCTCAGAACTTGGAATGCATTTTTCTAAGCCTGTATAGCTTTGAAAGTTTCTATCAGTTCTCAGGATTGACTCAGGGATTAAAGGTGCTTATTAAAACCAGCTTCAGTTTCCACTATCATATCAGGTAACTCACACTTACGTATAACTCCAGTTCATGTATAATGTTCAATCATCTATGAGAGGGTGTTCTTTTTTCAAAGGGCAACAAATTAACAATGAGAGAATGCCAAATTCAGTCATTTCACACCTGCCATAGCAAGTGAGCTCACTAACACACCAATCTCTAGTCCCAGAGCTGAGAGATTAATTTTTCACTTCATTATAAAAGAAACTCTTTTCATTTGTTTTTTAGGGATATGTGCTTTGATACAGGCACTACATTTTCAGGATGAGCAGTATTCAAATACTGAGTTTCCCTTTATAACATCCTGTGGCAACTGCTCCAGCCTACAGCTACCCATTCCCCTAAGCTATGTCTGCATGATCATTCATTTTTAAAAAAATATATGGTCTAGGTGCTCTTAGAGTAGATGGAGATAATTATATCCACTTAAAATTAAACTGTTATAAATTCAAGGCTATAAATTACATTCCCACAATGCCTTTTCTCAGATTAAAAGCAAATGCCTTCAATTTGATGTGCCCAATATAGTAACTATTAGATTCATGTGACTTTAAATTTAAGTGAAATAGGATTAAAAAGTGTCTTAATTTTCTTTCAGTTAGTTTGGTAAAATACTCTGACCAAACAACTTCTGGAAAGGAAGATTTATTTTAGCTTATGGTACAGTCCATCATGGTGTGGAAGTCAAGGCAGCTGAAGTTTGAGGCAACTGGTTATATCGCATCCCAATTAAGTAGATCACAAAGGAAGGCATGGGCCCACCTCTATATTTCAAAATATTAGGAGGGAATGACACTGCCCACAATGGGAGAGTTTCCCCAATTCCCTCAACCCAATCAAGATAACCTCCCTCACCCAAATCCAGAGGTCTAGCTCCCAGGTTCTGGATTCTGTCAAGTCAACAATTCACACTAACCATCACAAATAGAATTAATAATGTGTTTCCTTAGTTACATCACTCGCCTTTCAAATGCTAAGGAACCCTGGGTGGCTAGTGGTTACTATATTGGACAGCATAAATACAAATCACTGTCAGCATTTTAAAACGTACTACTGAGCAGTGCTGTCTGGCATGCACCCACATTACATAAATCCTCTAATTTATGCTATGTCACAGTTAGTAGTAACCAATACATGTTTACCCATAATATTCTACGAGTATTTAGTCATTTCCAGTATTTGAAGATTGGCAGACTCAGATTGTTGAATTAATACAGTTCAAGGAAAAGAATTGATGCAACAGTAGGCATGTATCCCGTTTGAGGGCTAGACACTGGGAAAGCGATGAGAGGGGGTGAAGAGGAAGCAGTCCAGGCACACCAGTAGCTTTCAGTTACATGATGTTCAACAAAACTAAAGAGATGATGTGATATTGTGCCAGCATGACATAAGTGGAAATCATAGAAATGCCACAAAGTCATCCAGAAGGGACATGAACACAGTCTCAAACCCAAGAACACATTTCCAGGGAAATGTCATGCTTGGACTGAGAAGAAATTTAGTGTATGTCATAAAGATGATAATTGGATTGAATCAAGGAACATGGAAGCATTCTCATCAAGGAGGAAAACAAATATGCAAGAGAAAAAAAACAACAACAAACAGACACTTAAAGAATTAAATGAAAAATAAGAGTAAGTGATATTTAATATAGAAAGTGAATCCAATTAAAAGTAAAATCAAATTACTCTTATGAAAGATAAATTATGTAATTTATTTTACAATGTAATTGCAAAGTTATATTTCCAAATCATACTTTGAAGATGGGTGGTGTGGCTCATGTGTAATCTGAGCACTCTGAAGGTGAAAACAGGAGGCAGCCAAGTCAAAGGAAAATTCAAAGCCTACAAGAAAAAGATGTGGAGGTATTTCTAAGTAAAGGCATCCCTACAAATGTCATTTTTGCCTAACATAAATTATTCAAAAATTGTACTCGGTTGTCTATAGTCATGTATTTGCATGCATATATAATGTTCTTACATGTGTACATGTAACTACACATAGCATTTAGGCCGTAATACTCTTACTCCTCTGCTTAGCTTTCTCCCATTTTCCTCTTCTTTACCTCCAGCCTCACTTTCTGCATTAAAAGGCGATCAATAGGATACATTGTATTAGTCTACATTTTTAATCTAAGCTTTCTAATAACAAGATAGCATGTTGCATACACTCAAGTTTATACAGTTTTGGGTTACTGTTGCTTTTAGAAATAGGGTTATATTATGAATAATTTCTGTTACTTACTTTTTCCTCATTCTATAAATATATAATAGAGACCATTCTGAGGCTCCCATAGCATGAAATGATTCTTTTAAAAGTCCCATCATGTTTCATGGTGCATTATCATCCCTGGAGCAAAGATCATTACCACTGTGTCCAATTTAGTGCCACAGTAAACAGTGACACACTGAGTACCCTCTGCATTAATCTCACTCCTCCCACCCCCGCCCCAGAATGCAAACCCTAGGAAAAGAATCATTCAGTCAAAAAGTCATTGGTATATCTTCTAATTTGCATTGATATACCTTTCAGGGGGGAAAAGAAGTATATTCCACCAGCAATGTGAGAAAATGCATTTTCCCATGCATCTGCACTAGCAGCGATACATGTCAGACTAATAGGTCTGAAACAGTGGCCCACTGTCATTTTATCTGGTACCGGTGTAACTACTGTTGTGACTGAGCATTTTTTTCAATGCTTGAAGGGCATGTGCCTCGATTTCATTTTTAATGGCTTCTCTGGAGGCTTTAGCTATCTCCCTTTCAGATCTACTATCCTTATCTACTTAACAAGATTCACTCTTGGTCCACCGCATTCTAATTTTGTTCTAAAATTTCTCTGTTGTTTACTTTGAAATCTATTATCACAGAAATCTGTTTAAATTCTATGTAAAGAGTATAACTTTGTGGGTATCACATTTTGGATTTCACAGTTAGTATAAAATTCATTTTATAAATATACTATATACACTCCTTCAGTTTTTAATTCAATAAGGATTTTATATTTATTTGAACTGTTTAATCTTTTTGGAAAATTCAGTTTTAAGTACTAAAATAAATGAGTTCAGGGTCAGGGATGTAGCTCAAACTCGGTAATGGGGTGCTTGCCTAACATGCATACGGTTCTGGGCTAGGGGTGTAGCACAGTCATAGTGTACTTGCCTGACAAATATGGGGCTCAGGGTTCAAACCCCAATAGTGAGGAGAAAAAATAGAAAAGATTGTATTTTCTAATTTGTATCAATTATACCAATAACCATTACTAACATATTGACTAAAGTTTTAGGAAAACAATCCAGAACACAGCCTATTTGGACAACAACATATAATAAGTTTATGTGTGTGCTGTGACTTTAACATAAAACATAAAAATATGGATTTGAAATGATATATTATGCTGTATTATTTACTTTTGTTGAAGTGTTTGTATTTAAACAAAATGATAATGAGTCCATTGAACATTAATTAATTACAATAGTATTAATGTGTGGCTTAAAACACTTATGCTTTTATTCTAAAAGTGATAATTTATAGTTGCATAAATAAGATATATATAAAAACATTGAGAGGATATAATTATATATCATTGTATACTATAAAGTTTAACAATATTTTAGTATGCTTTTTATGTCTGCTGATAAAGTAGCTGTTTTTAATCTCTTATAGCTCTGTAATTGATGTAGGCATTTTTGTTTATTTATTTGTTTCTAGACATGGTCTCACTATGCTGCTCTAGCTGTCCTGCAATTCTCTATGTAGACCAGACAGGCCTTTGTGTGACTTCTTCCTCCTTCTTTTTCTCAAATTATACAGAGTTGTATTCATTATTCATATGGAAATAGATTATAGAAAAGATCCCAAAGGACAGCATTCCAGGTATATCAAGACACATTATTTTTATCTTTTACTCTAAATACCCAGGCATAATATTAAATAGAAATGAAACAATCCAGTATCCTATGATCTCATGAGACAAACTGTGTTTCTAAGATTATATATGTTATGTTTTATAAAATAAAGAGAGAATGGATGCGTTTGGTAGATGTGCAGTCAGGTGTTGAGGACCGGGTGCCTCTGCGGGCCCATGCTGAAGCATCCCTTCCCCTTGAGGGACCAGCCACACAGCAGTGTAGTATAGAATAGAGTTTAATCAGGGCATGGGGAGGGGAACTGAGGAAGTAGAGACAGAGAAAGGCAGAGAGAGAGAGAGAGAGAGAGAGAGAGAGAGAGGAGTAGAGGAGTGGAGACCAGCCATGAGCACATGAGCACACAGAGAGAGGGGAAAGGGGAATGGGGGAGAGAGAGGGGGCAGGAACAAGGGGACAGAGCAGGAGCAAGAAAGCAAGAGAGAGAGGAGGGGGAAAGCTGCCTCTTTTATAGTGAATCAGTCACACCTAGTTATTGGCAGGTAACTGTGGGACAGAGCCCAGACAAAATGCCAACATTCCCCTGTTTTGGTTTAATTAAAAAGGAAAAAATTAAAAAGGGGGTGATGGTGGAGCAGGAATAGGGTTGCTATGGTCTTTAGCTACTTCCGACTTTGGAGCAATGCATCTCTAGGAAACCGAGGAAAAGGAGTATGGGAATGTTGGTCCAATCTCAGGAGAGTTGGCTGTTTCCTTGCTGTCCGGCATCTGTGGAACCATCTGTGGAGAGATCAGGAGGAACAGGTCCAGGAGCAGCATCTGTGTCTGTGAGAGAAGATTGAGGCGTCTGGGGGTTGTTTCTCTGGACCATCCTGGATGGAGTAAAGGCTTGGTCTTGACAAGATGATGAAAAATACATATATATTGTAGGTAGAAAATAAATACGTTTGAGAGAAAAAATGATGGGTACATTTGGAAGTTTAGGTGTATATTTGAAAATACATTTGAAACCCTTATGTCTTGGTAGTTGGGAGAGAGGTGAGTCCCAGTCACAGGAACAGAAGGATTCTACCCTCAGGAATCGATAGCTGTACTTATCTGGACAGAGTCTATTTGGTCCATGAGAGGTAGATCTGAGTGAGTTTCCTGTAGCTTATAAGTTTACAGAAGAGACAAGTTTGTTAACAATATGTACAGTAAGGTGAGCTTAGGGAAGACAAAAACCTTTCGTGTAGTAGAAGGAACAAGATGAGCTTTTTTTTCTTCTGTCTTGGAGACTGAATATGTATAATGAGAAAAAAATTAAGTTTATAATTAAGAGGCAAAGGAAAATCAAAACCTTGACCTTGCGAATATAGTTGATCATATATCAAGAGAAACACTGTAAGTCTATAGTTAAAGTAGAATCAAATGAAACATATATTTGAGTATGATAGCTTATAGTATAGATTCAGCATGAGAAACACTTTAAATTTAGTTAAAAGACAATCAAAGAAAACTTAAAATCTGAATTTGTGTTGATATAATTGGATTGTACAGTGGAATATTTTATTAAGGTTAGGCAAATTTATAAGAACTCGAATAATGCTAAGACAGTGTCATTGCAAGAAGAGGAAATATGAAGCATTTCCTTGCTGGAAACTGAGTTTGGGTAAGGAAGTAACAGGCAACATTTGTGAAAGCTTACATCTGAACTTGAGTATTGTTTATCGTGAAGTCTGTAAGAAATGTGGCAGTCTGTGCTAGTTAACAAATTGATGAGCAAATACAGTAGTGGATTATCTTAGGATAGGAAGCTAGGTCTCTTTTCTAGCTGTCAAGGTACAGTTACTTTAGCTATCAATGTAGTCAGAAATCTGGGGAAGAATAATTTATAATCTAGGAGTCATATATTAAATGTATTAAAGTGACAGAGTTTCATCCGTGGTCCTAAACAATTCCCAGGTCTCTGTGGTCTTCATGGCAACTTGGACGGAGTCAGTCGGGCTTTCAAGTCCAGAGGCAAAGAGCTTTTACTCTGTGTAATAGATACGTGTGATATGAGAAATTACCCACCTTGGCTTAGGTAGTGTGAGACATTTGACTCTCAGGGTATCCTGTTCTGTCCACAGTGTAGACCAAGCCCTGGCAGTAGACAAGGCAATGGCAGTGTTTCTCAGCGGTCATCATACCACGGTCCAGACAGTCTCTGGTAGCTATGCATTTATCTTCTCAACACCTTAGTGGGTAACTGTCAAGCACTGGGAGTCTCTATCATAAGCTTAAACATTTAATGGTACAGTTAGTAGATTTCTGACAAGATTGAGAGCAGTATCTTTTAAGCATAAACTGATTATGGTTTCCCATTTCCAGATCTGCCCAGATCCTTCCCACCTCCCCAACTACTAAATCCTCATTCTTTCTTGCTCTTTCTCAGAAAACTAACAGGCATCTAGAAGAAGAGAGAAAATTAAAACAAGATAAAATAAAAACAAATGTAGAGACAGAAAAGCAAAGGGCCAAGGGAAAATCACCACCAGAAGCACATACAGAGATAAAGGCACACGTTGGCACACATAAATCCCCTAAAATTACAAGGTCAGAAACCATAAAATACATAAGCAAAAGACCAGCTGGGGAAAGGGGAGAAAGAGGAAGAGGAGAAAAACAAAAGAGGAGAGGGAGAAGGGGAGAGGAGAAGAGAAGAAGAAGCAGAGGAGGAGAAGGAGCAGGAGGAGGAAGAAAAAGAAGAAAGAAGAGAAGCAGAGGAGAAGAGACAAGCCCAGACAAAGTATTATGAGACCAAAAAAAAAAAATACCATTGAGTTCATTTTGACTTGGACATTTATTGCAGAACATGGGGACAACTCTTAAAAGTGGTTCGTATACCAATTTTTCATCATTTCTAAAGGAGCCCTGGAGATACATGCATGTACACACACATTGACACAGACAAATTTACACGTACATAAATAAATTGAATAAATCTTGCAAACTAAAATAATTCATTAAAATATTTCCTTCTCAGCAATTATCACTAAAAGGATTTACATGCATCAATGAAAGTTCAAGACAAGTATAACAAATAGACAAAAAATGAAGACATTTCAAAATGGTTAAATGACCATGGTAAAAGCCTTTACAGGGCTTCCCAGAGTGAATTTTATCTATCTAAAAGGTGGATCAATACCTTTTATCCCTCCGTCTTCTTTGCTCTAGTCAAGACGCCTAACCAGCATTGAGATTACATTAGATCAGCTGATTAGTGATTTCTAATGTCTTCAATGTCTCCACAAAAACTTACTGACCTTGATCATCTATGCACTTATGAAGCAATCATCAGGTGGCGAAGGTTCAGACTTTGTGAATAGATCAACACGTTGTAAGAGAAGTGAGTTAGTGAGTTATTTCCAGAGTGTGTCTATTACAAAAGTCATCTTGACTCTTCTACGTCTTTTCTTGTTATCCTCCGTTTCCCTGGCTCTTGCACTTTTTCTGCCTCCTCTTTCTCAAGGCCCTGAGGGGACAGCTGTGGTGGAGACATCCCTTTCGCTGCTGAATGTTCTGAGATCCCTTTCTTTGCGTTATACCTGACTCCATCTCTGTATTAGTACACATCTGCAACAGGAAGAAGCTTCTCTGCTGATAACAAGGCGATTACCTATGAGTTTAGCAAAGTGCCATTACGAGTAATCTTAGTGCCACAGTTTTTTTTTTTTTTGTTTGCTTGTTTAAGGGTATTGTTTGTGTTCTGTTTTTGTTTATGTTTGAGAACAGTAGTATTTGTTTTGCCAACAGGAGCCTGAGCTATCTCGCCTCAGGTTCTTGGTCACACAAGAAATGTCAGATATGGGTTACACCTCGTGACCTGGACTTTAAATCAAATCAGATATTGCTTGATTATCCCACAAACTTCAACCCGCCACTCTTGTAGATGATCTTGCAAGCAGGACAGCATTGGAAATCAAAACCTTCTCTCTCTTATCATCCAACATGAAATCCTTTGTTACTTGTGTCTCTTCCAAGCCCAGTTTCCTTGAGTCTGGCATCGCTCTTGTGTGATGATATCCAATTAAACATGTTCTTCATGAAAGTAAAGCTTGAGTGCTAAAACAGTATAGACTTCACCCAACAGGAAGACCAGGGCTTAACCTTGGAGAGATTTGACCCCAGTTCTCGAGAGTGATGTCACAGGTTCTCTCCTGAATACCAATCACAGCCTTGACTCCTTAAACTCATCATGTGAGTTAAACATGTTAAAGATGTCTATCATAGAGACGCCCTGAATCACCTCGCCGGCAATGCAGGTCCAAAATGGTTATAAAGCAGGAAAGCAATTTTAGCTTGTTTTCAAACTAGTTACAGTATTTCAAAAACAGCTGCAGTATTAGTAAAGAAACTGACATTTTCCTAACTTTACACACTACAATTATTTAATATTTTTGAAAGTGCTAACTGTTCTCTGAGGTTTTGTCCCAGTCTACACATAACATTGAACGACTCAAGGGTATCAGCTCCTTCTTTGCCAGGCTTCCCATGACTTTTTTTAAAAAACACAATTAAACATAATTAAATACTCATAATTATACTATTATATGAGTATAGAAAAGAATATTTTTGTTTTAACGTACTTCTTTTATGCCCTGTCATTTTCAATGTTTTTCTATGATAAAGGACATTCTTTTGTCCTTTACTTCAAAGCGTAAGTCCTAAACATTTTAGCAACAGCCATGCCTTAATTTATTACATTTGTTTATTTAGTACATGTTTGCATGTGTGTTAACAGAAGACACTCTTGAAAAGTTAGTGTTGATTTAATTTTAAACATTTTCGTATCTTGTTTATGAAAGTTTGTGCCATATGATGACTATGTCAAAGTGAACTTGTAATTTCAAATAAAGCACACAAAAGTATGGCAGGCCAAGAGTTGAAGCAGCAGTAAACAAAACCATACCTGTGTATATGCATGTGCATGTGTGCATGCATGTCTGTGTGTGTGTGTGTGTGTGTGTGTGTGTGTGTGTGTGTGTGTATCCTAAACACTCAAATGTGGACGTGAACATCATTTACTGTGCTGCGTAAATTCAGAATACTGCTAGATTATCAATCTGCCTATAGTGGAAGAGGGCAGCACCTAGGTCCACATGTAATAAATATTAAAGCCATCTCATCTTGAGGACATAAATGGACAGTGAATTACAAGGACCACTATTATATGAGTTAGAATTTATTTTGCTGACCTTATTCTCAGACCTTTTAATCTTAAAGTTTTCCACTCTCAGGCTTATTTTAATTGCTAAACATTTCTTCATTCTGATGGTGAGAATCAGAAAAGCTTAGAGAGTAATGGTCACATAGGGTTTTGCGACCACACAACGTAAATGAACAGTCATCATCCCCACAGTTTAACAAACACCAACTTTTTCTTTTAAAACCTCAGTCCTTTTATCTTAGTAGTGTGGTTATAGAACATCAAAGAAGCTGCATTTCACATCTTATGTCACAATATATTTATTTACATAAATGTTGTTTCTCAAAGTCAATGCTCTGTGCCTTAAAGGTGAGGATTACTGCTCCTCACCTACATTTGCTTTCCAGTGGACAATGTCTCCATGAAAGTGTGTCTTTAAGATTCTGGAATGACTGTAGTAGGTGTGATTGAGATCCAAATGACCACTGATCAGCAGCATGGCTTGGAGGAAGCTGGATCACCTCATCTGTGACTTGGCTGCCATAGACTCGGCTGTCTCAAAGTGTCGGAAATATCAAAGAAATTCATAGGAAAGAGTATTTTATGAATCTAAAGAGGTCTTGCATTTTATCTATTCTCATAAAAAAATAAATACTGGATGCTGTCAATAAGCAAACATTTTACCTTACTGTTTTCATTTAAATCTCAACTTTCCAAAATTGTTCCCAGTGAATGTCCTTAATAAAAGATTATGATTGCTATTTTTTGTAGATTTGGGTTTTGATGTGAGCCTATACGAATTTAGTAAATTAAAGCTTCATATAAAAATGAATATTGATCTCTCAATTCGTATTAAGTTCTGTAGAATGGTAGGTGGTAAGTGTATTTGCTTATAGTTTGGGCTTTCTCAGTTACCATGGAGGGTATTATGTAATAAACTACCAAGTGTTTTCTTCATCACTTCATCATGGGAGTACAGAATAGGAGCACAGGAACAAGGACAGTCCACAGAGGCAAAGAAATGTGTCATCTTCCAATGAATACTGAGGAGCATTAGTTTTCAAATATATTTTTTTTCATTTTTCTCTTTACTAGTCCAGAAATGCAAATATTTGAGAAAATAATATTGAAAGTTTACCTTTCCTCATCTGACAGGAAGAAACTTGCAAAAACGATGATTAGCTTAGTAGAGTGTGCGTGAAGGAGAAGTGGTCTCCATAGACTATCTGTGTTTAATCAGCTAGGTACATAGATGTGGAGCTTAAATATTTGAATTTTTGTACAACTATTTCAGTCACCAGAATAATTGAGCAAACTGTCTCGGTTCCTCTCCATGAAAATGTGTTTCCTGTGTGTTTCAACGGAAGCAGTGGGTAGGGCTGTGTAATGTGCTACAACCATTGTGCAACTTGTCCCAATGATCCACCTGTAAACAGATGATGGAAAAAGCTCAAGATGTACATCACCCTCAAAAATTCAGTCTTACAGGGTCCCTGAGAACTGCCAGCACACATCTCGATGGAAAGTCCTTGAACTGAACATGAAGCAATTCTGGGGCGACACTGTAGGAATCTAGCAATCAAACGCCCTCTGAGGGTTATCATCCTCGAACTCTTGTTACTCTGGAACTGCTATAAGGCCTTCTGAACTGAGCATCAGTAGATATCAATGTCCACCAATCACAACAGGACCTGTTTTTAAACAGTATTCTTTTTCAATTTCATTTTATTGAAAAGAGTTTTTTCAAGCAATATATTCTTGTAGCACTTTCCCCTCTTCTGACTTCCCTGAGATCCTCCCATGTCTTTATTAAGGGAGAATTTGATACAGTGTGTACCATACTCATGACCCAATGACTTCTCCTACATCCTCACTACCCCCCTAACTTTCAGTTTTCTTCATTTTCCCCAATCAGGTCCAGTTTCTCCTATTCTTAGAAATGGAGTGTGTCCGGGACCTACCAGGGCTCACACCGTTGAAGAAAGATGTCTTTTCTTCCTTAGAAGCTATCAAATGCCAAAACCACCTCGCTAGTGGTGGGATTCTGTGCCCACCCACCCCCTCCATGCTAAGATATTGTCTGGTGTGAGTTGCTGCCACTCTTGTCCATGCCACCACAACTG
This sequence comes from Rattus rattus, assembly GCF_011064425.1. Lineage (NCBI taxonomy): Eukaryota > Metazoa > Chordata > Mammalia > Rodentia > Muridae > Rattus > Rattus rattus. Next base: position 78,117,972 of record NC_046159.1, on the reverse strand, counting down.
CTCTGAGTGTATATGTTCAGCTCTCCTGCTGGGTTCAGAAAAGACTGTTTTCCTGAAGGTGCCCTCCTCTCTCCAGCTCTTATGTTGTCTTTTCCCTTTCTGCCACAAAGTTTTCTGAACATTAGGAAAATGGCTGTGTCTTGTCCACCGTCTCTTTTTCTCTGTATATTAACCAGTTGGAGAGCATGTCTTTGTCTCAAAGCTACCTCAAGAAGAAATTTCTCTGATAAAGAGTGAGAGAAGCACTGATCGGTGGGTATAGCAATAATTCATTAAATTCCTTTGTAAAACAATGTTCATACAGTATTAAGTTCTCCCCCAGGGCCAAAGACCACAAGTTCTTGGATGCATTAAGAGTGCTGGAAATGCTCACTGATAAGTGGATATTAGCCCAAAAGCTTGGAATACCCAACATACAATTCACAGACCACATGAAGGTCAAGCAGGAGGAAGACCAAAAGTGTGGATTCTTCAGTCCTTCTTAGAAGGGGGAACAAAATACTCACAGGAGGAAATATGGAGACAAAATGTAGAAGAGAGATTGAAGGAAAGGCCATTCAGAGACTGCTTCACCTGGGGATCCATCTCACATGCAGTCACCAAATCCAGACACTATTGCAGATGCCAAGAAGTGCATGCTGACAGGAGCCCGATATAGCTGTCTCCTGAGAGGCTCTGCCAGAGCCTGACAAATACAGAGGCAGATGCTCACAGCCAACCATTGGACTGAGCACAGGAATCCCAATGGAGGAGTTAGAGAAAGGACTAAAGGAGCTGAAGAGGTTTGCAGCCCCATAGGAAGAACAACAACATTAACCAACCAGACCCCCCCCCCAGAGCTCCCAGGGAATAAACCACCAAAGAGTACACATGGAGCAACCCATAGCTCCAGCCGCATATGTAACCAAGGATGGCCTTGTTGGGCATCAGTGGGAGGAGAGGCCCTTGGTAATATGAAGGCTCAATGCCCCAGAGTAGGGTAATGTCAGGGCAGGGAGACAGGATGGAGTGGGTGGGGGGTACCTTCATAGAAGCAGTGGGAGGGAATTTAGGATAGGGAGGGGAAACCCAGAAAGGGGATAACATTTGAAATGTAAATAATAATAAAAATAAAAATCCAAGAAAAAAGAAAAAGGGAAAAGAAAAAAAAAAGTGTTGAGAATGAGCTCCGTCTCATGGAGCAGACATTAATCAGGAAGTTGGTGGGTACTCCCAAAACATTCATGTCACCATGCACAAATTGACATATCCTGACGGACCAGTCATTATCATAGCACGCATAGTTTAAAGATTGTGAGATCTTTGAAGGTTTCATTTCCTCAATAGTGTACCACAGCTTCTTAATACTTTGGGGTCTATATATGGACAACAGTGGCAGTAGATAACGTTTTGTCATCTTTCTCACAATGGGGTCTGGAATATAAGAAAAGGAAGCACTCAGATATACTCTTGCCCTTTGTTTAATCTAGACAAAGCCCCACATTAGCGAATAAATCAATGCCATTGATTTAGGCTCCTAATCCAAACATGACCTCAAGAACAAGAGTTAGTTGAAGTCCTCTAAAACATCTACCACCTAGTCAGATGGATTGGATATTTTCGAAACCAGCTTCTCAATTATTTTCTCTCTTGAAAAGTGGTTGTAGACTTTGCTGATGAATATTTTCTCAGTAGTTTAAATTTGATAGTTTAAAACCATTCAAAGGACAGTGCTTGCATGCATTAAGCAATGAAAACCTGCCAAGAACATTTTAAAAATTATTTCATTGGTCTTTCTATAGGCTATCATCTCACAATTTTAATGCTTCTCTTTAAAAATGCACTCATAAAGCTTCCTAACATTAAATTTGTAGAATAGTGTATGCAATAGTAACGATAATGTTACCATATATTGGGGTACAATGGCACAGCTCACAAACTAGTAACTGTAGCACTAGAATACTTCTTAGTAGCAAAGTGGGATATTCCTAACCATAGAGGACCTTTTTCTTAGGAAGCAGAAGCAGGCAGTTCTCTGTGAGTTCAAGTTCAGCCTGGTGAGTTCCAGGACAGCCAGAGCCACATAGTGAAACTCTGTCTCAATTTATAAAAAGGAAAGAAAGAAAAGAAAAGAAAAAGAAAGAAAAGAGATAGCAACAAGAATAACAACAATAACATTTATTATCATCATTTTTATTATTATAAATCTTCAACTGCATTGTTTGAAATGATTTGAGGAAAACATGTTTTATCATTTATAATATACAATATAATACATATGAAAAACATTATATATGTCAGTTTTAAAGCATCTGTACTCTGGGAAATATACTACACTTTATATAGAAAAGGTTCTCATGTACGGTCTTTAAGACCTATTAAAATTCTTAGAAAATAGTAGTATTTACTGTAAGTGAGTTTTTCTCAAATAATTTATATTTTATTTGTAAATTATAGGACAGCGGGTTATATGTATCTGTCTACTTATAGTTGGTCTCAGTTAAAATACTTTCAAATACTTGTTCAGCTGATTCCTGAACAATTCTTCATGTCATAAATTAATATAATTTTGTCTCTATGTCATAAAGAAAGGATGATGTCATGTTTTTGTTTCCTCTGTTATGGCATGGGCTAACATGCATGACATAAACAGCATCATAAGTTCCACGTTGAAATAATAGCAGGCATCATTTTCTTGACCAATCAACAACACCATTAGACTTATTAATGGCTTGCTCCTTGTAGGACTCTATATTTCTTTATATTTCTTTTTTATTCTGAAATAAGGTCTCACTACATAGTTCTTGCTGCCCTGGAACTCACTTTGTAGACCAGGCTAGCCTTAAACTCACAGAAATCTGCCTGACTTTGCGTTCCTAGTGCTGGGATTAAAGGCATACAATACTATGACTGCCTAAGGACTATATTTCTATTTCACTGAAAAAAATGTTCTCTTCCTTGTTTACAAATTATAAAAAAGCTAGGCACTGGTGGATTACTCCTTTAATCCCAGCATCTGGAAGGCAGGGGTATGTTTATCTCTAAGTTCGAGTTTAAGGCCAGCCTGATCTACAGAGTAAATTTCAGAATAGCTAGGCCTATACAGACAAATTCTGCTTCAAAACACAAAACAAAACAAAAGGGACTATATAAATGACTATTGTAAGTATCGACAAATGTCTTAAAGAATTATTTCAATTTTTTTGAGAGAGGGTCTCACTCATTGTTTAGCCCTGCCTGGTCTAACACTCACAGAGATATGACTGCTTCAGTCTCCTGAGTTTTGTGATTAAAAGCCACCATACCTGTCAAAGAATCATGTGGCACAGCATTCTTAAGATTATTTTTAATTGTGTGATTGTGTGTGTGAGTGTGTGCTTGTGAGTGTGTGTCTGTGTCTGTGTGTCTGTGTGTATCTATGTGTCTGTGTGTATCTGTGTGTGTGTGTGTGTCTGTGTATCTGTGTGTGTGTGTGTGTGTGTGTGTGTATGAGTGTGTCTGTGTATCTGTGTGTGTGTGTGTGTGTGTGTGTGTGTGTGTGTGTGTGTGTGTGTGTGTGTGTGTGTGTGTGTGTGTGTGTGTGTGTGTGTGTGTGTGTGTGTGTGTGTGAGTGTGTGTGTCTGTGTGTGTGTGTGTGTGTATGAGTGTGTGTGTGTCTGTGTGTGTGTCTGTCTGTGTGTCTGTGTGTGTGTGTGTCTGTGTGTGAGTGTGTGTGTGTCTGTGTGTGTGTGAGTGTGTGTGTGTCTGTGTGTATGTCTGTCTGTCTGTCTGTGTGTGTATGTGTGAGTGTGTGTGTATACATCCCCTCAGGAGACAGAGGTATCTGAAGCTGGAGTTTCATGGTTGCAACCCACATGAACTTGGGTCCTCTGGAACAATAGGAAACACTTTTACCCGCTGAACTATTTCTTTGACCCTACTTCAATTTTTATGAAGCTCCACACCTTTGTAAGATGCAGTTTTCCAGTACTGTGTTAACACTGAACCAGCGTCCCTTTTCCATCTTCTTTTTCATGTGTATATGCATGTTCAAAGGTATAGAGGTGCACATGTGGATACACGTGCACATTTGTGATGTTCCGAGGCCTGAAGTTGGTCTTAGGAATTTTCCTCCTTCCCTCCTGACCTTACTCACTGTGGCAGGAACTCTCTGTCAAATCTAGTCAGTAATGTGGTTAGTCTCTCCAGTCAGCTGGTTCTGGGGAGCCTGTTTCTGCCTGCCAAGGCAGAAAGTATAGGAGAGCTGCCCTGCCCACCCTGGATCTACCCGATTCTTTGATCCTTTGCTTGCATAGTAAACAGTTTAGTCATTGAGCCATTGTTGATGCCTTCTTTTCTTTTTAATAATAGTACATTCTTCTTTTAATACAAATAAATTAACTTTAGGGTTAATTATTTGTTCTATGAAGTCCTTAAATTTTATCTTTATCTTTAATAGTTTTCTAGACAAACCATTGAAATATTTATCATAATTGCTTCTTTTATTGCTTTTTAAGTTTTCAATTTATTTTGTGTATCTGATTGTTTTGCCTACATGCATGCAGTGATCCTGTCAATGAGTAATCCACTAATGAAGTCCATGCCCTCATTATCCACCCACCTCTGAACAGTACGACCAGCTACAGCCTTAGTATTCCACGCATGACCTTTGCATAGTAGGAAAGACATGACAAATCCAAACTATATCGGCAGGTTCCCATATGAATTGTTGTTGACTGAAAAAAATTCACTAAAATATATTCTAGATGACCCACTATGAATTTATGCTCCCAACTGATACAGAAGATTGTACAATTGTTTCCCTCCTTGTAATGACCTTCAAGGAAAGGGACTTCTTTGGAAAGGAAGATATGGCATAAAATAAAATTTTCTAACACATACTAAAATAACACTCAAAACAGACTTATTTAGGCTCTAATTGTAAGACCTCCATAATTGTACTTAGAAAGAGGTGAACTCAGTTGGACAAAAAAGGCAGAGTGAAATTTATGGATAGAGCAGTATTAGTAATTTCTCCTTAATGTGAATTGTGAGCATTTATGTAAAACATAGGTCATGAGGAAGCCATGGCGGGTGTGAAGAAATGTGCCTAGTTCGGAGGCGGCCTAGTAGCCTAACAGAATCAGCATCTCTCAACTATTGTAGAAGTATAGTTTTTGAGGGTCCTATGAATGACCATCTAAGTGGTAAGACACACTGCGAGAAACATGTCTTGAACATTCTTGCATTCCATATGACAACTATAATTCGTGGTTGCTTTCACTATAAGCCACAGTGCCTGAAAGCATGAACACTACTCTACCTTCACCACACTTCCAGAATTAAAGAGCTATAGACTAACAGAAACAGAAATATGAGTTTACTTAAACACTTATAGCCTATAATTTTTGCATATACCATTGTAATACTTATTATCCTATGGATTTTTAAGTCCTATTTTGTTTTCCCCCATAATTTCACAGGTAAAATATGGAAACTATGCTTTTGTATGGGATGCAGCTGTGTTGGAATATGTGGCCATCAATGACCCCGACTGTTCCTTCTACACTGTTGGAAATACTGTTGCTGACCGGGGGTATGGCATCGCACTGCAGCATGGCAGTCCCTACCGTGATGTCTTTTCACAAAGGTAAGGCTATTAAATGATCTATATAAAAAAGGAGGCGATTAGACCTTAAAAATATACTAGACCACACTGTCTCTTCCATCACATTTTCCTTTGTGTTACAAAAAGCATTGCACAAATAACGGTTTCTAGAAGTGTGTCTTACAAGAAAATTCTTGTCTAAAACGTGTACTGTTTCTCCATAAATAAGAGGAAAGTATTGTTGTATATAACTCCTTTTACTCTCCAAAACTTGCATGTGCCAAGTAGAGTATATGTGCTACAAACTACAGCAGACGCTAGGCAGACTAATCTACATGGTAGGAAGTGAACAGCATGAAGTTGTGGGAATTAACTTATTTCTAGAAACATTAAAGCCCAAAATGTACTTCAGGACCAAACTAGAATACTAACTTGCAGATATATACATGGGAAATCTTCATCTGAATTTAGTGAAGGAAATGGTAAAACCTTTAAAATTCTCCATCTGGTATTAACATGCATATGAAGTGCTCATTATGGAACACAAGGAAAAGGTTATAAAGATAGTACATCCAGCTTCGAACTAGAATGTTCCATGACAGGGAATTGTTTAAGAAAGTTTGACAATATATTTAACTAACATTAATAATTTCTGTTGAAAAGAATTACACTGTCTCGCTCTAGTTACAAGACAAATTTTGACTTCAGAGAGAGTCACTGTCTTCTAAGTAGAGATATTGTTTACGTGACACTAATTGTTCCTTCTATTACTTGTTACTCACTAGAAGATACTGCCAGATAAGAGAGGCACTTAGGTTCGGACTGCAAGCACAAAGCATAAATTTCAGCTGAGGTTATTCAAATCGTAGATAGCAAAAAAGCAGGAAATTCAGAGGTGCAATGCATAATTAAGCCACTATCTATATGAAGTAATGTAATCCCAACATAATATTCAAAACACTGTTATTAACCTCATGTTACATTTGGGAAAACTTATTTGAAGGTTTATAGTTTTCCAAAGTCACAAAGGTGAGCGGCAGAGCTGGCCTTTGAACCCATGCTAACATGTCAACAGCCTACCATATGTGGTTGGGCTGAACTTGAGTAAGTTCATCCAAACAGCCAGCATGCCTGCCCGGGTACTTGCCTTCACAATAGAGTGCTGGCATCTGTTTAAGGCAAATGTAGATGGTTTTTAGACATATAATCAACCAAACTGAAAAGCCTCCATTAGAAGAACAGAGTGGGTGATAAAAACTGAAACTGTCTTACAGCAGCTGAGCAAAAGAAACCATATGCCCATCAGAAATGGAAAACTGAGATACCGCTTCAGGATTTTTTATGTCCCATCATCTTTTCCTGCAAGTAGCTCACAGCTCTAATCAACCAAGACGATAGTTCTTCCTTCATAGAAGAATCTTAATTCATCATGACTTTAATAGGTAGACTCCAAATCCCCTCTTACCTAAGTTATTTGAGCAGCTGGAGCAGGAATTACAACCATTGTGAGCCTTCTTCTGTGGGTGCTGGGGACAGAACTCTGACTTCACGCAAATGACTGAAATCTGGAGGTTTTGATGAGTCAACAGAACAATGATAATTACTATGCTCAGTTCCACCTCCCTAAGCATCCTCCCTTGCAGAAATAGGGTGGCTTGCTCTGTGATCAAATGATGCTAACAGCATCAACACAAGCAACAAGCTTGGTGCGCTTCTCATTCTTCTCATTCATAAAAGAAAGAAATCTATCCGTTAGCATAACTGTGCTTCTGTCCCCTCCATATAGGGAGTTAATCTGAGGCCATATTTATCCCAGCCTGGGTGATCTGTGATAGTGTCTGAGATGCCCTGGTGAATGGAATAGTCAACTGTATTGTCCCTACAACAAATCTGAAGGAAAGCTGAGACAATTGAAGAGTCCAGGAACATGGGGGAAAGAGTCACAACCCATAACCCAGCACCTAGCACTCACCACACCCTTGTGCGAAGCACTCCTTTAAAGTTTTCATGCTGACTAACTCCACCCCTTGTCCTCAGAACACATGTAGGTAGGTGCTATTGGCGTCCCATTTTATAGTCAGGAAAGCTGACAAAATAACAGCTCTGCTGATGGTTAAATTATCGTTAATAAGTGGCTGGGCTGGGATTAGAACCTTCAAAGTCTGAAATGTGAAAGGAAGATGAGGAGGGAAGACTCTATGTACTTACCTGGAGGACTGTGAATAGGAACACAGAAGGAGACAGGAGGAGGAGAAAGTGAGAAAATGCGTTTGTGTGCACTGAATTTGGAGTGATACCTAGATGTCTGTGAGAAGAAAAAAATCAGAAGTACGAGATAGAAGGTTTAGCAGGATGGATAAAAGAGATGCAGAGTTAGGGTATAGCTGTCTGTATAAAGTAAGAAAGAGCCATTGGGAGACAGTGTGTTGAAAGAGTCAAGCCCTTGTTCTGACATTAAACAAGAAAGAGAAAGATGGAAAAGAGTGCCTTTAGAATGAGTAAACACAGCAAACTCTGAACCTTCCATTCCGAGGAAGGATCATTCCTGAGCTGTGTGAGTATTCTGTGGCTATTTTATTTTTTTAATAAATCTCAAGGCCAGCTCAGCTATGCTCGGTGCCTCACCCTGAGACAGCGCCTGTCAACCTTTAAGCAAGTGTCAGCGCACCTGGGGGACCTGACAAAACAATCATTTTTGGCCTCTAGCCCTAGCATTTCTGAATCTGAGGTGTGCATAATTTTCATTTCTACCAAATTCCAGTTACTGCTGCTGTAGTAGTCACGCTGAGAAACACTACTTTAATAGGTGTTTGTTAACTTTCCCGTTCTTTCCTGATATTCTTCCCAGTTTATGTCTTCTATTGCTTCTTTGGTCTCTTCTACTCTGTGGTATATTTCAGGACACTTGGAGATACTTTTATTTGTAAATACAATCATATGTTGATGACACCAACGTTCTTTTAAGCTCATCTAAATGTTGTGAGACACCACTATGGATGATTACTGCGCTTAGTCAATTAGGACTTTCTAGCGTGCTGCCAGAAATCCTAGCATTAAGGAGTCTGGAACAAGAGAATAATAAGGTCAGTTGGGTCTACATAGCAAAACCCTGACTCGCAAGGAAATAAACAAATGAGAACTACAGAACAAATGTATAGCAAAGGAAACATGAGAGAAATCAGGGATTATTCACATAGAATCAATAACCACGTTGCACATTAGTTTGAAGCTGTGATTTCTGTTTTATATCTACCCTATTTCAACCATGAACTCATCTTCACCAAGCAAAAGACATTTCATGTCAGACATTTTGGCCTATCTTTCAAATCTACCCAGGTTGTGCCTACTGCGTCCATGAACTGTCCCCAGGGAATCACCATTGACCATCTAGAGTCTCTATAACTCAGTCTAGTCACCAAAACAATTCTTTTCCTTCAAAGACTTGACTATTGACATTAACTGGTGCTAGGTCATCACATGCTTATCCATTGTCTCTATTGAAGTAATTTGTCGTGTCTGTTTTATCATAGTCCCTTGCTAGTAAAAATACTACCAGTTATAGTCACTAAATCTTCCCTAGTTTTCATAGTGGGAGAAGAAAAACTTACAAGGTTAGTTTTCGTTGTTTGAAAAAGGAAATTTTGTGTCCTACACACCAAATGCTCAACTCTAATGCTGCCCACCTGCATCGTATCAAAAATCCAGTAATTCCCTGTGAGCTTAAACTAGAGGAGTGATACTTTGTCATGTGTTATAAAGTCATCTTTGTATAGGCTACAGCAAAGAAACAAAGTCCAGAAAGGAAAGACCAGCACTGGACAGTTGACCCTGAGAGAGGTCAACTCTCTCCTTAGTATTATTCCTTGATATTTCTTCCTGCCTATAGATTTGTAGCCCTTAGACTCTACTCCATTTTCATATGTTCAGAATGTAAGTCCATAGCAAGTATTGAATCAGACATGATGAAAATAAGGACAGAAAGATATATAAAAGATCTACAAGTTACTCTCCTTCTCCCTGCTGTCTTAGGTACCATTCCTACTGTTGGGATAAAATAGTATGGTCAAAAATAAACAGTTTATTTCACTTTACAATTCAGCATCACAGGCCATCACTGACTAAAGTCAGGACAGGATCTCAAATAGGGCAAGTACCTAGAGGCAGGAACTGACGCATAAGCCATGAGAAGTACTGTTTACTGGCTTGTTTCCCATGGTTTACTCAGCCTGCTTTCTTATAACACTCATGACCCCTAGTCCAGGATTTGCTCTTCCCACAGTGAGCTGGACCACCTCACATCAGTTCTCAACCAAGAAAATGCACCACAAGGTGCCAACAGGCCTTCTCACAGGGCAATAGAGTAGGAGGAATTTTCTCAACTTACATTTCCCTTTTTCCAAATGACCTGGCTTGTGTCAAGTTGGTGTAAAACTACCCAGCATACTTGATAAATGATTTCCAAGGCACCTGAGATTCTTAGGGGCTAACGTGTCTCTGCCTTAATTTCAGACCTCACATTGCCTCTGGGTAACTCCTGCCCTACTACCTGCCTCAGCTTAGATGGCCTGTCTACATGGGAAAAATCTACTCACATATCGCTAACTTCTAAAGCCCTTCCACATGCAGATATCAGCCCAAACAGGACAGTCACCAGTCCATCACAAAGTGAGGGGGAAATCCAAACAAGTCTAATGTTAACTCAATGAACTCAATTTAAAGAGCTGTGATTCCTTCTGAAATTTTATCTTTTTATACTAGGAGAATGCAGTCTGTTTCCATTTAGGATAGAAGCATAGTTGGTTTTTTGTTTGTTTGCTTTTTTTTCTGTTTTGTTTAATCTTGAGAAAAACTAAAACAGGGCAACCTCTGTCAATGCTTCCACTGTCCTCCCTGTAAACTAAGGGTCTTAAAACCTGCAAGTCACTTACCTGTCCTGTGCTAGAGTAGAGGTGTGGGAAGGGAGAATGAATGTGTAAGCAAACCATGCAGGAGCCTCCCTTTGGCTTCCTTTCTCAGGCAGTTCTGTTCTGGGAATAAAAAGTGGTGTCTACTCTAGGTCCTAAGCCAGTGCTGCTGACTCTGCCTTTCAGATTTCTTACATTTTAAAAAAGGGCCCTTTGGGATGGTTTATGCAGAATTCTATGTCCTACTTTAAACCTAAGAACTTTTTTGACCTTCAGTGCATGTATAAAATTGTAAAAAATAAATGAGAAAAGTGGCTTGTTCAAAGAAAAGCTTAAAAAAAAAAAAACTTCAAGCAAAGCTTTTCTGTGTTATCACTGATTAAAATAAAAGGAGAACAAACCGAAAGCTTAAATGGAGTTGTCCCTTGAAACCTTTCATACGCATGCTACAATTTTTTTTCCATTATGAAACAAAGGTTTGTAGAGCTTGCAAGCTGAATACAAAATCATCAGATTCAGTTTTATTCAGATGTGAAGGTGACCATTTTAGGCCTAAAATAGCCATTGTGACCATCATCTGTAAAAATCACTCACTGAAAACTGGCTACCTTTAGGATACAGAGTCTGCATAATCTCACAAAAGATGGTGAAGACATCCCTTCCGGAAAAATGTAAATAACGAACCATCGCATGCCACCGTCAGAGCCTCTCACATCTTCTGCCAACAGTGAAAATCCATCTTAACCCCGGCAGCAGACAGCCAATTGATGTGTTCCCACAGCTTAGGACGCTCCTTTCTTTGCCACCAGAAATGCCCTTGTGTACACAACCATTTTCACAGGCAGAACAGAGGAGTCATTCTTTTGAGAACACAGGACTTAAGTCTCGGGACTGCCAGATTGCACGGGGCAAGTTCTAAAAGAATGTCAGTACTCCTTGGAGCTCACATGGTACAGGAAGGATGGGCCCCGTCAGGAACATCAGCCACCAGCTCCCAAGCCTTCCTTACTCCTGCAATTACAATTTAAAGTCCACGCAGCTCTATTAGCGGGCTGTTTACTCTGTGACTTCATGCCACTTCAACATTGCCATCTATGTGACTAGGTCGATGCTTCCCATTAGAGGACTAACGTACAAAATAACCTTGAGGACACATAAAAATTTCGGAAACAGCCTAAAGGGAAAACACAAAATTGTTTCCAGCAAAGGGACCAATGGCCCGAGGAGCTTTGTTTAGAGACCCCTCCCCACGGCCCCTGCCAGCTAAAACCGGCATTTGGGAGTTTGCTAAATTAACTTCAGAGTGAGCCAAAAATAAAGCAAAGTCGGGTTTATTAAAGATAGAAAGGGACTGAAATCCTGTCTTATACAAAAGTGTGGGCTTCTGCGAGGGACTGGCAGTTAGGGTTCTTTGCAATGGGAATCTGTGGGGCCTTGGTGGCCCCCCAGTTATACTTGGTGGCTCTCAAGTTACACTTGGTGGCTCTCAAGTATGTGTTGACCACCTATGAAGGGTCATGCATTCGTTATGGGCAATGGATTTATACAATAATCCAGATTCAGTGTAAGTCATTTACTGTCTACTGAACAGGTGAATAAGTGTCCTTCTGCTCATGTAAGGTGTGCTAGGAACACAGAGAAATCTGAGTCTGTGGAAGTATTGGCACGGTTTCCTAGGTGAATTGGCACTGAAAGGATAATTCAACAACTGAAGTTGGAGAACAGATGAGCCAGTATTCTCCATAATGTAGAGATCCTAGCCCTAGTAACTTAGAATGTGATTATATATTAAAGAAGTAATTGAAGTTAAATAAAGTCAATGAATTATGCCCTATCCAGTATAATGGATGTTCCTGTAAGAAGAGAAGATCAGAGCACAGACCTTCAGAGAGCCAAGAGAGTTGAATCCCAGAAGCAATTAACCTTGCAGGCATCCTGAACCAATGCTTAGCCTCAAGAATTGAGAGAGAAAAAGCAGGCATTTTTCAAACTATTAGTTCTGTGCATTGACTGTATGGAACCCAGCAACAAACAGAGTTGGTGAAGTAGAATGGACAGGAGAAAGAATTTTTACAAAGCATCAAAATGGTGGGCATACAGCCAACAGGTCCTGGAGAAGATGGAAGGACAAAGGGACAACTTGACTCCATTTAGTGAGGCTAGAGATGCCTGGTCATGGTCCAGACTGACCATGAGCATGGTCAGAAGTCACTAAGGAATATCAGGCATACTAAACATGAAAGGCTTAATTTCCATAAAGATTCACTGAGGTTGTAGTGTTAGTTACTTATTATCTAGATTGTAGCTCTGGGAGAGTTATATCATAAATTTATAGCACTAATCCAGATGACACATGATATGTACCCAAAATAGAGTTTAAATGAGGATGAGAATTAGACTTTAGAGATAAGGAACCATGTGGAACAATTTTTTAACCTTGTATAAACTACAGGAGAAAGAATTGGGACAACTTAAGCAGTCCCCAAATGCCCCACACTCTCAGCAGTGTCTACTCTTCGTGAGGAACCAGCCTGATATCAGCAGAGAGGACAAGTTCCATTTTTATTAGTTAACATATTTGGCAACAGCTCCTAAGGCATCTGCCAGTTCCAGTGAATCTCGGCCCTAGACTTTTGAACTCTGAGACTGGAGAGTACTAAATTCATTCGCACTTCTAAAAAGAACATGGTTTGAGGCACATTCTATAATACCGATATTTATAACACTGCCCAGAAGTGTTCTGTTTTGTATGTGTGAAAACTGCCAGAAGAGTATGCACAGATCCTTTCAACTTCCATCTCCAGCTTTGACATCCCTGAGGAAGAATGAGCTGCCTTCCAAATATAGTTAGCCAGGAGAGAGCCCGGGAAGGGAGAAAAGAAAGAGGGAGGAAAATGAGGGGAGAGAGATTTTTCCACAGTAGCTTGACAGCTTAACTGAGCTTCAGGAAATACCTTGCTTTTAGTACACAGCAGTTTCTTTCCTAGGTGACAGTCCAGTCCCTGCTGGACTCTACACATCAAGAGCTGATTTTATTAGAACTTCTATCATTGGAGAAGCAGAAGTCAGGGAAACATATGTCTCATGTAAAGCCGGGGAGTCTCATACTTTATTTGCCAGCTATGCAGTGTTCAAATATTAGAAGGATTTAGTTTTATTAGCTCTTTCTTCAAATGTCCCACTTTAAATGTCAGTATGCTTTTCAAAAACGAGAGCAGGTTCTAGCAATTTACCAGTCAACATTTTCTGGGTGTATCTTAATGCAACGCTTCCTTCTGATCCATGGGGGTTGTGATGCAAGATCCCAAGTGGATAAATGCTAAAACCAGTAATACTAAACTTCATATTTACGTAGTTACTTACCCATAGGTTTTGTAGCATTAGCATGTATGAACCAGAGTTGAGCCGACTGTCTGTGTTTTATGCTCTAATGCCTTTTTCACTTCAGTAGTCTTGAACTTTGGAGCCATTATTAAGTAAAATGGGGGTTACTTCTGCACGAGCACTTTGGTTTTGCAACAGTATTATCAGCCTAAGGATACTGGCAAAAGGGTGGGTAGACTATGCAGTGTGAATACTCAGGACAAAAACTCACATCCTGAACGAAAGAATACAAGACACCACCGGGTCATAGCATGAAGCCATGTGACTTGAAACTTAAAATATCTTATTTTTAGAAAGTTTCACTTAATATTTTGGACCACTTTTTACAGTTTTTCACTTAATATTTTGGACCACAGTTTCCCAGTGGTGATAATTGAAAGTAGACACAGTGAGACTACTAATGGAGTGGGTTTGCTGTTACCCTGGCTGTCCACTCGCCAACTTCGTCACTTTCTGCATTCAATGTTCATGTCAACTTTCTAATCATATTTCCCAATTGCCCTTTTCTACTTTTTTTTATCATCTTAAACAATGTCTGACTTTCCATGCCAGAAAGTTTTTAAAGGAACATGGCTTCATTGTGTTTCCCATGGAAGCCGAGGCACAAAGACGGATGATAACTCTCTGGCCTCTCCTTTATTCATAAAACATTTTGCAAAGTGCATTTAGTAATTTGCCATTGTAACCACTGGCATTGGGAGCTTTCAGGGCCGAGTTCTGACACTGTGTTTAGTTCATACTTTGACTGCTCAGCTAAAACTCCCATTTGTATGCATTTATTCTGCTCTCCGCATTATGTTATCAGTCACTTTCAATATTTCAAAGCCACAGCAGGCTCTTTCTGACACACATTTGTCAGAATGAACTGCCTTGATTGCTATTATTACAGACTCCAGTGCCCAAGTAAGGAGAAAAGCTTATGTAGTACCAGAATATTGAAACTGCCCAATAAAACAATAGGCCCAGGAGGGAAAAAATAGAACAAATGTATTTAAATCAATGCCTTAAATGTCTGGGAAAATCTAGGACTATGAAATAAGGATGTAGAATTCAAAAACATATAAAGAAAATGAATGCATTTTTGTAAAAACAATAGGGGATTAATTGAGAAATGCCAGTGCCCTGGTGACTTAAGGACAGTCCCGTGCCTCTCTTCCCCTAATGAAGAGTTTGAACAGGCTTTGCTAATGGGGAGTCCACTAAACAGGAAAGGCTATAAGAAAGCCACACACTTGGGCTAACCTGAATTTAATAAAACCTATAAGAAACTGAATAGAGGTCCAGACACATTCCTCCCTGCTCATGTTTGATAACCCACAAGCACGCTCTGGGAGGAACCACAGGACACCTCCTGCTCTTTACACTGCCTTTTCACCTCATCTGTCTGTCAGGACAGGACGTCAGAGATGGAACTCAGAAATCCACTTTAGAAGCAGCAAACCTGGTATCCAAAATGAGAAGGCTTCCTGAAAATCTCTGAAACTTAAAACTGATAGAAAGCATGACATAAGACTGCATAAATGATGGCCATTACTGTGCCACATCTTTATTCAAAAGGAACTTAAGATATAGAAAATGCAAGCTTTACCACAGAAAACAGAACGGCTAGGTCGCGCTACTCTTCTGTTTTGAGAAATTGTATAACTTTATGAAATTATCTCACATCACATATTCAATATATTTTTCTATAGAAATATTCAAGAAATCATCAAAAACAGAAAATGTCCATAGTGTGAAAAGTCTAGGTTTCCTGTAAAAAAGAAAAGTTATCAAGGTTCAAAAGTATATGCCTGCAAACTCAGAAACTCAAGAGACTAAGCTAGAAAGATTGCAAGTTCAAACCCAGCCTGGACAACCCAGAGTGAGGGACTGTCTCATGAAGTATGTGATGGAGAAGAAGGACTCATATTCAAAATTAGAATTAGAAGAGCTGTAAAAGAAAAAGCCAAAAATGTAGTTCATAAATTTCTAACTTCCAGAAATGTTATCTTTCTAAAGACATGATGTTCAATACCTATTGTATTTAAAGCTTCAAGATCAAATTTTCTCCTAATTCTAGTTCAATCATATACTGAAATATTAAAATTGTGCTTAAAATGTGTCTTATTTACACAAATATTATCATAACTCTCTTACAAATATAAATAGTTTTAGCATCAGTTCTTCATAAAAACATGATTTCATGTTCATGCATACGGTCATTACAATGAAACATATTTCATTAGAAATATACATTAGAAAATACTTAGAAGGTGTTTGAGAAAAAAACATCCTTAGTTTAATTTCTATTTTCAAAAATGGAAATAATAATCCATTAAAACTCATACCTCTTGCAATGCTAAAATATGTCTTGAGATTTTCTAATTGAAGACCATGACTCAGATGGGATATAGATTATGTCATAGAACATAACTGTACTTCAGTGCATATACTTGCTAAAATATTGATTTGATATTACAACAAAAATAATTGTGTCTACAATCAAATTATTTATCTTCCAAAGGAAAAAAAAAGAATTTTATGTTTCAAGTTTTATCCATTTAGACACAAAAAACCACACACTCAGACACTCATGCACACACACTGTGAGTCACACTCCTGGCTCACCAAGCCACATCATTCTTCCCATAATAGATTTGTAACTATCACCCTGGAAAAGACTGCTGTAATCAGGAGAGACAAAGACTCCAACACACCACTTTACTAAAACATCCTGTGAAAGGCTTAGCATTTCCTGGAACATTTCATGTAAAGCTATTGTTTCTTTTTAAGGTTGTTGAGAACAGTTCTTCAATCAGATAGTTTTGAAGATGTAATTTTTGCCCATGGATATTTTATTGCTTCTGATGGCTGAAGGTGTGAATATATTCTCAATCAAGAGACAAAGTGTAGGAGCTGAAAATCCCCTACATTAGTAGCATCTATCTACAATAAGAAATTTCCTATCTAACCCCAACTTCTCAAATTTGACTAAAGTTCTATCTCTCCTACACACAGAGTGTTTTGTTAATTTTATTCTTGGTTTGACAAAAGACAACATGATACTATTTCAATGCAGGATTTCTATAAAACTGGATATTTTTTAAAAATAGGAAACCTGTTGTATTTCATCCCAATGAGTGATTACCTCCTTACAAACTCACTCACAAATGAGTTTATGAGGAAGCAACAGAAAGACCCATAACATGGACAGTGTAAAGAAATAAAATAACAAAAATGAATAACAGTGTAATCTACCAATGCTAACATATAAAAGTACTTTTTCTCTAATAGACCATCATCAGTAATTAAGAGTAAACATACTATTGATTAATATTTTACACTTTTAGAAATTGCCAACTCTCACTCAAATGTTGCATGCGCTTATTCCCGGTAGAATATTCACTCAAATGCAGATCGTATACGCTTTGCCATGACACGTCCAAGCCACAGATATTATTCTGAATTCTCCATATTTACCTGTACACATACATAGTTCCCACATAGAAAGTGTGTAGCTATTATTTAAACCCATGAAAAATGCATTGTCATCAATTTTCATGAAGAAATTGCCATAGGAAACATGAGAAAACTCCAAAATAGGACAAATAACATTGCATATTAAAATCGGAGAAGAAATGTAACAAGTAAAAATACAGTTTTAAACAATTGTGTCCTGGTTAGGCATGAGACACACATCTACAATTCTAGCATTCGTGAGACTGAAGCAAGAGGATGGCCTTTCTACCCAATTATACCCTTTAAAAAAGAAAAAAAGAAGAAAGAAAGAAAAAAGAAAACTACCTTCCTTAAGTCCTTTAAAAATAATTTTAGGATCAGTTTCCAAATTCTCTTAAGATAAGTGGTAGATATAATGTGTTGCTTTCTATAGTTATGGAAACAATGAGGCCAGGCCACTGTTAATCCCAGGACATTATTACAATGAGATGTACTTCACACTTACAAAAGCACTGATACGAAGCCAGTTAGCCCATTGCCATACTGCTTGGCTACTTCTATACATGTAGTTGTGTTAATATCACTCCAGCTCCTGAGTCCAATGGCAATAATAGCAGGGGACAAGGGATGCGATTGATACCGAATATCATATTTAAAGGCATCTTTTGTCCTCTTTGTAGAAATTGACTGAGCTTGATTTCTTTGATCAGCAAGACCTTTTGAGGTCTTTCTGAATATTACGAAGGTCAATTGGAAGTTTCTGAGAAGTGTGTTGGAAAATTAACAGAAATGCTTAGCTACACATTTTATAGCTCTGTGCCCCATTACTTTCTTATTTGGGGTAAGAAGTAAGAGAAATTCTTTTTAATGCGTTTGTGAATTATTTAATAATATTTTATGTGCTTCAAAATTATATACCCCATGTAATTCTTAGAATCTTGTGCATATTTTTACAGGCCTGGGGTAAATGCTAACATTCCAGTGTAGGTCAACTCAATACAGTTGAACTGCTGGTATAAGTGAAAAGTTCTCAACAAACTCTAGAATCTCTCTCCAGTAGAACTTCCCTATCATGACACTTTTAGTACTGGTAAAACATGGATTCCTTTCACTATAGTGCTATCCCTAGATGTGGAAAAAGCAAACAGAAGAAATACCATATACTCTTATCAAAGCTTCAAGAAAGCTTCAAGAAAAGAAAAGGAAAGGGGGGGATCTTCCTATTTCTGGTTATCTCTCTCCAAATTCAGAGAACTCAGACTCAAAGTCCTGGTTCTCATTTGTCTGTTTTCTGTGGTTGAGTTTTTACTTACAATGTTCTACTTAAGTTTCTCCTTGGGGGACTATCTGGAAGCTACATTGAGGACAGAAATCTATAGTTGGACTGCCTGAGGTACAAATTCCTTGTATCACCTACTACAGCTGCCAATTTACTTTTGAGGGCAATCAGGATGTTCATTGGTAATTGAGTTGAAGCAGAGAGGAACTTCATTTGTACCGAGTCAGTGACCTGGATCAGTTTCAGAATGAATGTTGCACGGAAATAGACCATTCCTTTCTACTTCCACTGGGATCTGGGACAGGGCTGTTGCTCCTACCTCCTTTCATTAGTATGGATAGGAACTTTCAGGAGCAAAAAAGGAAACTTCATGTTTGTCATTTGCATCTTAGAGGATCATTTATATGTTATTTGTTCTCAGTCTAAGAGCATGACTAAGCACAGTAATTTGGGATTGACAAGTTGGGTTATCTCTAGCTACATTAGTTAGCCAGTAATTGATGAAGTATGAGAATACACTCAGGTAAATTAAAGCTTCCAGAAATGCATAAAAAAGATGTAAAAGACATATGGACTATGGTGAGTGAGCACCAATATAAAATTATAGAAATTCTGATGATCAACCAAGGAGTACTATTAAATATTGACATAAAAACTTACTAATCCTTAATAGTAAAAGTCATCATAAGCATGCTACAACCAACCGCTGGTCTTAGAGATCTGTGCGTTACCTCTTTCCTATATTTGAAACAATCCTAAGGACTGGAGATTGTAAATGGGTCAAGTGATTTGCCCAAGATCATAGGAAAAGTAAATAGCGATTTTTTTTCAAACCCCCATGTTCTGGCTCCAACATCCATGATTGTAACTACCATGTTTCATCACCAGTTGTGAGGGACAAAAGGAACCACCAAAACCATATTACCTTCAAATTCTGAATTGTTTCCAGAGAAAGAACTAGTCATAAAGGATGAAGAGCCTAATAGCAACATCCTCACCATCAAGAGGCCAAAACAATTCCATTATGTTTAGGTGCTTAATCTCCTTTATTTGTGAAGCAAGCAAGCTATGCAACATTTTATTTAAAGTCTCTAAGAACTTGAGCACACTCGTAACATGGTTGCAATGAGAACAGCACTTTGAGTAAAGCCACTTCAACCCTTGTGTGGGGTCTCCAAGTCACTGAGGTCTTCAGGGCTCTGAAGCAAGCAAAGCAGTCAGGGCATAAGGTTATGTTAGAAGGTTATGTTAGCATCAGTTAGCAGTCATCCCAGCAGAAGAAGAAAGCCTAGAATAGCATCCTCCAACAATAACAGCATCAACCCAGTTGACAGAAGAGGCATGTTTATCAAGCTTCCAAGATCTGAAAGGCATTAAGTTCAGGTAAAAAAATTGTTAAAAAACTGAGGAAAATGATCACATGACATCTCCAGGTTTAGGAAGTCACGTAAATGATTCCCTTATAAGTCACAGGAAGTTCTCCCAGTAGAAAGGGAGTTGGATAAATGACACTAAGAACAGCCCACTCCCTCCTGTATATGTATAAAGTAAGAATCATATTATAGGTTCACTAATAGTCTCTAATAGTCATCAGAACATCATTACTAAAACATATCTAACGAAAAAGTACACCCATTAAATTTTACAAATAAAAATCTCTGAAATTAAGAGAAACTTGAAAGACGTCATATCTGAAAAGGGGGAGGTGAAGAATGGAAGGTGATAGTGTCATTTTTTAAACATTGGATTTTGTGTTTTGCACTGTGTGGTTGGCAACCTAGGAATAAAGTGCTGTAATGAAGATTTAGTGGGTAGCAGTAAACCAAAACACAGCAGAGTCACCATGAGGAGTTCCCATTCCCCTCTGAGCTTCTTTTACATTTTAAATTAGACTTCATTCTTAAGAAGCACAGTAGTGGAAGAGCTGAAACCTTATCAAAATATGAGGTCTGACCCCATTGTAGTATTTCATTTTAAATTAAGCCTCTAGTAGCCTCTTTTTGTAATAAAATTTCTCACATACTCTTGACTGGCTATCATTCATGAATACCACCATTGTTATGATAATAGTGTCACAAATAAGGCACTATTCTGATTTTTTTTCTGATGCAGACTCACAAGTATTTCTGCAAAATAGAATAAAAAAGATGTAATTAGATATTAGAATTGCATTTATGAGCATCATCCATATAAATTATTTCATGTGGCAATAAGGAAATCCTACCTTTCTACCTACTTTTACTCCACGTTTCAGTGTCTCTTAAAATGCTATCTCCATCAAAGTAGCTCTTATATATGTAAAATTATGGTTATTTCTCAAATTATACTTTATTTTTCTTTAACAGAGTCCAACTTAAATGGTGTTATTTTCACTTGCCAGTAGATGGCTGAAGTTCCCAAAAGAATTTTTATACACAAGATAATCTTTAAAGACAGCAAAAAAGAACATACTTTAACTTTATTGTAAAAGGGAAACATGTTATAAGAAGCTATTTAATTCAAACAATATTTTGGCATTTTTAGAAATGATTTGAGGAGTAATGATACTATTTCTGTTGTCTTTGAACTGAAGAGGTTCTCACTCTTCTGACCCTGAGCTTGCAAAGAAAAGTTAAAAATATTTTAGAATGATTTTTTTATATTATAAATACATATGCCAAGAATTGTAAATAGTCAGATGTACTCTACTTCCAACTCTATAATGTAGCCTTGCAGAGTTTCATACATTCTGGCTGAAGAAGTGAGAAACAAAGGCCTTTATTATCCACAACACAATAGACAGAAACAGCCAATTTCACCAAATATGAGGATGGTAATTTGGAGACCGATCCAGTGAAACTTGTTCACATCAGAAAACCTCCAATCTATACAGACACTGCTTTAAAAACTGTCCAAACATTGGCTCCAGTTGCCACATGATCTCTCTTATCTAGTCAGATAGAGAGCAATCTGTTCCTAGCCTAAAGAAAAATAATACTTTTATCTAAAGCTATATAACCATATCAATATTTCTGAAGAGTACCAGAAAAAAGCTGTCACAGATATGCAGGAACAAAATGGAGAGTGACTCCCCAAAAAGATATCTTCATTAGTCACAATTCTACATCTGAGAATTAGTTTTCTTGATAACACTAGTTGAACACCAAAATCAATTCTTGCATAATTTCCATGATCATTTGCAGATACACACAGAACTGTGAAGATGTGAACTGCTCTATGCTCAAATCCTTGACTTGGAAATCAACTCATAGATTTAAAGGGTTTATTTTGACTCTCTGCTTTAGAGATTTCAATTCATTAGTGGTTGGTCTTGTTGCTTTGGGTGTATAGCAACAGATCACAGTTAGGACACAAACTGGGGCAAACACAAAATGTTACAAAATTACTCACCTAGTGGGCAGGAAATAAAACAAAATAGTGAAGAAACCAAGCTCTCACAATCCCAATAAAGGGATGCCCCATTAGAAAGCACATCTGTGGATTTCACCATTCTTGATAATTGAATATTGAAGACACATAGACTTAATTACTCAAAACTCTCAGTGTATGGGATAAGTAAAATATAAGTTCAGAGTCACAAAGAGAACACCACTCCAATTGATCAAGACAAAACATAACTTTTTGTGAAGAGATTGTACTCAGAAATGAGAACACACAGGGATAAGAACTTGGGTTTTATTGTGTCTTATATGCTGATTCCATGCCTTTTCACCATTGGCTGGATATCAGCCTCACAATCCTATTCAAGAATCAGGAGGCAGGAAGTAAAGGCGGATGGAGCCATAACAAAGCCTTTACTGGGTTTGATGGGAGGATTAAAACCTTTGCATAAAAATCTCAAGGGATGAGAGAGATACAAAGATTGAGTCCCTTGTCCTCAACACAAGTTCTATGGTGCTCAGTAGAAAATATTCAGATTTAATGTTTCTGGCAACTGTCTTCCTATAAGTCATTGGTGATGGATGTCCTGGAGGCCCCCAAAACAAGACAGACTGGCTCTTGGTAGCTCAGAGTACTTGGTGGTAAGACCATATTGCTGAACATATCACACAGGTCATAGGACATGTAGAAAACGACCTGGAGCTGAGATAAAAGCCTCCTCATTGATGACTAGCTTTCATCATTCTAGAAGATGCTGTGCAGGCTGCAGGGGGTGAAAGGGGGTTGTGGGGGAAGGGATAATCAGCAACAGTTTCTTTTTTGACTGTGAATGATTGACTTTGAAAAATACCCTCACTGGTGCAATAGTGCCATGAATACTGAGGGGTTGTCTGAGTTACTTTTCTATTACTGTGACAATACACAAGGCAACTTAGAAGAGAAAGAGTCTATTTGGAGCTACAGCTGCAGAAGGTGAGTCTGTCACCATCATGGTAGAGAGTACAGAAGCAGGCATGCAGGCATGGTGCTGGAGCAGTAGCTAAGAGTTTACATCTTGTTCCAGAAGGATGAGGCAGAAAACCTTTTGAAATCTCAAATTCTATCCACAATGACAAACCTCCTCCAACACAGCCATACCTCTTAATCCAAATAGTTCCACCAACTATAGATCAAACCATCTGGTCCATTCTCATTCAAACCACAAACTGGAGGTGAAAGCTAACTGCTATTTTAAAATTGGATTGAAGACCCACTCTACAGAAGATAATGCATACCAAGAGAACTCATGGTAAGCATGGCTGAGAACCTACGGCTTGAGAAGTAAGAGGCCCCAGGGGAGAATCTACTGCTGCTGTTCTGATGAATGAACATGGTGTGAAACTACCCTCTAAACACTTAGCTTGACATCTATAGGTTAGTATAACTCTCAGATTTCATTGGAAAGGATTCAATGTGTAATAGATAGCAGTTAAGACTAAGATTCATAACTGGTAAAAGTACAGAGAATATGTGATTGTAGAGTACACTATGGAGGAAAGGTTATCTAAACTCATTCAGTCTCACCCACACATGCACAAGACATAACAAAAAGAGGGTGTATATTAGAGAGAATATCATTTTAGTAGGAGAAGGAAGATGGATAACAGAAGAAAACACATGTTATAAAGAACTAAAGAACTAAAATCCATCATATACATATATGAACCCATCAAAAATAAAAAAATGAAAAAGTACAGGATATATATATATATATATCCTGTAAACAAGTGTCTTTTTGAGGAACATTCAATGCATACATTTGCTTTTCATGAATCGCTTCCTCTTTCCTTTTCATTCATTGATGACAGCTGTATATGATGATATTAAATAGTGGTACAGTGCAAGAAGGCTCTGGTGATTTACAGAAAAAGTATATTCATTAGATAATTATATTCAGGCTTCAGTGCTAGGGCTGTTGCCCATGAATCCAATGTTGGTGAATCTATAATAGAGACAAAAGTGTCTTTAAAAACAGAAGCATACATAAAGTTAAGTATGAATCTTTTGATCAAAATGTGGCCAAAGGCTCACAGGAATCCAGTTCTTTATTCCTCCAAAGAAGTATGGTTGCGGATTTAAAATCTGTGTGTGTGTGTGTGTGTGTGTGTGTGTGTGTGTGTGTGTGTGTGTGTGTGTGTGTGTGTATGTATGTGTGTGTAAAACAGTACAACTATGAAGAAGGACCACTGTAGAGTTGGCCAATGTCTCGCCTTCGCTGTCATCCCTTATAGTCAGTCCTTAACAAAACATCAAGAATGATCTGTCACTAAAAGACACTGTGGCTTTGTTCTCAAAGGCCTCTGGTGTCTTTCCCTCTCAGAATCCGTGACACAGTCCATAGTTCTCCACCTTCTCGCCAGCCAGTGATAGGTGGCTTCTGACCTCAGCTGACTGTTTTCCCTGACTCCTGAATCATTCTGCTCCACCCACCTGGCTTTCTTGCTATTTTTGGACCAGCCATTCAAGACAGGTTCCTTCCTCAAGATCTTGTCACTTACTTATCCTCTACCTAAAATGTTTTTTTGTGTGTGCTTTGTTTGTTGTTCTTTTTGAAACTATTGTATATTTTTCATGCATATTAGGGTCCTTTTTCAACAGTTTAAAACTTCTTGCTCTTTTTAATGAAGAACAAAATTTTTATTCCTTCATCTTGCAGGAGTTATTTGTTTAAATGTCATGTCCTCACAGTGGTCATTTCTACTTAAACTTACTACCGCCACTACCACCACCACCACTACCACTACCACCAGCACCACCGCCCTGACACAAAAACGTCTTGGTTACTTTTCTATTACTGTGAAAAGACACCATACTAAGGCAACTTAAGAGAAAGAATTTAAATGAGGTCTTGCTTATACTTTCAGAGGATAAATCTGGCAGGAACTGTGGCTGCAGGAATGCAGGCATGGCGTTGGAGCAGTAACTCAGGGTTTACTACCTGATCCACAAACAGGACACAAGACAAAACAACAGACAAGCAAACAAAACAACAACAAAAAGAAAAAACAAAACAAAGAAACAAAACTGGGCCTGCTGTGGTCTTTTGAAACTTCAAAGCCTACCCTCAGGGACATACCTCCTCCAACAAGGCCAAATCTTTCCCAAAGGAGTTCCACCCACTAGGACCCTTAACTACAAGCAACCACCCCCATAGGACTCTCCAAAAGGACTCTTTGTAGCACTGTGGCCACCTGTTATTAAATAAACGGTATGTCCTCCCCACAATACGTAAGATCCTTACTCATTTCATTCTTGGCAATATACTCAATACTTAAAGAGTGCCCATTTCAAAAACAAAAAAAATGTAATGTTTGCTTGATAAATGGAATTTTAAAAAAATCTCTTGAAGGTTTCCATGGCTTTCTTTCTTGAAGTAAACTAAGCTTTTCCTTAAACTACTCCTAAGCTAGCACCTGAGAACATTTTTTTAAAACACATAAATAACAGAGTGAGTCAGAGCTTGCTGAGCAAAGCTAGGAAAGTAATTGGAAGAAGTAAGCTGGGTATTTTCAAGCTGTCTTGAAAGGAAGGAATGAGGACTCTTCATTTTCCCACTGACAGCAATGTTGTTAGTAGCGTGAGAGTTGATATTAGGCCATCAAAATAAAACTAATTGAAAAAGCCACAAACCCACTCACACACAAAAACGGGTGTTGTCGCTTTAATTTCTTTATCCAATAGTACCAAATGCAACTGCTCCCTCCTAGAGGAAAAAGAATGCTTTTTCCTTAGAAAACAAAACAATTAGATTCTGGCTAAACTGCCCACAAAACATGAAATGTTTCATTTAACTAACTGAGAAGACACAGCTTGTTTAAATCCTAAGTAAAGAAGCAGTCTGCAGTAATAGAAGACCTGCCTCTTGTAAGCATGCCTCTCCCTGCACGTAAATAGATAGCCATGAACTCAGATGCAGCATGTGGCCACAGACAATCAAGGCCGAAGGAAACAAATATCATGCAACTTAGAAACAGATGGTAGGTTGTGTGTTCATGTGAATTCTGAGTCTTTCCATCAAGATTTTTTTCTTGTGATATTATAACCCAGCTTTCCCATGGCCACAGCAGCCAGGGAGTACAAGTAAGCTCTGTAACCAGAACATACTTGAAATTTAGAGATTTAAACCCATGGCAGAGCAAAGTCCCTCTGCCCTCTATGAGTGCTGTACAAGAAACATGGGGTTATTTGAGGTGTTCACCTTAGGAGAGATTTTGCTATGTACAGGCTGGTCTTGTACTCTTTTGCTGAAGATAAAGAAATCCTGTTAAAGGATTCAGGCTCTTGTGTTCATGGCAAAGAATTGGGCTGTGATATATGATTTAAAATGGAAATAAAAACAGTTTATTGAGACAAAAGATAGTGCTCCTGAGAATGGGTATGGGCCAGGGGAAAGACATGTATTTATGCATATATATATATATACACATACATACATGCACATATAATTATATCATATAATGTACATTATAATATAGTAAATGTTTATAATATTTATATATGTATGTATATTCATATATATTAGGCCAGCAACAGAATAATCATTTAGAGGTCTTTACAAAGCCCCTGTCTCTCCCACATTTGTGTATGGAGCACTTTTCTTGGGTGTGCTTTATTTGTCTTATGAAGCCCAGGTCAGGAAGGGCTTCCAGCTCCTGTTCTCTTTCAATAATTAGAATATCCTATCAGTCTCCTTCCATATCAGCTCCATTTTGTTGCTTTATAAGAAC
Source organism: Rattus rattus (assembly GCF_011064425.1). NCBI lineage: Eukaryota > Metazoa > Chordata > Mammalia > Rodentia > Muridae > Rattus > Rattus rattus. Next base: position 78,091,254 of record NC_046159.1, on the reverse strand, counting down.
AGCACTAGTCTGTTTCTGCAAGCAACTTCTCTCTGTGAAGACTCCATGAGTTAGCAGATAGGTGTGTGTGTGTGTGTGTGTGTGTGTGTGTGTGTTCATGTGTGCATGTTTGTGCATGTTTGTGCATGTGTGTGCATGTGTGTGTGTGTGTTCATTCATTATAGTTATGAACATACAAATGTAACATGGCCTTGGAGTGAGAACCATGTCATACAGACAAGAGTGCAGCTGTGATGTGAAGGAGCTAAAGGCCATTACATGCTGTACAGACACACTTCCAGATGGAAGAGGTTTTCTATAGAACTTAGACAGTTGGGTGAATAATTGCATGTATTGTTTAATTCATGGCTAGAAACTATTTTTTCAGTTTTCTGATTTCTGTATTTTAAGAAGGCAATCTAAAACTCTAATGCAGTAACAGGGTCACTTGAAATTTTTCCCATATGAAAAGTAGTTATATCTGATATCTCACTGAAAAAATGAGAGTCTATTTTAGTCTGTACTGTGTAGGGTATTCTGCTTAATATTGCCTAGCTATGAAAGATATCTCTATTAAAATGTATTCAAGTGCATCTTGACTCTATAGAACCCATAGTTTAGTCCTGCAGGGGACAATAATTCAAATGAGATAGAAGGTGAGCATGAATGAGTCGTAAGTTCATAATATGCGATGTGCTCAGGCTGTACACTGGCCACAACTAAGTGCTAATTACATAGCCTGGAAGCAAAAACCTGAAGTAACAAGAGAACAAGCTTGCTGACCTCTGGAGAAGTAAAGGCAGAAAGACCTGGGTTGCAAAGGCTCTGGGGAGGAACCTTGATTACCTACTAGAAGCAGCACAGGGCCAAACATAATGAGTAAGAAGAGGAGTAGGAAATAGTCAGAGGGATTGCCCAGAACCATTCACCCATGCCAAAGTTGTTTTGTGATACCATTCTTGAGGAAACATGAACATCTACTCACCCTAGTAGGAAACCCAAGTGGAACATAGTGACCTAATGAGATTATGGGGCAACTTAAGAGACTTGATCAGTGGTTACTGTCAATGACTCAAAAGCAATTTCATTGCCAAAAGTCAATCCCAGCAAGGGCAAAAATTTAGAAAAGCTGGAAACTTGGGATGGAGGAAACCTTGTGATTCCAGGAAGTTTTAGGACCATCTTGAGATTTCTGAGTTATTAACATCCTGTTTCAGCCCTTTAGAATGTTTTGAGTCTCTATTAGTTTCCCTCTGTTGGAAAGGCAGTATAAATTTTAAGCAGAAAAATGCTGTTATTTCAATTGAAAACATTTATAAAATATTTTTTTAATTTGTAAGCAATATATTTTGATCATATTCTCTTCTCTTCTCAGAACTACTTTCAGATCCTCCTCTCCTTCCCCAGCCACCCATCCAACTTTATGATATTTTCCTGTTGTTGTTGTTTTGTTTTGTTTTTTCTCTTTCTTAAAAACAGAACAGAAAAATTTATATACATACATACACACATGCATGAAGCACATATGCGCACACACACACCAACAAAAGCATAGAATTTAATACTCCTGACTCTGAGGCCTGCCCTGGAATGTAGTTGATATACCCGGCATCATTACATTGAAAAACACTGATTTTTTTCATTCCTTGGCAGCTATCAATTGCCAATAACTTCTTAACTTGTGGCTACTTCCCCTTCTCTGTGTTGTGTTTTGTCTATCTTAATTTTGTACAGGTCTTGTACATTTTGTCATAGTCTCTGTGAGTTCTTATATGCATGAGACCTAGTGTTTCTAAAAAGTACTCTTTCTTCAGAGTCATCTACCTTTTCCACACAAATGCATAAACCCATAGGGGACAGGGTTGATAAAGACATCCCATTTAGAGCTGTTTGTTCCAATGTTTCTTACATTCTTCACATTTTCCAACTGCGGGTCTTTGTGTTAGTTACCACCTATTACAAGAAAAAGCTTCTGCAATAAGAGTTAAACAACTGATGTATGGGTATAGTGACATATTATCAGGATTTGATTCATTGCCAAACCTGTTCATCAAGTAACAGTAGTAAGTTTTTCCTCTAGACCCATGACTGATCTGGTCTTAGGTTTTTAGTATCGTTAACAATGTCAGTTATGGGATCTATCTCACATAGCAGGCCTTAAACCATAATTTAGAAAGTGGTTGGTTATTCCCATAACATTTTGCCACTATTGCACTAGTAGGTGTAACTTACAGGTAGGTTGTTTTTGTAGCTCACAGAATTCATAGATGGATAAGATTGATGGTTATGTTTCTCCTCTGGCAAGATGTATAGTAGCTTGCAGCATTATGAACACCAGTAGGCTTAAGCTCTAAGTTGAACACCCTCTTGGTTTCTCCATGTTCTGTGTCGTAGGTTGTGGTGAATTGAAATTTTGAAATATAATAGTCGACAGTGTTATAAGTAAATGATCCAGGCCAAAGTGAAAACAGGGAAAATCCTCAGCATTGTGGTTTCTCTTAGCTGTAACAACAGTAGTGAAGGATGTAACAGTATGATTCTGAATACATAAGAGAATTCACTGATGAATTGAATATTGGATTCAACTAAGCATATTCATAAAGTCAAAACATCAAAAATAATAGAATAAGAGGGAAACTCTATAGAAAGACTATTATGAAGTAGGGTAGACCTAAAAATCAGGAGTTGAAGTTGAACATGGGACTTCCGTGGCTGCGTAGTTTGCCCTGGCTTCAGTTAGACCTTCCTCTGTTGTGAATTAATCCTGTAATATGGGTCCTTGAGGCTCATTTTTTTATCTGAATCATGAGAACAACAGAACAGAATATGGGTTATAGCTATTGCTAAGGTTAAACAAGAAAAAATAAATATCAGAAACATTTAATCTAAGATAAAGTGGGGCTAAATAAAATATTATTCATAAACTTTTTCTGAAAAGAAATGAACAAATGTTTCTTTCCACCAAATAGGGCACAGACAACAGATCAAACTTAGGATTTCACCAAATCCAACCTAGCAAGCCAATCAATTTATTGTGTTATCTCACAGACAAATGAGAGAGCCGGAACATCCCATCATGGTTGATAACCTCAGGGAAGCTTCATCCTGGAGTCTTTTGGCAAACTTCCTATTTCTTGTATACTATAGCTTCCCTAATATAATTTGTGTGGGAGGAGAAAAAAGGGGCTTCACTCCAAGGTGAGGGTCCCTGTGATCTTTCTCTCCTCTTCCTACTCACAAATGCTAGCTGCATTAATAATGGAGTCTCTATTCCAAAATGACAGTGGATACTCATGCTGTGCTTAGAGTACAGTGCCATACTATAACATTATAAATGATTAATAAATAGTGCTTAATGTAACTACTATTAAAGCAGGTAATGAATTTTATTAAATTCCTTAAAAATTATTTCCAAATGATCATATTATGATATTGACAGAAAAAGTAAACCACAGATCTATGAGACAAAAGAAAGAACACAGAAGTAAACCCACAGAGTATAACCACTTGGTGTGGACAAATGTATCAAAGCAAATGTTGGAGTAAAAGCAGTCACTTCAACAATGGTGTTGTACAGACTAGATACCCATATACAGAATAATGAATCTGTATCCCACACAAAACTCAACTTACTCATTTAAGACCTGAAACCCTGAAACTGTGAGAAGAAGGCAAAGAAAACATGCTGAGATAGAGGCAACAAAATGACTTTCAGGAATGCACTGCAATAGCATGGGAAATAATTCCAAGAACTGATATATGGAATTACTTGGGATCAAAAGGCTTCTACACAGCATAAGAATTAATCAAGTAGAAAGACATCTTACATAGTGGAAGAAAAACCTTTGCTTGTTGTACATCTGACAAAAGATTAATGTCTAAACTATACAAAACTAAAAACTAAATACAAAGAGACCAAACAACCCACTTATTAAATAATAAAGTAAAGGTAACCAATAAATCTATTCAAAAAGTACTCAAGGGACTATACTTGAGTATATAATCAATGTACTATATACAAATGTACTACAAGAGAAAAGGAAGTTGAAATTACACTTAGATTCCATCTCACTTTACAAAGAATGACTTCCACTGAGGAAACAGCAAATGCTAATAGGAATGTGAGAAAAAGAGAGCACTTATACACTGCTGGGAGGAATACAATTTAGTCTAGCCAATATGGAAACCATTATAATGCTGTCTCACAAATCTAAAAGAAAAACTTATATATGACCCTGCTGTGCCACTCCTGAGTATATACTCAAATGACTCTAAGTAAACAGACCACATAGGTACCTGGGAACTGATGTTTATCCTCAATGGAGTTTTATTCATCCATAAATAAAGACTATAAATAAACAATATAAAGCTATATTGTTTGTTAGAAAATGAATGCCATGTGGACAATAAACAAGATTCAAAAATACAAACATTCCATATTTTATCTTATTTCTTGGTCCTGAATTAACATTAGTTTATGATTAAAGGCACCTTTTTTTTTTTACTACTGTGACAATAGCAATTAAATTTCAGTGTAAGCTTTAATATGTTCAGGCCACAACACAGTGTTCCAGAAAGGCAAGCACAAAGTCTGACTTACATTTCCTTTCCCAAAATGACTTGAATGCAATAGATGACCAGTAGGGTGGGATTGACACAAGATACTTATTTTCCTGGTAATGTCTTTTCTCCTGCCATTTTATGATTATAAATGTGGGCAAGGTGTAATTCATGCCAATATTATGCTGTGAAACACAGTTTCATAAATTCAAAATATTGAAGTTATTTCTTCAGAATTCTATTGAATGCGTACATGAGATATGGTGGAATAATGTTAAGTCCCTTCCCTAGAGAAGGTTAAAAAGGGAAAGGAAAAAAACAAGAAAAGGATCAATGCACTGTGTGATATCTGTCAGGTACAGACTTTTCAAAGGGGTAAACAAACTGAAAGGGTCTCACAGAAAGATGGGGTTTGAGGTTTGGGTTTTGATTCTGGATCTGGGTAGACTAAGAGCAAAATATTACTAATTATAATTACTAATACATTACTATAATTACTAATCAGAGCAAATGCTAGCCATTTAATAAATTCTAGTTGTTGGATTCATTATGTGGTGGCAACTAGATAAGCCACATTCGGAAGACAGCATCCGCATAGCTACAGAGGAGTCATTTCTTGGTGTACTGTGAGGGTCTGACTGTCCTTCCTAATCTCAGGTTTCTGTCATTTAGGTCTTTATTTGAGAACTTCAAGATGTCACAAGAATAAAATAATGAAAAGAATAAGAACACATAGCTTCTAGTTAGGATGACTCTCTAAAGAACATTTTCTAGAATTGAGAGAGACAGAGAGATAGAGAGATAGAGACAGAGACAAACAGACAGACAGATACTCAGAGCGATCAGAGAAAAACCACTCAGCATTTCAAACCACTTGCTTCCCAGAGTTCAATCTCTGGGATCCACGTGAAGACGGAAGAAAAGATTTCACACAATCATGCTCTGACATCCACATGTGGATTATGACTCACGTGCCCCCAACAGCACGCACAGGCAACATGGACATAAATATTTTTTAAAAAATACTTTAGCAAAATAACCTGCATCATTAATTTTAAGAAAGGGCAGAAATAACGTGTTTGTCATATTAATATAAGAGAGACAGTAAGAAAATGTTTATGGAATTATTTTTTTAACTTTACGTTTCTTCAAACGACTTGAAAATTTGAGGTTTGTACAAAACCCTACTTTTCTGTATAATAAAAATAGAAACTTGTCACCTGCAAGCCAGTAATTTATTTTTTAATCAAATGCTCGCTGAATACCTGTCTTGTAATCACTTCTCACCTAATGTCCAGAAATACAAAGGCAAATAAATTATCCATCGTCCCACATAATTTATTTCAACCAATACAGAAAAATAAAACCTTCAGCATGTCCTGGTAAAACCTGTGCATAGAAGTAGGGGTGGAGGGGGAGGTCAGCGGCCTGAGAAGGAAGGAAAGACTTTTGAAAGCAGGGGGTGTCTCTGCTGATTGGGAAGGGCTGGCATCTCTGCTGGACAGGAGGTCCATTTGGGCTAGTACACCTTGGTACCCAATATCACTGTGAGATTTTTCCAAGCCCTGGCTGCAGTAGGAAGAGGAAGAGCCTCCTGTGGAGAAGACTTATCTGCACTGCCTTTGAAGAAGCATGATTTGAACATGAAGTACCTTTTTATGGGTTTAAGCTATCAAAAGAGAAGTCTGCAGATGGGTTTCCTAGGGAGCAGTGGTCTCAGGGGTCAAGAGTCAGGACTATGCCTGTCACCATGTGGCCATGAAAATAAATCACCAGAAGCTTCTATTCTCTGACAGAGAATGTAGCACTGTTTGGCTGATATTTAGCTTTAAAATTTACAAGTAACATTCCCATATAAAGATCATAATATCTTTGATGGTGTGACAAAGATGAGATTCAGGAACTGAATTTTTTAACCCATACAGCTACTGGTTTTTTTTTTTCATTTAAACTCACCACATGAAAAAAGATTTCATGCAATGTGCCGTGAGATTGACAAGGAGCTGTCAGACAAACTCTACATGTCTCTCGCTGACTTGGGTAAAAGGGGCTGATACAGGGCTATTGCTTTTCAAGATTATCCAATACAACGATGGGCTGAATTGTTGTTAAGATGTCGCTGTAAACTCAGAACTTTTATTTTAAAAAAGGCATTGTTTTTCTTCTTCATTCTGACACAATGTGATTTGTTGTGCACTAACTTTGGTTAATATTTTAGTGCCATTTTTGTTTCCTCCCCCATTAATCACAGTCATATCTCTGGAGTGTTGTTGGGATTATATTCTGCTGATAACCTGACATAGTCCTGATTTTGGGTATGTAAAATGGTCCCAAAAAGAATTAATGTGCTCAGACTCACTGAACCAAGAAAGAATTCAAAGACTGTGGGTGAGATATGTCTCCCTAAGCAGCCCAGTCTGGTCTTGGATTTATGGATCTTTCTGTTTCATCATCCTCCCTAGTGTGGGATTCACGTGTGTCATACCATACCCAGCAATCAAGGCAGAACGTCTTGTTAGTGTTTTGTTGTTGCTGTTTGGTTTTGAAATAGGATCTCATTGTCTAGCCATGGATGGCTTCAAACTTGCGATGTTGGTCAGGCTGGCCTCAAACTCACAGAGATACACTTGTCTCTGTACCTAGCATGCTGGGATTAGAGACATGTGCCTCTACTCCAACACCAAAGAAGAGCATTTTGAGAATGACCTTAAGGATTCATGGGATTGTGTCTATGACGAAGAACAATTGATGCCATAATTATAATACATATTTGGTAAGAACTGTTTCTAGGGATCGGAGAGATGGCTCAGTAGCTAAGAGGACCTGAATTTAATTCCCAGCACACACTTGGAGGCTCACATCATCCAAAGTCCTCTTCTGACCTCTGAGAGCACCATGCATCCACGTGTTGTGCTTACATAAATTGAGGTGAAACACTCACACAACAAAAATAAATACCTTTTTAAAGAAGTTTGTCTACAGTACCTTTTGTCTACAAGACAAACAAACAAAAACACACATTTAATGTGGCAGCAGAGCTAATTCCATCCTGTGAGCTTTGGATCCTGATGTGGCATCCCACTCTGGTCATCTGGGATCTCATTTTAGTAATTTTGTTTCTGTGGTCAGTCACCACTTACTCAGACTCAGGGTCTCCATTGTGCCTTATGCACTGACAGTACCTGCCTTATCATTAATGCTTTTAGCTTTTTAGAAGTTACTAGAGAGAAGAGTCTAGGCTGAGTTTGCCTTATCCAAATTCCTTGGGACCAGAAATGTTTGAGGCAAGGCAATTTTTGTTTTGATTGGTTTGGGGTTTGTTTGTTTGTTAGGATTCTATATTAGCATAGATTGTACTGGTTGACGATGGTCACTGATCTCTTGGATTATTTCGGACTAATCAGTTGCATTAGACATATAGATGGCTTCAGTCTTCATGGGGCCCTGTTTCTGAATACGGTGTTTTGGGGAAACAATCTGTTTATCGTGGAACCTGTGGTGCTACAAATCATGCTCACAGAGCGAGTGCTTGGAAATTAAACTATAAACCTACCAAAAGTCTTTAGAATGTTCTCAGCATAACGCGTGGCACAGTAAATACTATCTCACCATTATGGCTAAAAAGAATGTGCTTCTGTGTGTTGTGTCACAAGCCTTTAATCCCAGAGACAGATTAAAGCAGAGGCAGGAGGATCTCTGTGAATTCAAGACCAGTCTGATCCACATAACAAGCTCTAGGCCAGCCAGAAGTAAACAATAGCAGAAATGAACAGGACTTCAATGACTCACACACATTAACTATACTAATCAAGGCAGGTAAGAAATAATGATGGAATTTGTTATAAAAAAAAATCAATCTTCATGTCTTTTAAATTTCACCTCCACCTCAAAATGAGTCCTTGTTTCTGGAGGTGTAGCTAAGGGCTAGGGATTTGGCTTTATAGTTAAGAATGCTTACTGAGCAAGAATAAGGAGGTGACTTCAACCTCCAGCACCTCATAAAAATCTGGACATGCTGACACCTGTACCTATAACTCCAAAGGGTTGTGGAGGGTCCAGGGCAGAAGCAAGGAACTTCTTGCTTGCTGCCCCTGGCCTAGTAGAAGTGATACACTCCAGGTTCACTGAGAGACTATGTCTCAAGGGAATAAAGTGGAGAATGATAGAGCTCTACACGCAACATCTCCCTTTGGTCTCCCTGTCCACGCACATGCACACGCAAATATAAGTACCTGTGCACATTTATACCACACATAGCATATACTACATAGGCACACAGAAAACCCCACAGTGAAACTTTAGGAATGTGGCTGAGTGACATAGTACTTGATTGAGGCCTTGAACTCATCTTCAGGGCCACATCTCCACTTTTAAAAAGGCAGCAGGGAAGGGAGGAGAGAAAAGTTAGACTTTTCTGTGTTTCTCCTATGTCTCTTGCATAAAAGTTATGTAACATATTTTGATTAGTTTTTTTCATGAGGTTTTTCAGAGACAATATGAGAAAGTTAGACAAAAGTTTCTTCATATAATATACACATAATATATATAAAGACAAACAGGTGGATGGATGAATGGATGGATGGATGGATGATGGATGGATGGATAGGTGGATTGATGGGTAGACAGACAGAATATAGATCCTCCTGCCTCTGTTTTAATCTCAGTTGCTAGGATTAAAGCAGATGGCTTCCAAGTTATTAGAAACAGACTTTGTATTGCTTGGAAATTGAATTACCTGCTCATTTAAGAAGTGCATGTGTTACAATGCAACTGAGATAGAAACTCAGAAGAAGCAAAAGTTTGCTTCTGCTCCCAGTACAGCAGTTGCAGCCCATAACCACGCAGCACTGTGACTTTGGGTACGCAGCAGCAGAGTGTCCTAGTAGAAGCACATGGCAGTGGGAACCTCCAAGGCTCTGGGACACAGAGAGTGGCACGGGGCCTCTATCCCCTACAAGAGCACATCCTCATGACTACTTCCTTTAAGTTGGCCTCATCCTTTGACAGGCCTACTGCTTCGTAATAGTGCCACAGGCTGTCAACCAAACATTTAGCCTGGAGGTCTCTGGAGGCACATTTAAGATCCTATCAGGGCATCAGGCTATTCTGATCCTTACTCAGAGGGGTTAGAGTTCCGGCACGCACTGGTGTCTATTTCTGGAGGCACCGAAAAGCTGAGGATGTTGAATACCGAAACACAGCGGCCACCTTCTTTTGGGGGGTGGGGCACAAACAAAAGAATCACTGTTTGCTTATTTTAGACACACATCATGCTCCATCTACACTTCATTCTCTAAAAAGTTCGCCACCAGGATCCCTGGGAAGCTGCTGTGAGCCCATCCAAAGAGACCGGGGTGCTAGACTCTGGTGTAAGCACGTTAATAAGAACTGCAGTCTTCCAGGCAGACCAGACTTTCACAGAGGCGGCCCGGTGTGCATTGCTCTGCAATCAGCCGGTGTCTGAGATGACCCTGTCAGCTAGGACTGGATACCAGTTCCTTTGGTTTCATCCCCGGGTTTGTCAAAGATGCTTTCCAGGAAGGTTCATAAGCGCCGTAACGAGTGTGCCCCTCATTCAAAATTTCTAACGAGGATTTTGATACAGAATTAGGTAAGAGTCTGATTTTAAAAAAAAAACGCTGCTTTTACTGAGAAAGAAAGCCTTACCTGCACAGTAAGGCTCTGAAACCCTGGTCACTGATTAGACTTAAACCCAGGCATTAACCCTCAGTACTTTGATGTTCATGGATTTCCTGTCACATCCAGCCTGGGAGAACTTAATAGTCTCACCCACAGGGTTTTCCCCATTCTCAGCATCAGAAACTCTCAGAACAAGCACTGTGTGTTGTCTGCCTAGTACAAAACACTTTCCACAAACAGATCAAGCCGAGTCTGCTACAGAGCACTCCGTTTCCCCACCTATCAGTTTAGATGACCACTTCTACCTGCTTCACAGGGGTGTTTGTCTGTATACAAATCTTAAAAACTAAAAAGAAAACACTGACTACATCATCCCTCTTAATGCTTTATCTGAGCCTCCTTACCCCTAAGCAAGCAAGACCGCACTCTCAGCTCCTTCCACTTCCTTTGCTTATCTTTCTCCCTAAGCACATGCAGTCAGAGGAACATGTCCATCAGAAGCCCATATATCATTTCCAGACACTCAAACTACTCTGATCCCAGTTTCTGGGCCTGTGGGTCACTTCTACAAGAAGGAACTACACCGCTTAGATGCTTCCCTGGGCCCATGGGTGACCCTGGGTAGCTTGCTGTTGGCAAGATGAATGGAGCGGGAAAATGTATATCCTGTCCACTTGCGTGAGGGCAGAGGACGGCATGGAACAGGATCAAGCTGAAATAAGAGCACATTCTATTTAAGTCTTTTGATAACTTAACCTACAACTTTTAAATACATCGAGATGCGGTGTTCCATTTCCTGCTTTGCTTTTCCTAGGCTCCACAAATACTCACTTGCTCGCATTTGGCATTATTCATCATTTTGTGTGTTCAGAGTTTGTTCCCACGGCTTTTTTTTTCTTCAGAATTTACTACTAATTATTCTTGCTAAATACTTTAATTTGGGAAGGAAAATATACTACTATGCACTACAATAACTTCTGAATCGCTTCTGCTGGCAAAGCCCCAGCCATTTCTCCATTATTGTGCCATCTGCTGGGAGCATGCTCACACTGCAGGGGTGGACGCTTAGATGCCGGGATAGTGGCTTCTCACATCAGCTCTGAAAAAGAAAATACGTAAATTCCTTTTCTCCTTTGGTAGGCAAAGATAAGCCCCTTAAAAAGTTGAATGTGGAGGAGAGATAAGGAGATTACACGGTCAACTCTAAACTTGGAATCGTCTCTAAGGCAAATCTCTGTAAATGACTGTGTGTAGTATCTGTAAACAGCATAGACCATTTTTCCAAAGAAGGGCTGGTTTAAATTACTTTCAGTCTTGATGAGAAGTGGGGCGAGACTGAAGTACCCCCCTCACTGGTGTCTCTGCACAGCACCTTGGCAAATAGTAGCAACATCCACCTACAACTATTAATAATTATGTAGTTATTAGCAGCAAGGATTAAACAGAGTGGAAATGTCAGCTAATCAGTTTCTTTCATTAAAGTTGCTATTATTATTTTTATTCTAGTAGGTCCATACATCAGGCGGAACTAACTGTAGGTGCCACGGGGATCCCGATAAATAGTTTGCTTGCGAGATTTTTAGTTGTTCATCTTTGATTTAAAAGATGGTATGAAATTCTTAAACTTGTTCCATCTCAACCTAAAACAATCTTAAAGTAGCAATGTCGTGTTCTGCATGTGTACAGTCTTTCAGTTACGAGATTCTTGCTTTCCTTTTCTCTCCGTTTTGCAGCCTAAACAGCCCCACATGCTGAGCAGATGTGTGGTTTACAGTGTGATGGTTTCACTAAGCGGTCCATTGTTTGTAGGCATCTTACCTTGGTGATTGAAACATTGCAAGAAATTCTAACAAATATGAGCCAACTAATTGTATTACTAAGGCTAAATCACACACGTCACCGGCCACAGTTAGAGACAGATTCAGATATTCTAACATGGCATACGCTCTTGTCTCTGATGGCTCAAAATGTCTTTAGATGTGGCCATTAACAGAATTTTGGAAACACCATAAACTCCAGCTTCTATTTCTGTGGCTGCCCTTCCACCTTACCTGCTGAAGTAACCATTAAAATTTGATTAGCAACACCCCACCGCCCAGCCCCAGCTCAGCCCCTGATCCCTGGCAGCTGCCCTGCCTCCCATTTCTGCACTTTAGCTCTCCTCTCAAATCTTGGAGTGTTTCTGCCAGCTTCTGGCTTTTCTCGTGGATTTTTAAGTCTCTGTTTTGCTTTGTTTTTCTTGGCCCTACACTTGATCCCTTGATACTTGGCATTTGTGGCTTCTTCAGTTTTAACACAGCGACTATCTTTCGGTTTCTGAGTACCCTTTGCCTATGTTCTTATTTTTACAGCTAGATTTTTATCCTCTAAAGTAGAGTGTCAAAATTAATTGTGTGGATCTTAGCAGAGGCACTTCTGAAGGTCAGTCTGCCCTGTGTTCTACCCATAATGCACTGTGCTCAATTTGTGAGAATAAGGTAAGACTAGCACAGTCCTTGCTAAAATCCATGGCTACCATGATTATTCAAGTTCTTTTTTTCACTTAATTGTGTTTGGGCCCATGGCTGAGTGTGTAATTTAGTGTGTAGTAGTCAGTTACTATGTCAGCAGATTAAGGATTAGTCTTGTTTAAAAAATAATGGACACAGAATTCACTGCTCCAGACTTCAGCCTGCCTTACACATCAGCAGTCAGTGTGTGATGTTTAAGAATGGACCAGCACGTCAAACTCTATTTTGACATAAACAGTTAATTCCCCTGTTACGGACTGGAAGCAGAGGGCATGATCACAGTTGACTTTGGGGACGAAGGGATGAATTTCTGAACTCTCTAAATGGTATACGTCACAGGAAGCTGTTGTACCGAACTCTCCTTACATACAGAGGTCAGTGACTTTAAAGCAAAGAAGACCTGAGTAACCTTGGAAGAATACACACTTTGTTTTTCAAGTGTATATTCAATTAGTTTTTACATAATTGAAGCTTTTTAAAAAAAATCTTCCACAAAATTTGCCAAAAAATATGTTGGGTTGTTAGAAGGGGGGTAGGTTTATATAAATGTATCAATATATTTACTATCTCAAAGAAGACTTAGAAACCCAATATGGAAAGCAAACATGAAGTCCTATGTATAATATATGAGTAGTATATAAATCAAAGACATTTTGACTAAATTTTCAACTCTTTAAAGCATTTCACAAATAGCAAGCACAGTGTGTGTATGTGTGTGTTTGTGTGTGTGTGTGTGTGTGTGTGTGTGTGTGTTTCCCTTACATATAAGAGACATTGATAGTAGAGGTGAAGGGAGAGAGATAGGTAGAGAGAGACAGACAGAGAGACAAAGACACACATACAGAGAGAAGCAGAAAGAATACTGAAGTCCTGGATAACTTAGACAAAACTTTGACTTAATAACCAAATACTATCACATTTCCTAAAGTTTTCTTGTGCGTAGCCCATAATCTGAAAAGCCATCACAGTACAGTAGTTGTTGTTGAGTATTAGCTTTTATATTCTGATAATGCCTTTTTTATAAAGTACATTTTAAGGGAAACTATCTGGTTCTTATTGTTTATTGAGCACCTACTGTGTACTAGCCGCTCCTCTTCATATTTATCGGGTAGGAATGTTCTTTTCATGGCCCTCCTTGAGAGTAAGCTCCACTTCCATCCCAGTCCTGTAGATAAGAAGCTAAGGCTCCCAGAGGTTAAGGACTTTCCCTGAGGCTTGAGATCTGGCAGCAGGTCAGTCTCTTCTTAAGCTCTTTGATCACATTCTCTCAGGAGCAGGGAAGCTTTAGAGAGGAAAAGACCTCTTTCTCCAAATGCTTTTAAATATTTTATTTTTGTTTGTGGAATATATGTTGCCGTTCAAGGTTAAATTGCGAAGTAAAAAGAGCATTTACTGAACAGGCAACAAGAAGGACTTAGACCTTCCCCTCCACAGCACCTTCCAAGCAGAGGTTGCAAACATTTTTCACGCATCACTGCAAGAGAGCTCCCTTCGACTGAGTAATGGTGATGTTTATTAGCACATAATAGCCGTAGACTGGACAGTATTTTGAAACTCAAAGAGTAATTTGAGGAAAGCAGGACTGTGAGTCCACCAGAGTAGTGTGACCATATTTCAAACTAAAGCGTCCTTGCTTCACAAAGCTGCTCTATCAGTGCTGACCGCTGCTGAGGCTGGAGAGGTGGGTGGGCCTCGGGCACTGTCCTTGCAAGGATGTGCAGACGGCTCCTGAAGACCTGCTGCTTTGCACTCATCCGTTAACCTTCTGTGCATGCTGTTTATTAAGCACCTAAGTGCCAACAAATATGTCAAGTAATTTCTTGTTTGTAAAAATGTAACGTTCTTAACTGTGTGCTAAGACGCAAAAGTGACACATTGTTAGCTTTGAGAACCAGATGGAGCCCCAAATCCAATACCAGTTGTGCCAAGGCTCTGGACACTATTGTATAAGATAATAGCATGCCTCAGACTTGTTAACCTTTGTATACTGAGAAAGAGGTCATGTGACCTTCGCGATGCCCTTGGGATGTTTTTTAACATTTTATTTAAATTTTCAATGAGTTTCATATTCTGTACACCAATCCCACTCCTCTCCATATCCCCTCATATCTACCCTCTGCCTTTACAATCTACTCCCAAAATAGAATAAATAGATTTAAAATATTCTTGTTGTAGAAGCTGTAGTGTGTCAGAGGGTGTCACACAGAATATTCTTTTGTCTACACATCTTTACTTGAAATTTTTCCTTGCAATGAGTCATTGGTCTGGTTTGAGGCCTCTATACCCTGCTACGCCATCAATATTGGATCGCCACCCAATGCCCTCGGAATTTGAGTGGATTATACAAATTTGATTCAGACATCACAGTCTGAGACCACCTGCTGTACACAACTTCTGTTCACACAGAAGTGACAGATATAATCCCTTCTTACAAACAGTATAAATTGTAGGACTTTTTTATAACCCAGTGCAGTGTAATGTTAAAGTCGGTTTTAGTTTTAAAATAGACATCAATATATATTTCTGAAGGAAAAAAATATTAAAAACAAGAAAATATGATTCAATGATTCAACATATTTTTCCATTGCTAGTGAAAGCATTCATTTTGAAGCTGCTTAATCATATCCATTTCCTCTTAGTATGACCCTGAAGAAGAACAAAAACAAAACCTTTTCTCCAGTAACTATTCTCACTAGAATAGTAACAGCTCTGTGCTGTTCTTTGGGCTTCTGTTTGGCACTGGAATTATCCAGCACAAACTTGCCCAGTCTTTGACCTGCCTTCTGACCCAGCACTGACCTTCAGTTACACGCTCAGACACTCCATATTCTTAAAGTACAATAGTGATTCCCCTGTTGACACCTGGGGCTTGAGAGAGAGTGTAGCATTACTCTGTAACTGGAAGTGAGCTTCAGACAAGAGAGGCAGATGCATGTACTATCCTGACGCCAGGCAAATGAGTGGATCTGGGTGCCCCTGGTGTCATCCCTTCTTGAAATGAGAAATTTTCTGTAATTTTTCATCACTACCCAAGTTTTGATAGCTGCCTTAAGATGTTCCGAAATGGTAAAGAGCTATCTTAGCCAGAAATCTTGATTTTTCTTTAGCTAAGCGGCTTATGTCCTGCCCTTTCTGTAATCGGAAGGACTTGGCTGCCAGAGCCCCCGTGTTTTCATTATTCATAAATAAGTTTTGTTCCAAATCTCTTTATGCACTATGCCAAGATATTTGCTTTTGTGCTTATGAATTTTTATGTTGGGAAGATCATTTTATTTTATTTGGCAGAAAAATAATTTATGGGCAAAGTCTAGTATTTGAGCCTATAACAACCCATAGGAATATTTTTAAGTTGTCATAAAACTGATACGGTTGCATTTTAACTGTTAGCATTAAAGCCGCCTAATGATACTTTTCAAATCATGGTAAAGAAAACTCCTCAAGACCTTGCAATCAGTATACAGAGAATAGTGGTGGAGGCACAGGGTGGTCAAGTAGGATTTTGCAGCCAAGAGGCAGAGTGGAGCCTTTGGATGGGCAGTTACTAAGAGGAAGTACCATAGGTGAGCAAATTCTGGCTCAGCCAATGTATTGAAAGTCATGATGCCACTTTATCAGCGTGGGCTGTGGGAAACAAGGCCCCAGCCAGGTACCAAGAAATGAGATACCTGTCTCAAAAAAACAGATTTCATGAGTGTGTACGCAGAGGGCCTCCTCATAGGCCCTCTGGGCTGAGTGAAGGAAGGACTCACACACTGGGAAATAGAGTTTAGCCCTCAGGAAATAATGAAAACTTAGTGAACATGGCTGGGAAAGCCTCGTTATGAATGAGTAGCTGTTGCCAAATCTGAGATGGCACATCCCTCCTCTGTCTAAGCAATGTACATAATGATTCTGTATGATATGATAAATGGGGAAAATAAGGAAATGTTTCCACCTGGAAAATGGACTCTACAAAGAAAATGAATGTTCCTTCACACTTTGGGTCATGCGCAGAGAAGAATGAAGTAGATTTTGTCAAGTGCTGGTGAGTGTGAAAGCAGGCATCCGTTAGGCCACCTCCCAGGCCCTGCTGACTTCCCTTCTTGTTTCCACTAATTTCTCTCTTGAACTTTAGCCTCCTCCTATCAATGCACCTGCTGACTCTGACACATCCTTGTGTTTCAGGCAGGTTGTTTGCCCAGAGAGATTTCTCTGACCTTGAGAACCAGGTCAGGCCCTTCTGGGCTGTGCTTCTTGACTGTCCTCACCATAAATCTCATTTCATTGGAGCATAAAGTGGGAAAGGGGAAGGAGAGGGTCTCAGAGGTCTGATTGTGAAATTGCTGCCTCTGAAAGAGGAAGCTGGGCTAATAGACAAACAGCAGAGTTTTTCCTCTGTCAAGCCACAGCATTGCTCCCACAACCTAATGGAAGGGAGCTTAGCAATTCCCTTTTCACCCACGCATGTGCCCTCCACATACTCTCTACCTCTCCTGCTTGCTGGGATTAATTGGAAATTCTTTCTTCTTGCCTATCCAAGAGACATTTCATATATGTTATCTGACTGAATCATTTAAAATAAGCTTGAAGTATAAATTAATTTATCCTTATTTAAAGAAAATAATGTTGGTATATTAAGACCAAAAATAAGATTGGTAGTAAATAATGCCTATTTTAGATAGATATTTACTTCTTTCCAAGCTTTCTAAGAGATAGATCAATAGGTTGATAAATAAATAATAGAAAGATGATTGATAGATACATGATAGATATATAGATAGATAGTAGATAGACCGACAGAGAGACAGATGATAGATAGACAGACAGACAGAAAGACAGCTCTGTATATCTCCATACATAAGGACGTTATGGCCATCCCACTTAGGTTGAAAATATCTAAAGAAAGATACTTAATATGTGTTTCCACAGAGCCTTTCTTAACCAACAATGTGTTCTTGTATTGAAAAGGTATATCTAGCATCACATAGCATTACTCTTTCCATTATTCATGTAAGAAAATCAAGGCCAAATAGGTGACTGGCCATACAGCAAAGGTACAATGAGTGCCCACATGTGTACACTCAGATAATCTAACTTTCATGCTCTCAACAGCTGTGGGCTAAAGTATACTCAACAAAAATAAATTTGTTAAAGTATTAGATCCAAGTACCTCAGAATATGACTATAGATTTTGTAATGTCCTGTTAAAGTATGCCATGCACCAAATTCATTTCACGTTACCCTCTCTTGATCCCCTACAACATACAGATGCTATCTCCCCATCTCTAGTCCTCTTTCTACTTAGTCGGCCGTCTGCTATCACTGGTCAGTGTGTGTGTGTGTGTGTGTGTGTGTGTGTGTGTGTGTGTGTGTGTGTGTCTATGTGTATGTCCGTGGCCAAAGTTCCATATGAAAGAAAAAAATGTAGTATTTGTACTTCTAGATCTGGATTATTTCTCTTCCCATGACTATCTCTATTCTACCCATTTGCCTACAAATGAAATAATGTCATTCCTTATGTCTTCATTATGGCAGTTGAGACATAGCTCAACTGGTTGGGAGTGTTTGCTGAACATGAACAATCCCTGGGTTGGATCCTCAGAACCACATACTGGATACCTATGATCCCAGCACTGGCAAAGTTTAGACAGCATGATAAGAAGAAACTCAAGGTCATTCTTGCCTACATAGTTTCAAATACCAGCCTGGGGCTACATTTCCGTGAGTCAGTCTCTCTCTCTCTTTCTCTCTCTCTCTCTCTCTCTCCCTCTCTCTCTCTCTCTCTCTCTCTCTCTCTCTCTCTGTTATAAAAGCCCCCACTGTGCATACAGACTACATTTTCCATAGATTTTCTTTAGTGGGCACATAAGCTCACTCCATAGCTGGGCCACAGAGAATAGTGCCACGGGGAACACAAATGAGCAAGTGTCCCTGTGGCAACCTGGATTCCTTTGGAATATTTATCTATTCAGTGGGTAGAGACTATCTTCAGCCATGTTCTTGCCCACTTTCCCTCCAAGAATGAGTTGGTCCATAGCAAAGCATACAAATGGGAGGCACTTTATTGCCAATTCGGGATTAACAACCTGCAAACAGTCCTGCGGGGTTTAAATGAAACAAGTTTGAACTCTCCAACAGCTATGCCAGGGTTATAGCTCCAATTTCTCGGGGGTTTCAGTGTGCCAGCTTAGAGTAGTCCCTTACAGAGAAGACTGAAGATCACAGTCCCAGAGTCTGGAGCCACAGGTCTCTAGAGCAGCAGCAGGTCTGAGAGGCTGCAAGCAAATGGCATATGAAATTCCCTCTGCCAACCATCTGAGTATGCAGTCTTGGAGGTAAGGCGGGGTGAGTGAGTTCTTCATCTAAAGCTAGTTGAGTCTTGGAGGCTCAAATGAGTGCCCTGAGTGGAGAGAAGTGTCAGTTATGGGGAGCCAGCAAGTTCATTTCCTGAGAAATCCTGCAGAGTAGAGGCACATTCTCATGTCTCCAATAAACTAAATCTAGAACATGGGTTCTGAAGTCCCCATGACTTCTCTGTCATAAAGCATCCTAATTTACTGAGAGCCGGCTGGACCCTGATTGTCTAGCCAACCAAGGAAGAGCTTTCAAAAGTTACCACCTGTCTCTGTTGTAGTGACAGCCTTCTTAGGCCACTATCCCTGGCTTCTCTGCCCTAGTTGCCCTGAGAACTCTGGTTGTCAAAAGCTAGGGCCCTGTTGTTGTGAAGGTTTATGTTAATTCTCTGTCCCCCTCACCTGCTGAACTTGTCCCCTTCCTGGCAGAAAACCAACCACAGGCACAAGGCAGAAGCCCCTTACAACACAAAGCTCTGCGCTGGTGGGGAAGGGAGGAGGCGCTTTCTGTGTCCATCAACTTGGCAGTTGTGATTTTAGTGTCTTGAGCTATCTCCATATTGGAGCCTTCACTGTTCTGCATCCCCATCAGCAATGTAGAGTTTCCCCTTCTCTGAATATCTGGATAGCATTTGCTCTCCTTTTGCTTGTGACCAGTCTGACAGGTGAAATGAGGTTTAAATGGAGTTTTGGGTTGCCTTTCCCTGATGGCTAAGGATGTTGAATATTTTCATGTATTTATTGACCATCTTTACTCTGTCTTTTGAAAAGTATCTTCTCAATTTTGCAACTTTACTGATTGAGTTGTTTGGTTGAATTTTCTATGCCCTATATATTAACAATTTCTCCCATTCTCCTTTGCTCTTTCCTTTGCTGGGCAGTATTTTAATTTTGTGTAATATCATTTGTCACTTCTTGCTATTATATCATGAGATAGTTCATTTAGTCCTCTCATATGCCTGTATCTTGGAGTGCTTCCTTCTAGGACCTTCAGAGTTGTCGGTTTCACATTAAGGACTTTGATCTGTTTTGAAGTGATTTCGATGTAGGGGGAGACACGGAATTCTAGTTTCTGCTGCCTTTTGTCTACAGCTTTGCCAACACTGTTGGGTATTTCTCCGATACATGTTTTTGACAGCTTCGCAAAGATGCACATGGTTATAGTTGTAGAATATTTTGTAGAATTTCTAAGTGGATAAGTGAATTAAAATGAGCTGGGGTTGTCTCATCCCAATATGACTGTGTCCATATATGACAAGGAAACTGGCATATCTAAGAAGAACCTCGGCAGAAACAAAGCCTTCCAGCCCCTTGTCTCAGACTTCTAAGTCTCCAAACCATGGGAAGGAATACATTTCTGTATTATTTCATTATAGAGTCTAAAGAAATCTCCCCCCATTATCATAGAAACAAAGCATTCTGCTTCTTTTGTATAAAGTATCAAGATTTTTAATTACTGAGTCCACATATTGAACTATACTGCTTTCTGAGACAAAAAAATTAAGTTATACCAAAGCCCCAGGTTACTAAAGCAGTTCATAAATGACTTGGGGATAAATAAATTATTAATAACTTTGCATAATAAATGTCATCTTCCAATTGTTCCCCCAAATCAGAAATGTAAAAGGAGAATTTTCATCCATCTGTGAGCCAACTTTGAAAATGCAGGAGTTCAGCTTACTATTTTAGCCTTTTTCTTCCTGCTCTCCAAATCAATAAACTCAAAGTAAAAGACTGAGCTGCTCTGTAAAGGGTGTACTTTGCCAACATCATGAGGCAAAAACAGACCTTAAATAAAAGGACATTATGTCAAACATACACAGCTCTTACCAACATTAAACACTCAAAGTTATTAATACACAATGTAAAAGAGCTTCTTTTACATTATTCAAATTCATTTTTTTTATTTTATATAAATAAAATATCCTAGGGTTTCACCTGCCACCCCAGGCAGGAGGTAGAGTTGGGGGTGGGGATCAAGAATTTAACGTCATCTTCTGATAGATAAATAAAGAGTCTGAATCCAGTCTGGACTGTATGAGACTACTTCAAAGCAGAACTCTCTTAGCTAGGGTTTCAAGGTTGTAAAGAGACACCATGGCCAAGGAAACTCTAATAAGGACAACATTTAATGGCAGCTGGCTTTCAGGCTCATATGTTCAGTCCATTGTCATTGTGGCAGGAAACCATGCTGCTGCAGAAGGAGATAAGAGATCTGAGGGCAGCCAGGAGGAGAGTGTCCTCCACAGGCAGCCAAGAAAAGGCTCTCTTTTGCACTGGGTAGAGCTTGAGCACTGAGAGACCTCAAAGCTTGCCCATACAGTGACACATTTGCCCTAATAAGGCTACACCTATTTCAACAAGGCCACACCTCCAAATAACACTTCTATGGGCCAAGCATATTCAAACCACCACGAGAACAAAACAAAACAAAAACTATGTAATTAGTTCTAATATTTATTGTTTCAAATTCAGAAAAGTCAGAAAGACAAAAGTCATCCACTCGATTTTCTGTCACCAATGGATAAACAAGTCTTTGTTTCATATGTAGCACATATATGAATAATTAAAAATTCAAATATTATTTTATATTTTTTCCTAATGTACAGGACACATGATATAAACATTTTGCAAAAGAATCTTGATAGACTAGTTACATGCATTTTAAAGGTTTATTGTTTTACATATATGAGTATTTGACTTGAGTTTATAGAATATGTAAGTATATTACATGTGTACCTGGTTGCCACAGAGGGCAGAAGAGGGCACTAGATCCCTGATAGTTTATGCAATGTGTGTGCTGGAACTGAAAACAGGTCCTCTGGAAGAGCTGTACATGCTTTTAACTGTTGAACAATCTTCCCAGCCACAATATATACATATATTTTAATATTTTAGTAAAAAGCATTAATCCCACTGTAGTATCCTACCCCTGTGCAGTGGGATTGTCTGCTAGGTTAAACTACAATGTCTCAAAATTAACAGCTCAGGGTTACAAGGAAGCTCTGCTAGTGTGATCCTTCCGAGACCAGGAAGGGGTTAAGAATGTTCATAGAAGCATTCCACTCTGTTGTGTGTGTTGTTGCCTTATTTAAGAGGTAAGTATTGTTTTCCTATTTTGAAATATTTTAAAAACAAAATAGCAACACTGCACTGAACACAGTGGGTGTATAGAGCTCTTCCTAAAATGCAAATTTTTGTCTTGGTGTATGTTCCCAGAAATGCATTGCTAAATCAGAGGGTCTGAGCATTTTGAAACCTTTTGATAAAAGTTGGCAAATTGCTTTCCTAATGAGCTGTCATGAGTATGTTCTTGAGGAAAATAGTAAACAATTGAACCAGAAAGAAATACTCTCATCACAAATTTAAATGAGCTTGGCTCTTCAGAATTCAATTCTAAGTACATACCCTTAAATCTTCAGTCCTTTCTGCTACTGGGAAAGTTAAACAAATCAATATAATACAGAGGATGCGTGCAATAGCGCTTCCATTTTAATGCCATTTAAAATATAGCCATGCTAATAAAATCTTTATTATAGTCGTATGTATTTAGTGTGTTTGACTCAGAATATTTTCCACTTTAAAAGTTTTTTGCAACAGCTTCAACTATCAGGCTTTTTTGTTGATTTCAAATGTGAAATACAAATGAATATCATTTTTAATTTGTCATAAATATCGGTTCCCATAATTGATTTAATTACTTACTTTAAAATTTCTAAAGTGAAACTTAATGATGGTCTCTAAATGCTGACAAATGACACACTGATTAGGATAGATTTTATTCAGAGTGTGAAATAATTTAATGTTTCTTTTCCTGTTTGTCTCAACAGACAATTATCAAATTATTCAAAGCACCTTATAGACATGGTGCTTTAGTGCTAATGTGCTCAACAACTCTTGGTAGGAAAGTTATTTTTTAAAAAAAGAAAATAGGTAAAGTAAGTAGACTAATATATTTGAAAAATAAATGAAGGAAATGACAAGAATTTAGTTGCAGATAGTCTTGAGTTCAAATCCTGCTTTGCTGCTGGTCAGCTTATGAAGAAGCTATCTAACTTCATTTGATTTCCATATTCTTCATCCATAAATAACTAGGAAAATATATAGCATCATAGCTGTTTTAGTTACCTTCCTGTTACTTTTCTATCACTATGAAAAGACACCATAACCAAGGTAACCGATAAAAGAAAACATTTAATTTGCAACCCATGGTTCCAGAGGATTAATTCCATGACCATCATGGCAGGGAGCATGGCAGCAGGCAGGCAGTCCTGGAGCTGGAGCAGCAGCTGAGAGCTTACATGGGAACAATGCATGATAGAGAAAGCGACAGTTAACTGTGAATGGTATAGTCCACACCTGTGCTCCTTTAACAAGGCCACACCTCCTAATTCTCTCCAAACATTCTACCAACCCTAGAATAAGCATTCAAACATACGAGTCTGTGGGAGCCATTCACATTCAAATGACAGTCACATAAAAGCTAATGAAAAACAGCACTTATCTTAAGTGATAAGTCAAACGAGATATGCAATTTCATATTTTTTAAATCAAAAGAGCTGTAGCATCCACTCCCTGAGCTAGATACCTATGTTCATACGCTGGGGGCAATTTTGTTTTCAATCAAAAATAAGCATATGTATGTGTGGATACATATATACACATGCATGTATACTTTCTCATGTTCACATTTTAATATGTAATCTTATATCTTATCATTAAATATACACTTAAATTTATGTATTAGCACAGATTGGTCACCTTTTTATTACTATAATGAAATGCCTTAGGTAAAGTACATTTATTTATATTAAAAAGGTTTATCCATCATGCATGGAGTTCTACACTTTTTTTTTTTTTTTTTGAGTTCTACACTTATAATCCCAACACTCAGGAGGCTGAAGCAGGAGGATCCTTTTAAATTTGATGTCAGCACAGACAAAACAGTGAAACCTTCTCTTAGAAAGCAAACAAACAAACAAACATCTCACATTTTTATAGGCAGTAAATTCAAGAGCAGTCTTCAGTCCCATTGGTTCTGTTTCTGGTGAGTTTAATAGCACATGCAGAAGGAAGAGACCACATTGAAAAGCAAGAAATCAAACAGCAGTTTAGAAACCAGGGGCCTTATAATTGGTTGCTGAAAGTCAAGGGTTCAACAAGACTTAATTTGCTTGCCTCTAAAAGGGGCAGGGCTCCTGTGAGTGAGAACCTCCCACTAGGCCCTACCTCCCTGAAGTCCACTCCCCCTCAGCACCACCACACTGGAGACAATACACATATCTGGGGTGCTCAGGCATCCACATCCAACATTGCGTTCATGTCTCTCCCACCAGGCAGCCAGCCATTCAACTCCAAGAGTCCTTAAGTCAACTCATTTTGTTCCAAAACCTTCTGAGTTCAAGGCTAACTTCTGATATGAGCTCACATAAAAGACAGCTACAGAGGTGGCTCCGAGTTTAGAAGCCAGGGTTCTGCTGCTAGCAACCATGTGTGGTATACAATAATTTGTAGTTACAGCTCCAGGGAGTGTGGCACCCTCCTCTGGGTTCAGACACTGCAGGAGGTTGTGCATAAACATATGTGCAGGCAAAACACTCATACATATAAACTGAATTTTTTTGAAAAAAATTTGAAAGAAGTTACACGCCTCTGGTATAGAGCAAAAGAGAAGGACCACGGTGAGCCTGCCTGTTCCAGGAGAGAGGAAGGAGTAGTCAGGTCAAGGCCAGGTGAAGGCCAAGAGGGGAAAATCTCAACCTTAAATCTTTAAGTCTAATATTGCATACTCACTATGGAGAGTGGCAGTCTGTGAAGACTGAACAGCCACTCCCACAGTGGCTTGGTCCTTGTCACTGGCCGCTCTCTGCTCTCTAAGAGCACACTGCAGGTGTGGCATTCTCTAGGCAGTTGAGAAGGGTTGCTGTTCACTTTACCTTTCTGGGCTCCCCACTTGTCTTAGTCAGGGTTTCTATTCCTGCACAAACATCATGACCAAGAAGTAAGTTGGGGAGGAAAGGGTTTATTCAGCTTACACTTCCATGTTGCTGTTCATCACCAAAGGAAGTCAGGACTGGACCTCAAGCAGGTCAGGAAGCACTAGCTGATGCAGAGACCATGGAGGGATGTTACTTGCTGGCTTTCTTCCCCTGGCTTGCTCAGCTAGCTCTCTTATAAAACCCAAGACTACCAGTCCAGGGATAGCACCACCCACAATGGGCTGGGTCGTCCCCCCTTGATCACTAGTTGAGAAAATGCCTTCCAGCTGGGTCTTGTGAAGGCATTTCCACAACTGAGGCTCCTTTTTCTGTAATAACTCCAGTTTGTGTCAAGTTGACACACAAGACCAGCCAGTATACCACTGTAGCTTCTCTCAGTGTCCTAAGGCTCTGGTTCCCTGTGTGCTCCCTGGGGTAGCTCCAGTGACTGCATACTCCTCCTTCCTCCCAGGCTTGTCTTTGTTTCCCTCCCAGTAGAAGACACCATAGCTGTAACTTTTGCATTCTGAATATCTATAGAACATTCGAAACAAGCCACAGAAAGGCCTGTCACGGGCACAAGCTTTGCCTGGGTCCTTCGCCAGGTGAAGGACTAGCAACAAATCGTGAGATCACACCTGCCAGGGCAGGAGGTCATCAACATGGGGGGTTCAGTCAGCAGCAGCTCAGGTGGC
Source organism: Rattus rattus (assembly GCF_011064425.1). NCBI lineage: Eukaryota > Metazoa > Chordata > Mammalia > Rodentia > Muridae > Rattus > Rattus rattus. Next base: position 78,065,560 of record NC_046159.1, on the reverse strand, counting down.
AGGCTCCATAGTCATGTACTCTGCCAGAAGCTCAAGAGCTCAGAAGATCTGCTTTAATCTCTTTGAGGATGTTGTTTGAAGGTTTTCTGACACCCCATCTGCAGAAGTGCTCAAAGTAAGGACTCCACCGGAGTCTGCCTATGAGGTCAGATTGGTTTGTTGGAGCTGCTTATGGGAATGTGGGTAAGGGGTTAATGACAAACACATAGGTGACTCAAGGGTAGGTGACAACTCACAGAAACTATAACCCTGAGCTCTCTGCAGAACTAACAGCTTTTTACCCAGGTAAGAGAGCCTTTCCAGAAACTGCATCCCACTCGTAGAACCTTGGGGAGGCTCTGCTAAATCTTCTATATTTCTCCTCTCTAGGTCCACCAAAGTTCTCTTATGAAGTTGCTGGTTTCATGAGCCTTCTTCCTCCCTCCGTGGAGGAAAATTTCAATTTCAGAAAATTGCTATAAGATGGTCCTCCTACTAGGACCCACCTCTTGAAGATTTCACCACTCCTCAGCACAATCACAGAGGAGACCAAGTTCCCAGAGCTTTAAGGCTAGGGGTGGGGCGAACAGAATCACACCGTGTCCAAACCATGGGGCCATATGACTGTGTGCCTGTGTCTGTGTTTATGACTGTGACTATTGTGAGCTGCCCATCTCTCTGTTAGTCACACCACTCATTCCACAAATATTCAGTGAACACTTAGCATATGCTCACTGTTGTTTTAAGACAGGCTGATCTAGAAAATCAAAAAGATAAACATTTGAACATAATAAATCATCTGTTTAAGTGAGAGAAGCAATAGAAAAGACTCATAGCTATGCTATTCCATCTGGGAAGGTGAGGAGAGCTCAGGAAGAAAGGGAACAAGAAGTAAACAGACATTTGGGGTTGCAAACTTAGAACTGAGGTGAAGGAAGAAGACCCTCTGAGATGTCATCTGAGACGCCGTCTAAGTTACTGAGGGACCAGCCCTCATGAACACTTAAGGGAGGAGCTTCCAGGAAAAGTGCGTACAAGAATAAAGCATGGAGGTAGGGATCATCCAAGAATCCTGCTAACTCACTCAGGAGGGCACTGGAGGACAGAATAAATTAGCACACCAAAAAAAAGGGAAGAATGCATCTGCGTGCAGAAAAGCCCAGGAGTCAAATGGTTCTGCCTCTTCGGATTCCACTGCTATCTTATTTTCCTGGTAATTACAATCTTTATCATTAACCAGTTTGTTTAATTATTCTTAATATTTTTAAATCGTTTCAAAGTTTTCCATTTGTCTCTAGATATTTGTAATTATCCATTTTAAGCCATTATGTGAGTCATTTTTGGCTCTATACATACATAATGTATTCACTCCTTTGGAGATTTTGTTGATTGTTATTGTATGTATGTGGATGTTTTGCTTGTATATATGTCTGTGTACTACATGCATGTAGTGCCCATGGAGGCCAGAGAAGGGTATCCGAGCACCTGGGACTACAATGTTGGAGGGTTTTCACTTGTCATAGGATGCTGGACATAGAACCTGGATCCTCTGGAAGAGCCATTTCCCCAACCCTTACAAGAAACTCTTCCTAGGCAAGTTCCACCTCTCTCACTTCCTTTAATAATCTGGGTTCTTACTGCATTTGGCATATCAATTTCTTATATCTGATATATGTACAGAGAGTTGTCTTCAATGACTGAAGAAATGAACTTGTTATCTCAACTATGGATTTACAAACTGGATTCATACACTAAACCGGAGTTGATCATGTTTTCTCATAGATATTATTCTTTGGAATGGCCTCCTTAGCCCATTCATTAATTTTTGATTGTCTTCGAGTACCAGTGTGTAAGTTCAATTGGAACATGGTGCAGAGAAATTGTTGGAAAAGGCAGAGCCACTCTGAGTCAGACAGCTTGTTAGCAGTTGTCAATTCAACTAAAATCTGTCACATTAGGTTGCACATCCACGCCCATCTGGCCCTCAGTTTCATTATATTTTTTTATCCATTTGCTAAAGGTTGATATTTTTATTAGAAATCATCATACGGCACTGAGTATATTTTGAAGAAGGCTTTTCCCTTTCTTTTTATTACCTGCTAGAAGAAAGGGGAAATTTTTTTAAGGTCAAAACTCACATTACATTTAAAAGCTGTGTAATCCACGGTATTATTTGGATGAAGCATACTGAACATTTGCTCAGCGTCTTTGCCATATGGGCCATGCTCGCAGTGCCTCTTAAGATAACACTGGAATCTAAAGAGACAAAGATAGAAGCTCACGGGAAAATAGGCTGAATATTTACAAGCCAAAAATTGGATTGTTCCTAAGGGGAGTCTGTCTTAGTTACTATTCTATTGCTGTGAAGGGACACCGTGATGAAGGCAACTCGTACAAAAGAAAGTGTTTACTGAGGGCATTGCTTGCAGTTTCAGAGCGTTAGTCCATCATAATGTAGCTGAGAGCGTTACATTGCAATCCTAAGGCAGCAGCCAGAGAGAGGAAGGTTGTGAGGGGGTGTGAAGGAAGGGCTATCGGGCAAGAGGGCTAGCCTGGGTTTAACAAGGCCCCACCTCCTCTTCCTCTCCAAACAGCCCTGATGACTCAACATTCAAACAAATGAACCTACAGGGTCCCCTGAAATTACTAAGATCTCATACTTTCAACTTTTCATTTGACACTAGGGGGCTTTATTTTATTTAGCAGAAATCAGCCTAAATGATTTTTAAGAGAAAATATGCATTTTATGTCGCCGTTCTGAACTGGTAAAGAACAGAAGGATCGTTTTGCTCCTAAAAGTCCACACCAAAATTTAAAATGCAGTGATAAATCATTATTAATACTATATTATTCTATGAAACAAGCAGGGATTTAAATTTTCGCCATTAGTCAAGGCCACCGTTATTGCATCATGTGGAAACACAATAAAAGAATGTTTCACACACTTTAGACCATAGAAACCTAAACAACAATAAAACCTATCTACTACAGAGGATAAATAAGGGTGTTTAATAAAAAATTACTATAATTCTGCCTCTAAGAAATTATCAGTCTCAGAGGATCCAAGAAATACAGATCAAGCAGAAACTAGAGGGGAGTACAAAGAACAAAGAATTGCAAATCCAGCCCTGAGGGAGCAGAAGCAGCAGGGCCTCAGGGAAGAGACAGAGCAGTGTGGCACAGGGGAAAGAACACTGCTTAAGCATTTGCTGTCACCTGAGTTTTTGATCTTAGCCATTCTCACTGGTGTGAGGTGAAATCTCAGGGTTGTTTTGATTTGCATTTCCCTGATGACTAAAGATGTTGAACATTTCTTTAGGTGTTTCTCAGCCATTCGGCATTCCTCAGCTGTGAATTCTTTGTTTAGCTCTGAACCCCATTTTTTAATAGGGTTATTTGTCTCCCTGCGGTCTAACTTTTTGAGTTCTTTGTATATTTTGGATATAAGGCCTCTATCTGTTGTAGGATTGGTAAAGATCTTTTCCCAATCTGTTGGTTGCCGTTTTGTATGCGGAGAAAGAGGAACACTCCTCCATTGTTGGTGGGGTTGCAGACTGGTACAACCATTCTGGAAATCAGTCTGGAGGTTTCTCAGAAAATTGGACATTGAACTGCCTGAGGATCCAGCTATACCTCTCTTGGGCATATACCCAAAAGATGCCCCAACATATAAAAAAGACACGTGCTCCACTATGTTCATCGCAGCCTTATTTATAATAGCCAGAAGCTGGAAAGAACCCAGATGCCCTTCAACAGAGGAATGGATACAGAAAATGTGGTACATCTACACAATGGAATATTACTCAGCTATCAAAACAACGACTTTATGAAATTAAATAGGCAAATGGTTGGAACTGGAAAATATCATTCTGGTGAGCTAACCCAATCACAGAAAGACATACATGGTATGCACTCACTGATAAGTGGCTATTAGCCCAAATGCTTGAATTACCCTAGTGGCCTAGAACAAATGAAACTCAAGACGGATGATCAAAATGTGAAGGCTTCACTCCTTCTTTAAAAGGGGAACAAGAATACCCGTGGCAGGGAAGAGAGAGGCAAAGATTAAAACAGAGACTGAAGGAACACCCATTCAGAGCCTGCCCCACATGTGGCCCATACATATAGAGCCACCCAATTAGACAAGATGGATGAAGCAAAGAAGTGCAGACCGACAGGAGCGGATGTAGATCGAACCTGAGAGACACAGCCAGAATACAGCAAATACAGAGGCGAATGCCAGCAGCAAACCACTGAACTGAGAACGGGACCCCCGTTGAAGGAATCAGAGAATGAACTGGAAGAGCTTGAAGGGGCTTGAGACTCCATATGTACAACAATGCCAAGCAACCAGAGCTTCCAGGGACTAAGCCACTACCTAAAGACTATACATGGCTGACCCTGGACTCTGACCTCATAGGTAGCAATGAATATCCTAGTAAGAGCACCAGTGGTAGGGGAAGCCCTGGGTCCTGCTAAGATGAACCCCCAGTGAACTAGACTCTCGGGGGGAGGGCGGCAATGGGGGGAGGGTTGGGAAGGGAACACCCATAAGGAAGGGGGGGAGGGAAGGGATGTTTGCCAAATGTACATAAGAAATACTCAAGTTAATAAAAAAAAAAAAAAAAAAAGGAAAAAAAAAAATGGATAACAGAAAAGGACATAACAACCTCCAGGGTTCTTGATTTGCCCATCCTTCCCAAAAGATGGCGCCTCCTGTGAAGTAGCTCTCACACACTCAGCTGTTAGCTTATCCCCTTCCCTTCCCTAGGCCCTGGCCAAGTACCCCACCAGCATCTTTAGTGTAGATGCTCTTACATACAGAGCCTTCTATTTTATTCTTATGGAGATTCCATGTGTTTATTCTCCATTCAAGAATCCTCCCACCTCCTCCTACATACTAAACACTTGCTTCCTCCCTGTAATACCTCTCAAAGACTCGGCAGCAGAATGGTTCAGTCCTTCCAGATCTTCTGCTGACTCTTTGGTACTTTGTTGTATTCCACTTAGTTTTATGAGCTTTGAAAGTCATGACTTTGAAATACATCCTAATCCATACCGCTTTCCTTCTTATTCTAAAACTGATGGACATATTCCTGAATCATTTTTTCTTTATCTGCTTTTGATGATATCAATACCAGTGACCTCCCCCAAAGCTGTCCTCGTTGTCCTTTCCTCCTTGGTGTTAGGCATCTTCTCTTTCATTCAGCCTCAAGTAAAACACCCTTGTGAATTCATTCCTAGAAATGCTTACCTACAAATTTTCAAACTCTCAGACTGCAGAGCAAAGTCTCAGACCTTTTAGCAGAGAAATATCCAAACTGATAATAACTGAGTGCTCTGGAGACATTGGAAATGCAGGTAGCTTGGTGTATTCTTCATGGAACAGGCTTTAACAACCTTGTGTAATTTCTGTAATTCATCCAGAATTTACCTGCCACCTCCTCAGTGTGAGATTATAGCATAGTCATACAACCCAGACTTCTTACAGTGCATTGTAAGAAGTTATGATGAGAAGATTAGAACCAGAGGCAGGAGGCAGTACACACTTGCTTCTATACAAGTCACCCGGTCCCAAGCTTGCCTTTGTAAATTTCAGAGGAATCAGATTTAGGTCAGGAACAAGCATGGCCTAATTCCTGTGGAGGAATTAAGAGAGCTGCGCATGTGTGCACATACTTGTTTTATAGCATTACAAGGCATACTGGCTAGTTTTGTGTATCAACTTGACACGAGCTGGAGTTATCACAGAAAAGGAGCCTCAGTTGTGGAAATGCCTTCATGAGACCCAGCTGGAAGGCATTTTCTCAACTAGTGGTCCAGGTGGGAGGACCCAGCCCATTGTGGGTGGTGCCATCCCTGGGCTGGTGGTCTTGGGTTCTATAAAAAAAAGCAAGCTGAGCAAGCCAGTAAGAAACATCCCTCCATGGCCTCTGCATCAGCTCCTGCTTCCTGACCTGCTTGAGTTCCAGTCCTGACTTCTTTTGGTGATGAAAACAGCAATGTGGAAGTAAGGTGAATACCTCCCCAACTTGCTTCTTGGTCATGATGTTTGGCAGGAATAGAAACCCTGACTAAGACAAATTGGTATCAGCATAGTGGGGTATTCCTGTGAAAACCTGACCATGTTTTGGGGAGGACTGTGGAAGGACTTTGGAATTTCGAGCTAGAAGATCTATTGGGATGTTAAGAGCTTCTGTAGGAGCTTGGACGATAATATTAAGAACAGTGTAGAAGATGGAGACCTAGCTTGTGATATTTCAGAGGGAAGATTAAAGACTCATGTCAGGGCCATGTTGTTTTGTTTGTGAAGATTCTGTGGTTTTGGTTAGCTGGAGTTGAAGAATCAGCTGTGATTAACAAGATACCAGAACTACTAAAAGTGACCCTTTGCATTGCTGGGACTATTGATGCTGGTCAGCTGGAGGTAAGAAATTAGCAGTGATTAAGAAGAGACCAGAATCATTGAGGGGATATCTTCTGGGAAGTGTTTCTGAGAGCACAAAGAGGCTGTGTTCCAGAAAAAGCCAAAGTTGTACCTTGTGCTGTGGCAGGACTTGGTGATGTGTAAGAGTCACCCAGGTGGTACTGGTTTTGAAGGCACGAAGGGGTCATGAAGAACAGCTGAGGCTGGGCACTGTGAGAGGCCATGGAAGGCCATTGATGAAGGTGCACCCTCAGTTGCAGTTGATGGCCCAGGACCAAAAGAGTCATGCAAAGGAGTTGAGGCCTGGCACCATGAAGAGAGCCTGTGAGAGGCTATTGGTGAAGCCTAGCTGCAATAGAAGACAGCAGCATTTTGGAGAAGCCAGTACCATGAGATGACCACCAAGAGCAGCAGCGCAGTGGAGGACAGGCATCTGGAGCCTAAAACACCAGGTGTATGCTCCAAAGGGCAGACCTGGAGAAGTGACCCAAGCCCTTGGAGGATCCTAGAAGATCATGAGTGGATCCCAGACATTGGACAGTTAGTTTGATTTTGCTTTTGATTGTGACTGTGCCCTGATATTTTTCTCTCTTGAAGGAAGAAAGCATTTTAATGGAGTCCATAGTTAAGAGACTTTGAATTTTAAAAAGACTTTGAATTTTAAAAGATAATTGCATATTTTAAAGGGATTGAACTTTTAATATGTAAAGACTGTGGGACTCTCAAAGTTATTTAGACCTTGGGGATGAATAAGAAAGTAAGGGTTGAGGCTTAATAGTGATGTGTTTGTGTCAAGTTGACAAGGAGTCAATTGTACTGGCTACTTTTGTGTGTCAACTTGACACAAGTTGGAGTTATCACAGAAAAAGAGCCTCAGTTGTGGAAATGCCTTCATGAGACCCAGCTGGAAGGCATTTTCTCAACTAGTGGTCCAGGTGGGAGGACCCAGCCCACTGTGGGTGGTGCCATCCCTGGGCTGGTGGTCTTGGGTCCTATAAAAAAGCAAGCTGAGCAAGCCAGGGGAAGCAAGCCAGTAAGAAACATCCCTCCATGGCCTCTGCATCAGCTCCTGCTTCCTGACCTGCTTGAGTTCCAGTCCTGACTTCTTTTGGTGATGAAACAGCAACGTGGAAGTAAGGTGAATAAACCCTTTCCTCCCCAACTTGCTTCTTGGTCATGATGTTTGTGCAGGAATAGAAACCCTGACTAAGACACAAGGTATATATTCATGTCTTATCTCATTCAATGAACACATAACCACTAAAAGGATTGTCTTAGTTAGGGTTTTACTGCTGTGAACAGACATCATGACCAAAGCAACTCTAATTGACAACATGTAATTGTGGATAGCTTACAGGTTCAGAGGTTCAGTCCATTATCATCAAGGTGGGAGCATGGCAGCATCCTGCAGGCATGGTATGTGGGAACTTAGATTTCTACATCTTCATCTGGAGGCTGCTAAGAAAATACTGACTTCCAGGCAGCTAGGACAAGGTTGTACTGTTGTGAACAGACACTATGATCAAAGCAACTCTTATAAGGACAACATGTAATTGTGGATAGCTTACAGGTTCAGAGGTTCAGTCCATTATCAAGGTGGGAGCATGGCAGCATCCTACAGGCATGGTACAGGGGAACTTAGATTTCTACATCTTCATCTGGAGGCTGCTAAGAAAATACTGACTTTCAGGCAGCTGGGACAAGGTTTTACTGCTGTGAACAGAGACCATGACCAAAGCAACTCTTATAAGGACAACATGTAATTGTGGATAGCTTACAGGTTCAGAGGTTCAGTCCATTATCATCAAGGTGGGAGCATGGCAGCATCCTGCAGGAATGGTATGGGGGAACTTAAATTTCTACATCTTCATCTGGAGGCTGCTAAGAAAATACTGACTTCCAGGCAGCTAGGACAAGGGTATTAAAGCCCATGCCCACAGTGCCACACCTACTCTAACAAGGCTACACTTCCTAATAGTGTGACTCTCTAGGCCAAGCATGTACAAACCATCACAAGGATGATGATGCCATTATGTCCTTACCATTAAGAAGGTTAGATGCTTTAGGGGGCAAGGAAACTCTGTAACCCCACATGATTAAGTAGAGGCAAGCATGCCCTCCTTCACCTATTCCAGACTCTCTTGATTCTTTCCCAAACAGTTGATTCATAGAACAGAGTTTCATAGCTTATGTTGAAATACTGATGCTCGTATGGAAAACAAGGCCAAAGATTGTCACTGCTGGTGATTTTCATCACAACCTAGGGGAAGCACTGTGGTGACTGGGAAGACACAAGAGACATGCTAAGCTCTTTGGATCTTTCTTTAACACATAGACAAATGCAACCTATGGAGATCTTTCCACTGACCGCATGTCCTGGCCCTGTCCTCCATCCACTCTTCAGCTATCCAGATGATCCCCAAATCAGTCTCCTCATTGCTTCCCTGTACAGGACTGGCTTCTCTCTCAGATACCATTCCACTTCTAGATCAGCCATGTGCATTCCATCCCCGGCAGAATGTCCTTTCCATGACTCTACCAACTTCACTTCTGACACCTCTGTCTCATTTTCTTTTCCAGTATCTGGGTGACTTGTTGCCGTAGAACTGGATAGTGCCAGAAAGTTCCTTCACCATTGGTGTTCACAGTAGTGCATAAAACTCTACAAGCACATAGAAAAATTAGTGGGACTAGTATCTCCCAGATTGTCCTTAAAATGCTAGTATACACTTTCAAATAACTGCCAAATTCCAGGTCTATGTTTCACATTGAGTTTGAAACTTGGCACGAAATCTTCTCCAATGCTGTAGATTAATGTATAACATGTTCCAAGATTTGGATTAAAAGTCAGCTTTATCCACAAAACTTTTCATATCCTTGTCAATCACTCCTTCTCTGCAATGTCATTGTTTTCTGCTTTGTCATGACATTGCCTCTGCCACAGTAGTGTTTTACTATGTGTAAATGTGCTTCCATGGGCTTATAAGGGCCATGCAAGTCAACTACTGACCACACAATAGGTATTCAGTTCTGGGTTTTTAGGAAACCAGTGTTTCCAAGAGTGTTTTAAACTACTCTGAATTATCCTTTCAAATCATTGTTATCTAAAAAGAATAGAACAAAAAGGTAAATAAAAATAAAATTACTGAAGATCTCACCAGAAAATAATACTATTTTAAGGTAACTAAGGCTCTACCATCATTAATTGACTGGAATTAGAATTTTTGAAAAACATCTAAATTGTAGACTTGAGATTTTAATGCAACTATTCTAATACAAATGCTTTAGTACACTTGTTGGGTTATTATTGAGTAACACAACGACTAAGCCAAGGTACAATTGCCATTCTGATAGTCCTGAACAAGAGGAGTGTTGCAGAATGCATATCAAGCTTAAGAGCCCAGGTTGCTCTCCAGTGCCCAGAGGCAAGTAGCAGATGACTGTCAAACTCACTCCAGACTCAGGAAGTTGGTCTATGAAGTTCATTTTGTAAATAGAGCTCTCACTGAAGTTAGGATGCAGCAGTCAATTGTCATCCATATTTTAATTGACTGTCAAGAGGAAGCTACAGTGGCAGATGTTGTGGATTATTACTCAGTTGGTTTTATTTTTTTTTCCAAGGAGAAATATAGGCCTGGGGGAGGTGATAAGAACCATTGGTTTAAAGATGCAAAGCATGCTCACTGTAGTTAATAACTGTATTGTATTCTTGAAAATTGCTGAGAATACATTTTAAGTGTGCTCACCACAAAAAAAGCAAATATTTGACAAAATACAAATATTAATTCATTTCAAATTATCCATGGATGCATGCATATATCAATGCACCATGTTATATATGATAAATACACTGAATTTTTATACATTTTAAATAAAGATTTAACTTCATTTTTAGTGTACATTTGAAAGTAGCTCAAGCTATATTTACTATGGAAGCTTATAGGACACATGCCCATATACACATATGTGCATATGCACACACATATACGAGATGGTCAAAACTCTTAACTGTAAGTCTCTTGTACATATGTTGAGAAGAGAAATTGTCATCTTCAGTGTTCAACTCTTTATCCTACTATAAACTACTTTATGAATTATTTCTTTTCTCCTTCAAAATGATTATAGTGCCAGGTATGGGGGCACAAGCCTGTGATCTCAGCATTAGTAGACTTAGGCAGGAGAATCATGAGTTTAAGGCAACAAAGATTTTATCACAAGGTCTGTCACACGCACACACAAACAGCCCCATTCCCACATAAATACTTGCACATGCATACACATTCATTCAAACATATATACATATATATGTACATACATATACATAGTCACAAACACATATTTGTATATATACACACATATACACATATGCACACATCCACACATGAACACACACATACAAACATGTACCCATATACCCACACACACGCTTGCACAAATATATGGCATATGTACATACATATTCACACATGCACACATACACATACATGCATACACATGCATGAATACATACATATGCACACATACATGAAAGACATACACACTAGTCCACTATACAAGAATCAGTTTGAATCCCACAGATATGCTTGCTTTAATCTCACTGAATTTCCTGTGCTGACAGTCTATGCTTACCCTAAATGACTACTAGCAAGCAGGAGACGCCTGACTGCTCTAACCAACGCAGACTAACAAAACAGCGCATCCCAGTATGTTTTAATAAACTGCACCTCCTTTCACACAGTGCTCATGAAGAACAGAAAAAAATCTGGTATGTGTTACATTATTTTTAAAAGTACAGGAAACGTCATGTGTGAACTTGTAATTTATTTCTACTCATGAGAATGAAGTTGCTAACTGAAGTGATACCTGAGAAACTTTAAAGACAAAAAAGCAGTTTGGCTTTTGCACTCTGAAATGTATCTTTTGATAGAGGAAAATTATGTATGCCTAAAACTTCCCACTAAAATAACATGAATAAAATAAACTATAGTAAATAAACAAAATAATGCTTTCACTTGAAAGTTTGATAGGTATGTTTGTGCTAGTTTATATCATTGTCATTTCCTTTTTCTCCATCCACAAGGAGAATTCTGTTTGACAGAAGTGATTTGACATGAGTAACCACAGAGCAAATTCTTTTTTTCAGGACCATTTGGGCTTCTGCCCTAGTTACAACATACACTAACTAAGGAGCCTTGGAAAAGTTCCCAATCCCCTCACTTGCAAGTTGCTGACCAGAACAGTTCTTGTGTTCAGTAATTACCCTACAACTTGCATGGGAACACAAGTGCTCCAACTTTTAGCTCCCCTGTGTTAGCACTGACGCATCTCATCTCAACATGTGTCTCTGCTGTAATTGCTGCTGCTTTTCATTGCAATGCTGACAAAAACATGCTATTACTGCAAGGAGCGCCGCAAAGCAGCCTGAAAATACCATGTAGAGAGTTATGATTTCTCTTTAAAAGTAGGTTTAAGAGAAGGAGAAAGTGGTTAAAGTATGTGGAATGAGGTCAACACTTTTAAGCAAATAAAAGCTGTTCAACGTTCAGCACACAATTATACAAAACAGTGCCTTTCCTTCGTGGAGCCGTTTTATGGGTTGAGATTGTTGGTGTTTTTAAGTAGGGGACACTCGTGTTCTCCACTTAAGGCCTGAATATGTAGGAAGAAGAGACCACAAGTGAGACGGAAGCTGGACTCGGGCTCTTTGTAATAATTCCAGGCTTTGCAGCCTGCATTTTGCAAATAAAAAAACCTCTGGATCAGAATGACCAAGTAGTTTGCCCAGAAGACAAATGGCTGGTAAATTTCAGAATCCAGAAATGATCTTGGATTTCAGATGCCCTTCACCCCTTCGCCCCTCCTTCACCCTTCTTTACCCCTTCTTCGTCCCTTCTTCCCACCTCTGCCCCTCGCCCTCCACCCTTAGTTGATGAAGCTGTGCCTGAGGAAAGCACAAACACGAGAGTCACAGGAGTTGCAGATGCTGTTTTATTGAAATGTCTTCTGGGTAATGGGGAGGTTTCCTAGCATACATGAGGCCCTGCTTCAGTGCCCAGAGATGGAAAACAACACAAGAATCCATCTCCCCCCCCCCAAAGAGGAATATAATTCATAGTACAAAGTTCAAGCCATCAGATTGTATTGAAACTTTCTATTTTTATTTATTTTTTTTGATATTACAAAACCTTGTGAGCTGGGACTTCAAAGTTACTTTTGAATTCTGTACTCTGAAACTAGATTTCTGCCCTACAGCTGTTCCGAGGCTTTCTAGATCTCTCTGCTTATTCAACGAGCTGGAGTGTGTCAAGCAAATTCGTAACACAGTGGGAGTGAGACTTATTTCAGCAGCAAGGAATGGAAAACAAATAAATAAGAAGATAAACAGACTCAACCACACCACTTTTTAATTATCCAAAGGTTGTATAAGCCTAGACACTCTTAAGATTCCCAGCTGTCTCCATATATCAGTGGTTCTCAACCTTCCGAAAGCTGTGACCCTTTAATACACTTCCTCATGTTGTAGAGAACCCCAACCGTACAATTATTTTTATTCCCACTTCATAACTGTAATTTTGCTATTGGATGGTAATGTAAACATTTTTAGTATTACCAAAGGGGTCATGACTCACAGATTGAGAAGTGCTTCTCTATATTCAGTTAACTGTCTTAACATATTCAGATACTCTCTGGGTATGTTAATATTGTGAGTGACTCTATATATGGCATATTTTTTCTAGAATTTCCTAAATAGGCAAGTGAAAAGATTTTAAATATGAATCATACCATTGTCTGCCTTCATTACGGTATTGTATAATTTATGTATGTTCATATACATACATATAAAATCTGCAGATATTTTAATACTTTTTTACTAATAATTGCTTAAGCAACATCAATCTCACTACAAAGAATCCACTCTTGAACATTTCTATTTATTCAAGTAACTGTCACTTTTTAAACGACTTTAGGGAATTTCTGACGAAGAAGGACAGCCACTGTAATTTATGCATGACGTAGCTCAGGTCAGAGAGCAGCTCATGCCTCAGTCAGATTCTCCAGGGTGTTTCCAAGGATTTGAATATCGTTTAAAACTGAGATAAATCAGGAAGGAACATGTTTATGCAGTTCCTCTGGTCTTTCCTCACACGGAGAGCGCCATGCCCTTAAGGCAACTTTATCAACTGTTCAACACATGATCTAAGGAAATGAGATTGCCTTGCTGCTTAAGCAAATGAGGCGTGAAAGCTGCTTGGTATCCCGTGGACAGATGATGTGACAGGGCTGTGACGCCCACTGCGTGAGATGGGGGCAGGAGAGATGGGTTGGAAGGGGAATCGTGTGGGTGTGGTGTGATGAATGTTTTATCTTTGAATGACTCCTTATGTTCTTGTAAAGCTATCAAGTCTTTCTCTTGCTTTTTTTACCCACCCCTCTCCTTTTAATGCCAAGACAAACTGATCATAGATCGCTGCTGTAAGTGCTGACACCACTGAAAATGAAGGTGTCATTGCAAAACAAACCACAGCCGGTTCATAATAAGCAACCATCACAGAGTTATAGTCCTTCACATAAAAACGTCTCTCAAGTGAAAAAAGCATTGTTCATCCAGAGCTTGCAAAAATGAATAAGAAACAAGTGATTTGATTGAAATTAAATATGCACTCATCCCATCCTATACTGAGCCACAGTTACCTGTAATTCTGGTGCCCTGTTTTTGCTTCCCTGAGCAGGGTGGGACACATGCAGACAGGTAGGCACTCACATATACAAATAAAAATAAATCCTCCCTTCCGCCCTGCGCAAAGAACCCAGTCTCCCCTACAAAAGCAGCTCTTAAGCACTGAGTTATCTCTCCAGGTCCTAAGCATAAAGCTTTAAAAACAAAGTACTAGACGCTCAATAAAGATACTATAAGTATAATATGTTTTAATAAATTTATATTGAACAAAAGCAACCTGAATATGTTAGTGGCTGCCCTAACTAGTTTGTTATAACATTTGGTCATATATTTCTTTCTGGGAGCAACTTCTTAAAGGAAATCATAAAGTTTCACTGCCAAAGGTTAGTTCTAGGCCACTCTAGTTACTGATGCTTGATTAAACTTTTTATTATTAAATTTACTCTTAGTGATCCAAATATCTAATCATGAATATATTTCAAAGTTCTAACTATAATTAGATCTGCCTCTATAAAACTGAAACTCTTATATGCAAATCAACTTTTTGTGAGTAGAGTCTATATACCAAAGATTTCTAAATTTAAAAGAACTTTGCCTCTAATGTTTCTGCAAAACAAAAATTATTTTCTTTTTCATGATGTACACACGCATACATATTACAACAAAGGTGCCTTGACTCTGGCATTACCTGACCTTGGTCTTCGTTTTCTCCCAGTAAGCAAAGCCTAGTCTGAGTGTGATTCTGTCATTCCCATACATAGGCATCAGTTAGTACTGCTTGTAAATGTGTTCATAAATAACACACTGGCCTTTGTAATTTAGTATCAAACTGTAGTCACTATATGTTTTCCTCTTGACCCTCTGCCCTTTAAATTTGTCCATAGTAGGTCTTCTGGCTACTCTGGTTCATTCGCTGTAACCTGTGTGTGGTATTGTACTGTAGGGGATGTCCATCATTTTACAAATACCAGAATGATGAAACAAAAACTACTTTTTGTCAAGTGTTCCAGAATTTTCTAAGTGAATTTACCTGGGTTGGAAAGACCAAATTTATGGTCAGCACATCGTCAAAGGTATTAGAAATAGCTTCTCAAAGTCTCAGCAGACATTGATTTTGATTTCCTGAGCAATTGATTTTGGTGTCCATAGCTCATTCATTGACTCATTCAATATTTATTGATTACTCCTTGATGGACAATTCTAGAAATGTGTACAAAATATAGCAGTAGATCATGTATACATAACTGCCTAAATGGAATTTATACTCTAACCTGGACACATAGGAAAGAAAGAAAGAAAAAAGGAAAGAAAGAAAGAGAGAGAAAGAAAGAGAGAGAGGGAGAAAGGGAGAAAGGGAGAGAGGGAGGGAGGGGGAGAGAGAGAGAAGAATGAAAGAAGGAAGAAGAAGAAGGAAGGGAGGGAGGGAGGAAGGAAAGAAGGAAGGAAGGAAGGTGGGCCATAATGACTAAGCTGAGAAGTGGTTCTAAGTTCAAACCCCAAGGGAAGTTTCTCCACAAAGGGATATGTGAACATTGCCTGTGCATAGTGAGCAGCAATCCTGGCTTTGTATCTTTTTTTAATTAATTAATTAATTAATTTATTTATTCTTTTTTTGCACTCCAGATTTTATCCCCCTCCAGGTTCACCCTCTGACTGTTCCACATCCCATACCTCCTCCCCCCATCTCCATGAGGATGTCCAAAACCCCTCTCACTCCACATCCCACCAGACCTCCCCACTCCCTGGGGCCCCAAGTCTCTCGAGGGTTAGGTGCATCTTCTCTGACTGAGTCCAGACCCGGCAGTCATGCTGTATATGTGTTGGGAGCCTCATCTCAGCTGGTGTTTGCTGCCTGGTTGGTGATCCAGTGTCTGAGAGATCTCAGGGGTCCAGGTTAATTGAGACTGCTGGTCCTCCTACAGGGTTGCCCCCTCCTCACCTTCCTCCAGCTTTTCCCTAATTCAGCCACAGGGGTCAGCAGCTTCAGTTCTGTGTAAATATCTGCATGTGACTCAGCTGCTTGTTGGGTCTTTCAGATGGCAGTCATAATAGATCCCTTTTTGTGAATGCCCCGTAGCCTCAGTAATGGTGTCAGGCATTGGGGCCTTCCCTCGGCCTGGATCCCAAGTTAGGCCTGTCGCTGAACCTCCTTTCCCAAGACTCTCCTCCATGTTTGTCCCTACAGTCCTCTGGCTTTGTATCCTTTAACCTACCTGAAATAAATACAAATGTCTCATGGAGATTATTAATTTTTTCTGGCATATTTTCATATATTAGCTTTCCATATGGCATTTTCTTTTGTAACTTGCAAATATCTTAATCTATTTTTCTGTCCATTACTTGCCTACTTCTTACCAAATAGGAGGCTCTTTTTGTATTTTAGAGATGCTGTGTTTTTGTTGTATTTATGCATTACAAATACCTTCATTTTCCGAATTAATTTTCAATTTTTTATAATGTCTTTTCATGTGAAAAGGGTTTAGTTTATTGCCATTTTTATTGAATCTGGTTTTTTCATTGCTAGTCTCCAGTTGTGTCTTATATATGAAATCTCTTGTCCTGATTATTTTCTTGAAAGCCTTAGTTTTATTTGATTTCCACACTTGGCCTTTAACCTATATAGATTCTACTTTTCTGGCTGGGATGTGACATAGTTGTCTAGTGTTTAATTTCCTTTTTGTGTAAGTGACATATTATCACCATGTTACACATATGTCTCTTATCAATCAGATTTTCAGTTTTGACTGTTTTTACTGAGTTATGTTTCACTTTTAAAAGATGATTTAATATTATATATCCCACTTATTAGACCTTAAAATTAGTCTAATTGGTTATTCATGTAGTATTTAGTTGACTCTGTGGTGTCAGGTTCCTTTCACAAACTCTGAGCCTCAGGATACAGGCAGTGGTTCTCAATCTCCCTAATGTTGTTGCCTCTTAATACAGTTCTTCACGTTAGGAAGACCCCCAAACATAAAATTATTCCTGTTGCTACTTCACAACTGTAGTTTTGATACTGTTATAGGTCATACTGTGCATATCTCTGTTTTTGATGGTCTTAGATGACCCCTGAGAAAAGGTCATTTGACATCCCCTGAAGGGGTCACAACCCACAGGTTGAGAACTGCTGCTCTAAGGATTCCTGTGGTTTTGCTTCAGAGTTGGAGCTGAATGTACAACCCTGCTTTGCTTTATTTTGTTTTCCATAAGAACTCAAGCTCATTACAGGGATCATTCAGACTCCTCTCTGGCTTAGTGTAACTTGTGTCCAGAATTCTTTCCATTTGGTAGCATTATTCTTGATAATTCCTTTTTCTTCCTTACTTTAAAAAATATTTTGGGAGCTAAGGAGCTAATATACTCCTTTAATAAGTGGAGAGGATTTCATCGTTATTTTGTTTTAGACCAGGCTTCACAATGTAGCTCCTGACCAGGAACTGGCTATATAGACCGAGCTGGCGTCAACCTGACAGCGAGACACTTGATTCTGCCTCCCAACTATTGAGTTGAAAATCATGTGCCACCATGCCTAGTCTAAGCTGAAAATGTTAAATATGAAATAAATGTATTAAGTCTAATGGAACAAATATTTAAAGTGTCTATTTCACAGTAGTTGTTCTAAGTAGAGGGCATCTTCAGGGCACACATGAGGTCTTGGGGTCAATATCCAGCACCACAAAAGAAAATTTTAAAATAGGTGTAGGTGCATTCACAAAGGTGAAATACAAAAGTCTCTGCATTGAGGAGATTTATAGAGTCCCAGCAAAAGGCACTGTCTTCACCAGTCCACTGAGGACCATATTAGAGAAAAATAAGCCCTACCTTGTGGTCTTTTAACAAGGACGAAAAGCAAACATGGTGAGCATCCCAGTTCCGTGGGATCAAAGCTTGCCCCTCACAGCTCGGTCTTAGCTTGGCATTCCTGTTCTGACTCCGCCCACTCCATGGGATTTCCTTTTCCTTATAAATAGTTTATGAGTTCATAGCAAGTCCTTAATCTATGCTATATGTGCATATGGTATATGTACGCTATCTTTTTATACTTTGCTACCTTGTCACTCTTCTTCCTAAATATGTTCTCATTTACATAGATTATACAAATCTATGTTTAGAGCTACTTAAGTATCTACATACTGGGCTAAATGAGAGACTGTAGATAACATGTAGGCAAGTCAGCTAAAATTCAGCATACAACATGCATGAATGCATATGCATTAAGAGGAGAGGTACAAAAGAGATGAAGCTTAAATAACTTTTTTGATGCTTATTTATGAAATAATTGTGCATAAAATTTAGCTGCCATTTGGGAAGCAAACACAGTATGGTCCAAAGTTCAGCCATGCTCCTCTGAGTCAACTGTGCCTGTAACCTGTGAACAAATTATTCAGCATATCCCAGACACATGATTAGAGTCACTGATTATAGTAAGCACATAAAGAGCCCTGTCTCAATTATAACACTGAAGCACATTTTCCCTTGATTGGACTCACTTCAGCTTTAAAACATTTTATGTTTGAAACTGTCCTTCAGTATTTATACATGTATATGATTAGTATTTTTTTCCTCTTAAAACAGAGATTGAACCCTGGACGTCAATCAGGCCAAGTACTCTCTAAGTCCTTGACTACTGAGCTACCTCTCAAACACTCTATGACTACATTTAAACTCAAATCCCTACTTAAATATTAACACGTCAGCTCCTTTCCCCTTTTACTAACAGTTTTTGACTGCACCTTACACCTACAAAATGTCTTTTCAGTTTCAATATGAATTTTATATCATTGTTTAAATGTCAGGCATCTGTTCATATACAACAGAACTTTATCCAGGTACTCAACAGGAAGGTTTGAGAACAGGGCATTCTTCTCTTTAGCACATGATTAATGAAATACGGTCAGGGTCAGAACAGAACTAATTCCCTTCTCCCTCACTTAGGAGGCATGAAAATGATTCATTCTCAAGTTCATACAGAAGCTTCACAGAGTGCTTTATCGGCTTCAGTAATTAAAAGATTTCCTGTGAGCTATTCAGTCAGTCTGCTTTGGAGGCGGCTCTCCCCATCTCTCCCTTTGAGAAGTGTAATTAACGTGGAGAGCGTTTCTTCCTGTGCATACTGGCGTGGCCATATTGAATGTATGTATGAGAACAATGCACAAGTGGCAAGCCTGGCCCTTCTTCCATTTCTGTCCTCTTGAGACTCGGGTAGTGAGGATGATGGGTTCTCTAAAATTTCGATTTTGAACCTGGCTTCTTCTTCTTGTTTTGTCAGTGTTAAAGTATGTTTAGGGTGAATACGTGTGGCATGGAAAACAAGTTAATGCTTCAGAATTTGCATCCTCCTTGTGAACATTGTGTATGCACAGGCATACTGTTTTTAAAATGTATCTGCCATAGTGCTTAGGAAGGGCTGAATGAAAACTTTGGTATTGTTCCTGTCTTTCTGACGCAGCTGTCTTCATCTCTCCTGTTTATTTCTAGCTATCCTTAAGAACAAATATTAAAGGAAGGTCATGGTTGTGCATTGTATCTGGCTTCTCTCTTTTGTTCTTTTTTTTTTTTCAGTTATAAACTCTATTCAGTAAGCATCTTGAAAAGGAGATGTTGAGATAAAGAATTGTAAGTTATTTTGAGTATTAGGAAGAGGATGATTAAAGGGTTAAGACATTATTCAGTGGGGACATTCCAGCCCTTGGCACTTGCTGTCTTGGGAAAATTATAATTATAGAGTAGGAGACAGGTATTTATCCATGTGTCTGTAACACAGGGAGGATTATGGCACTGCTAAAATATAGTGTTTTTGAGGGAAAGTGCTTTGTATCTGACCCATGAAAGACTAATATTAAAACAAGATACAGTATGTGTTTATATGTATGCAGATGCATGCACTTCAAAAAGAAAAAATACCTCAAATAAAAGTATGGAGACAAAGTAATATTTTTGATTACTTTTAGACACAGGAAAGGAAGAAAGTCCATTCTAGAATCCTATCAGAAGAGCTACACATAAATTAAGACAGAAACCACTGTTTATCTGTTTGTCCATTTGAAGAACCTAATATAGTACTATTTGCAAATAACTACTTGATAAGTCTCACTGAAAACATATTGAATGAAATTCTAAGCACAAATTTTAGTTTCAGCCCAAGTGTGGTGTCCAATCAATAAAACCTAGACCAAAAACTAAAACCTTGGTCTGGGGCATGAACTATACCTTTTTTTAAAGATCCATAGAAATCAATATAGCACAAAAGACTGAAAGTCAAGACACTTGGGTTCTGTACAAAAACCAGCTGCAAAATGTGGCCACATTACTTCCTCTGACTACTGTCCTTTATGACTTTCATGTTCTATTAACCTACTCTCAAGCCCATCCATAACTTTGAAAGCTCATAGAAGATCACCCAAGTTTCTTATATATCCCCAGCCAGTAATAAAGATAAATCAAAACTGACTGTGGAAGGTTTTATAGCTCTTCTTTCCCCCACTCCACACACACACATGTCTTTGAATGCTTTTAGACTATATTTATTTAAGATGGAAAGAGTGTGATTGTCCCATTCGGTAGAAGGAAAGTTTCTCTTTTCTATAAAGGCTCAGTCAGCATTGACATTTTGCAAATATTTCAGATTAGTACAGTAACTTAATGAAGAAAATAACACTTCAGATTTGCTTTCTTCCCTAAAAATCTAGCTAAATTCTGTGGTCCTGACCTACTCCACCCAGTTGCATAAAAAAGTTAAAGAATTTGACACAAATATATGAATTAAAAAACTGTAGAGCTCTAACACATTATTGTTTTGTAAGCTTGGATTGAGACAAAACAAAAATATAGAGATAAAATGTAGTCAGATCCAAGGAATTTATTTTTTCTTAAATGTGAAATGATGTTGAATTCTCCAGTGCCTTATCATTTCATTAGTTAAAATAAATATTATTCTTTTCTTCAGTATCAATATTTTATTTATTTTCTTTTATTTTTTTAAGACATGGGTTTTCTGTGTGTTTCTAGCTGTACTGGCACTTGCTGACTGGCCTCAAGTTCACAAATATTCACCTGCCTCTGCCCCCCAAATTCTGGGACTAAAGATGTGCCCCACCATTTCCAGACTCTGTTACCACAGCTCTTATGGCATTTTCGGTTTTATTTCTCTAGTCTCGGTAAGGTTCCTCATAGTAACAAAGCAGTGCCATACACTTTTAGACCCTGAAGCTTACAAGGCCTCACCAAACACACATGGAGAAAAAAAACTGCTTCCATGAGACCTATAATTAGACTTTAACTATTTAAGGAAAATGAATATCAGCTATGATACTCCCCAACCGACCCATCATAAGACCGGGAAATGAATGTTAGTCCTGGCACATACCTCTTAACTGACTCTGATCGTCTGGGTAAAGCTCACAGATGCACAGTTGCTAAACCTAATACACAGTTCAATATGTCTTAGTTAGGGTTTCCTTTGCTATGAAGAGACACCATGGCCAAGGCAACTCTTACAAAGGACAACATTTAATTTGGGCTGGCTTACAGGATCTTAGGTTCAGTCCAATACAATCATGGCAGGAAGCATGGCGGCATCATCCAGACAGGCATGGCACTGAAGGAGCTTAGCGTTCTGCATCTTCATCCAAAGTAAGCCAGGAACAGACTGTTTCCTAGCAGCTAGGAGGAGAGTCTCAAAGCCCATTCCCACAGTGTCACACTTCCTCCAACAAGGCCACACCTACACCAACAAGGCCACGCCTCCAAGTAGTGCCACTCCCTGGGCCAAGCATATTCAAGCCACCACAGTCTGGTATGGGTAAGGTAGAATAAACACCTTTTTCTAAACATTTCCTGATGGTTTAGTTGGCTCTCTTTCACTCTCAGCTGTTCCTTTCCTCCTCACTCAAAGAGACAAATTTCTCTCTGTGGTCTCAGCTGCTGCCTACACTCTGCAACTGCATGCTTGGCTTTCTGCTTCTTCACATTATTCACAGTAAAGCCTGTTTGATAACAGAATCATTAAATAATAAATCACATAGACGGAATTTTACCCTGCTTCTGGATATAACATTTGATTTTAATGATACAAATCAAAAAAATTCAACGGTAGTTTAGAATCTTGGATGCCAAGCGAGGAAAATGACTACAAGAGAACAAACTTGAAAAATAGAAATTTCATTTCAGGAAGTCCTTTCCCTGGCAATCACATTCTGCTATCCTCACTAGCAGGTAGCATTAGGCAACTTTTGGTACAGTGTTAATAAGGACAAGAACAGCTCCCATATATCAGTCAAGTTAAGAGGTCTAAAATCCTTAACATTACTCCTTCCCTACAAAAATTTGAAACAAAGTATGCTAAAGATGTAACTGAATAATTTAATTTTACATCTTCCACATTTCCTCTGTAATAGATATATCCTTTAAGTAAAACAGCACTGTTTAGTCATATAAGACAATAGACATATAAGACACTCCACTCTTCAGATGACTCAGCAATTAGGACTACTTGTTGCTAGTTCCCAGCACTCACAGGCAGCTCACAACACCCTTACGACTTCTGACGCAAGTTTCTTACCCCCCTCTGGTCTCTGTGGGCCCTACACGCATGTGGCGACTACAAGCATTTTGGTTTTTAAAGCTAAGAAACACTTCTCAGACACAGTCTTTCTTCACTGGTCAAAGTCAAGGGGATAAAAAAAAAGAGCGTTTGCACAATTCATAACAATCTTTAGAGAAAGAACTCAGCTTCGACGTCTTACCTCCCTTATCTCTGTAGCTGCAATGGTAATGATAAGTGTGGTGGGCTGCAGTTCTTGGCCGGTGCTTTGAATGGACAGGCTGTAACAAGAGCAACAGGATTGGGAAGATTTTTTTTAACCTAGTAAAAAAGTACTCTGTAGCATTTATAGGATGAATGGATATGTAATATTTGTATCCTGAGATTGACCATAACACAAACTTCTCTAATTCTGAAAGTTCAGATCATTCTGAATATATTCTAGCATTTATCAATCATTCATGAAACCAAGGGCTTTGTTTCCAATAATAAATGACACCTGAACTTTCTTATATTTAAAATTTTGTAAACTGTTTTTTTTTTGAAGTCTGCTCCAATATATCTTCATCAGCAAGTACTATATGAGAGCCTGGCATTCTAGTGAAAAGGCAGATCCAGAAAGGGGACCACAGGACTCTTAAAGATGAGATTCATAAAATATACATTGTGACTCCTCTGTGTGTTATTATAGATTGACGCTTCTAACCTACCATTTTCCTCCTTGGCAAGAATCTTTTTTCATGTTACTTTATGGTTTGAGAATATTGCATATGTAATGTGTTTGATCAAATCCACACCTCTCATTTCCTTTTATGATCTTCATGTCCCTTGTTCCACAATTATCCCTGAGCCTGGCAATACAAGAAAGGGCTATGGTGGTATCTTGAACCTAGAAAAATGATTCAGATAGCTTTTAAAAGTTAGCAGTCATACATAGGGAAATGAAGTTTAGGTACCAAATGTATCAAATTGAAGACATGCATGGGATACTGTAGATCGATGGTTGAACTTTGTTCCTAGGCTCTTTGGCAGGTATAAATAAGACTAGGAACTTTGACATTTCAAGGAAATCTAGGCTAACAATTGCTAAATATTCAGATAAAATAAGGATGATTATGGTCGTTTGAATAGGTATGGCTCCAATAGACTCAAGTGTTTGAATGCTTGGCCCATAGAGATTGGTACTATAAGGAGGTATGGCCTTGTTGAAGTAGGTATGCCCTTGTTTGAAGAAGTGTTTCACTGCAGGGGATGGGTCACCTATACTCTAACTATACACAATGTGGTACACAGTCTCCTTCTGCTGCCTTGGGATCAAGATATAGAGCTCTCAGCTCCTCCTCCAGCACCAATGTCAACCTGCACATTACCATGTTTTCTGCCATGATGATAAGAGAGTAAACCTCTGTAACCGTAAGCCTGTCCCAACTTAAATGTTTTTCTTTATAAGAGTTGCCATGGTCATTTTGTCTCTTTACAACAATAAACCTCAGGTAAAACAGAAGTTGGTTCCAGGGACTGGGCTATTCTGTAATAGACCTAACATGTTTTTGCTTGGAGGAGTGTGGATTTGGGAACTTTGGATTAGAAAAGTAGTGAAATACTTTAAGCACGGTTTAATGGGCAATCCTAGTAGGAACATAGAAGACAGTGGTGCTGAAGGTACCATTTGAACTGTGGGGGCCTGACTCAAGAAGATTCACAGGAGAAGATTGTTAATATGGTATGTAGAGACAGTTCTTGGGTTATGTTGGTGAAGAATGTGGCTGCTTTTTGCCCTTGTCATTGCCTTCAGCTAAAGTGAAGTGGTTTGGATTAATTGCATTGGCAAAGGAGATTTCAAAACTACCGAGTGTGGACTGTGTCAGGTAGTCAGGTAAAATAAAGAAAAGCCAAATACTAAATGGAATAAAAGGAATGATGATATCAGGCCAAGACCCCACTCAGCTAAACTTCCAACTTGTGAAGAAGAACAGGTTAGATCCAGATGCAGTAGTGCACGCCTTTAATCCCAGCACTCAGGAGCCAGAACATACAGATCTCTGCATTCAGGGTTCCTTATTCTACAGAGCAAGTTCCAGGAGAGCTTAGCTTAGCTTGTGAAGAAAGTCACTGAAAGCAAAAGTCTGATGAAGATGTGATTTGAGAAGGGGACAATGTTCCTGCAAGCAGCACACACACACACACACACACACACACACACACACACACACACACACACACATTATGAAAAGTCTATACCATATGAAATAAAAGACTTAAGGATCGGTGTACTCTTATATCTAGGGAAGGGGAAAGGGTTTCCTAGAACCAATCACCTGAGGCTATCAAAGGACTACTATGCTAAGTGCCTTTCAGAAATACATAAATACCTAAGTCAGGACTGATATTCCAAGTGTATTATAACTGTATTTTACATGCACAAACAAAGCAGAATGAAGACAAGGACTAACAAAAATGGAATAGAAATTCAAAGCTTAGTACCAGTGAGAAGGGATATTAGCACCAGAAGCCAGCTTGTTCCGAGCTAACTAATTAGTCCGAGGTGTGCCTCAAAGCATCCCATTCCATTCAACTACAGAGTGATTTCATGGCCTATAATTTTATTGGTGGGCAGCACACAGATGGTTACTTATTATGCTTTTTAGCTTAAGCATATGTTGTTGCACATACTTATTTGTAGGTATCACATATTTTTTTAATAAAAGTTCTAAAAGGATTATCAGTTAGGTTACGCAATATGTTATTAGAAAGACAACAAAATGATCCAAGATTGTGTGTCATATCCGAACACTCAATACTTGGTTGTCTATTGATCTTCTAATTAAAGAATAATTACCAGAGGAGAGACTTGTCAGTGTCTACAAGAATGTAAATAGATGAAGAAAAAGAGAAAGAGGCAGTAATGCGAAAGGGGAGAAGAGAAGCGAGAGTTGGCGGTGACCATGGAAAGGGAGAGATCAGAAGGCATCATTCAGCAGGTTCTAGGCTTTCCAATAAGAATGACTGAGAAGCCATTCCCTCCTCCCTCCACGTGCTCATAACCACCCTCTACTTTTCTCTTCTCCTCCCTCTCTCTCTCTCTCTCTCTCTCTCTCTCTCTCTCTCTCTCTCTCTCTCTGCCTCTACTACCCCCTTGATTCCCCTCCCCATGCCCTGAATAAACTCTATTCTATACTATTAAAAAAAAAAGAATGACCGAGAAGAAAAGAGATGGCATTTAAGCAGTGAGAGGCTCAAAGACATACGGACCAAAATGACAAGATCTGTCTGTTAATATTTTGTGTATATGTTACCAGGGACAAAAAACAGAGCAAGACTAAGCAGGAGGATAATATTTAGAAAAGAAATAAAACCTCTGAATTTCTAGGTACAGTGAGAATCTTGCCATACCTGAAGTACAGCCATGCTGCATTGGGTGGACTTTTGGCCTGTTTGTTTGTTTGTTTGTTTGTTTGTTTGTTTTCTGCAGCATCATTCCTTCTCCCTGGATACACTCTTTTTCCTCAGCTCTGCTCTTTCCTGCTAATTCTGCCAATGTCATTTTCTGAAATAATCATTTTTCAAAGCACCAAACAAGATGAGAGAGCCTCTTGTGTACACCCTCTACAGTTCCCTGAACTTTGATTCATAGCCCTTAATGTATGAATAATTAAATGGTTCGGGTCCAGCATCTGTCTCTAAAATCATGGCTGTGCAAGTCCCAAGCCAGCAGAGACTGTGCCTCCTTATTCACCCCTACTTCTCTGGGGCCTAATATAAACACTGGCACATGGGGAATAATCGATACACTTATTAAATATATGAATGATGAATGAGTGACTGGATGAATAAATGAATGTGTTTTCTCTGGACCATCCAAACATATAGATCTAGTCGACAGTTGAAATTACCCTTCTGAGCTCAGAAGAGAGATTAAGGCGGGCCATAAAGTTTCGGGGAGTCATCAGCTTACAAGTGGTGATGAAATTCATGGAAGAGAATAAATCTCTTAGGGAGAGTAAAATTGCAGAAGACTAAAAGACAAACAAGGGATGTGGGTCCCACAAAAGCAATTCAGCAAACTTGCTCAGAAAATATGAGCACAGTGTGGATGGTAGTTAAGGGTTCAGACTGTTTTTGATCAGATAGGCTGGCTTTAGTCTCTACTTCAGCTCCTGCTGTGTAAACCAGTTGCCAAGAGATGGAGCTGCAGAGAGCTGAGCTGCTAATTCTCTGAACACTGATCACAAAGTGTAAGTCAGAACACAGGCAATAGCCAAGTCTTAGTCACTTAATGAACATCAGGCTGGCCCTATGTCCCATGCTGATTAAAGAGTACAGGGAGCATAGACACTGTAGGTCTACACATATGCCAAATTATTATTGGGGGCGTGAAGAAAAGGGATCAGGGCGAGAGGTTGGGATAGGTGCAAGGCTGACAAGGGTTCCAAGTAGAAAAACACTAAGTAACTGAACAGCTGAGTGCTTCCCTATCATTCTGCGTAAGTTTTCAGCTGAGGCATGATAACAAATCTGTCAAATTTTCAAATAAGGAGGTCTCAGCATAAAGATACCCATCTGGGAACAACGGTGTTGAAAGTATGACAGTCAAGAGAGCCCTGAGTCCTTGGATGCCAGTCCTTGCAAGGTCTGTATGTGCTGTACCAAGTCTTGTCTGAGGAGAAAAATTCTGTGCAGGGAGCAGACCAAGTGCAGTCTTCATAATTGCACTTAAAATATAATTTATGGCCAAGAGTCAGACTCCTTAAAGAGTTTGCTAAGCTCTCTAAATCTGCATCAAGTTTGTGCTGGGTTTGTTTTTGTTGTTGTTGTTTTGTTTTGTTTTTGGGGTTTTGGGGTTTTTGTTTTGTTTTGTTTTGCCAACCTGACACAAACCTAAACATATCTGGAAAAGGCAACTCTTAATTGGGAAAATCTCTGCAAAGATTGGGCCTGCTGGCAAGCCTGTGGGGTATTGTCTTGAGTGATGATTGACTTGGGAGTGTCTATCTCATTATACATGTTACCACTATGCTAAGCTGGTGTTCCTGGGTTGAATAAGAAAGCAGGCCAAGCAAGTGGTAGAGCAAGCCAGTAAGCAGCATTCCTCTGTGGCGTCTAACTCAGTTCCTCCAGGTTCTGGCTCTGAGTTTCTACCCTGATTTCTCTCAGGGATTACAGGATAGCCTGAGTTCTATAACCTGAAATAACCCCTTCCTCCCCTAGTTTCTTCTGGTCATGGTGTTTATCATAGCAATAGAAACCTCATGGAGACAATAGGAGTGGGAATCACATGTTTGCAGTGTTTCATATATGAGAGCTCTAAGAAACAAGTCAGCAACCAATGGGGCTAGGACATCAAAGACAAGATGGTCAGGGATGAAAGGCACCTGTTGCCACTGGCAGCTATCATTAGTGATTTAAAGAGAATAAGTGTAATGAAATGGGAGGACAAAAATCAAAGTAATGAATTATCAGCTGATGGCAGTAGAGGGAAGTTGTCAGCCAGTCATGAAGACACTGGGGAGGGTGAGAATCTGAGGATTCCTGATAAACTCATGAGACTCCACCGTCAGCATTGGGCTTGACTATGCATCCCCTCAATATATCCCCCCGCCCCCTGATTGTCCTTAAGCCACAGCAAAACCATCAATTAGGAGTTAAAAAAGCAAAGTAACTTGTTTTAGAGACATGATCCTTTGAGGACAAGGAAAGAGGCAGGGGCTCAGCAGTGAGGACCTCGGAGGATCCAGAGTGAGGAGAGCTAAAGTCACAGGGAAGCCTTAACATCCAGACTCAATCTAAGTATTCAGGCATCCCCCCAGAATCTCTCATTTATCCCTTATCCTGCCTGAAAGACAGACACTTTCAGGGGCTGCTAGTGCTCCTGTCTGCAGGATTTGATGCCTAAAGCCAGAGCTGCAACTGCCCTGTTGCCAGCCAGCTTACTGTTTCTATGGGAAAGCCAGAGCTGCAACTGTCCTGATGCCAGCCAGCTTACTGTTTCTATGGGCTAAGCTTTGCTTCTGCTCAGCTGACTCAGACAGAATCCTCGCACCACCCCACAGAATAACAGAATCCAGGAGGAAGGAACTGGCTCGCTTCACTCCTCCTGACCTGACAGAAATAAATTCTGCATAATTTGTGACACGTTTATGTATTTGGTACTAGGGAGAAGCAGGGTTTTATAGCTGGACACTGAACCATCCAGAGAAATCACCTCTTACCCTACAGAGGAAAACCAAAGAACTAAAATATCAGTTCTCTAGTTGTAGCACTAAGGCAAAGAGGAAGCTATCATGCATGCCAGTGGCTCTCCATGGAGAGTGGGAGTTCACCACAAGCAATGTACTCCTGGTGGAACCATTACACTCTGAATATGAGAATAACACTTCCAAGGCTTTCGGGGAACAATCAACACAAAGGCTTTCTCCTGAACTAAAATACCAAAGGAGATGTAGGTAGCTAAGTAACCTCTAAAGAAGGTTAAATCACTGAGAATTTCACCTGAGAATGAGAGCATGCCAAACACACACCGTTGTAAATACTGTACAGAGCAGTTTAATTATGTTCCGCTCTCAGGACTTCCTGTACTGCTGTTCCCTCTAGTCCCTTCCTGGACTCCCATTTCCTGCCTCTGCTGTTTACAGGAATACATTTTGTCTCGACCGGAAGATTGTTCTTGGCATTCATGACTTTGTCATTGAGTTTTTTTTAGTTATAATTCAACTCTTTGTGTGGCTACACTGCTTGGGCTTTTCTATGCTGTTCTTACTTTCTCCACATCAAGCATTCTGACCGCTGCTGTCAGGATCTGATAATAAATGAAGATTTCTCCCACATTGGACCTCTTATAACCATGGCAACTCCATCAGCAGCTAATGGCCGCATTGCAAAACTGCTTTTGAAAAGGACAGCTTCTCACGCTGCAATGCCATATGCATCCTCCTTTTCGCATCTTTCCTCCATAATAACGCAAGGAGAGCAGCATAGCCAAAGCAAACCTCTGTTGGTTGTGCGCATGTGGAGCCACTTTAAAAAAAAAAATCTATTATACTAAAACCGAAAGCTATTTGAAACCCTAACACAAATGGGGGGCGGGGGGATTCTGGAAGTCTTACAAGAAGAACAGAGTTCTGCCATTTTTATTTACATGTGCATAATACACCTTAAGAATCAGAGAGTTTTGATGGCTATTACTCCCATCAAATCTGGGCAGCTTTCTTGAGTGCATCAAGGTTCCCAGAAATTGTCCCTCGGGACAATTGGCCATTTTTGGAAATGCAGCTGCCTAAAGTCTCTCTGGTATCTTTTCTGTAAGCCTGTCATTTTCATGCTGGTTCACAGGTCCTTGAAACCTCCGGCTTCCAGAATGCACACAGAACCCTGTAGCCTGCCTCACATGCACTCACTCCCACAGTACCCAACCAGCCGAAATCCTCCTCTAATGTCTGTTCTTCTAGGTTCAAATTTACCCTGCCTTTCTTGTATCAGATAAATGCAAATGACTTCCTAATGTACACATTTCACCCGGATATCTACCACTTCAGTGCTTTACCTATTACACCAAAGGAGGTATTTTTCTCATTCTGAAAGTAAACGACAACATCCATATTGATTAAAGATCTGAATTTTTGTCCATCTATCCAGCAGTATCTTTGTAAATATATATCCATGAAGTTCTCTAAGAATGAATTGTTTGGGCATTTTTCTCCATTTTTTAAAAAATGATCAATAGTGATCAATAAAGAAGCACCTCGCTGTCAAGCTTGCAAATCTGGCTTAACCTGTAGGTTTCAATAGCACTGGAACCAGGCACACTTCATAATTTTAAACAACTGTCACATATGAGGCAACATAAGCTGTATGTGTAAGACAGACGTAAGGGAGGGATAACCCAGGTCAGTGAGAGAGCAGGAAAGCTCCTTCCTGTTAGCCATCAATACACTTTGATTCTTATCTTGCCCAAGCTGCTTAGACTCTCTTTCCTAAGCTACTCTGTCTCAAAAACCTATGAAATATGTGTAGGGCACAGTAGTTAAGACACTATTGGATTTTCAATGAATCACCTCCGCTCTCTGCTGGGAAATGATGGGCAGATTACTCAAATTCATTGAATCCCAACACATAAGTGCAAAAGTGGGATGGTATTCATTGTGCCCAAAGAACTGCAGGGAGAAAACATTGATTCCATGCATGAGAAGGAGAATCTAAGGACTCAAGGTTGTTCCCCTGAGTCTGTTCCATCACTTCTGAATCTTCATTTTCTCCCCTTCTGTAGAGCAACTGTGAGGGTCATTCTCCTGGCTTGCCCATCTGGTTCAAGCGTTGTTTTAATTAGTGGGCAAAATTGCTTCTTTTCACGCTAAATAAGTCGAACTGTTTGCTGCAAGCTTGTCCATGGTGACTTTGTTTTCCATATCAAACAGAAAAATTGAAAATTACACATAAATCACAGCTGCAAATTTCTCTACTCTTTTCATATAAAATTAAAAGTGGAAATGGAGAAATGTGACGTTTCCCTTTTTGAGCTCCTCCATCACTTTCTGTGGAGAAGAGAAGAGGAGACTCCTTGGTGGCAGCCCTCACTACGTGCTATGGCGGGATGGCATTCCCCTTAATTGTAGCAAACAAAGATTACAAAATGTTCCCTGGAGAAAGTTTCTTTTCAACGTCTCTTGTAATGGCTAACTTTAGAGGAAGACTCAGCAGGGTCCATGCAGAGCACTGATTTCTCCCCTCACAACAGAAACTTTCATTCTTTGGAAAGCACCAGAATAAATCTGAAGCTCTTGGTAAAATATTCTGTGCAGCTAGAGAAGGCAATAAAATAAAAATAAATAAAATAAAGAGAAAAGGCCTAAAGAAGTTTTGCTACTGGCTCATTTCGAGTGGTGGTCATCCAAGCACGATGATGCCACAGTATGCATGTGTGAGTTTGACTTTTTGTAACAACAATAAAGTCTGAACTTATGCATATTCCTACCTGTCATCAAGGGACCAAGATCCATTGTCAAGTCAAAGAAAAGAACTATGAAGTCAGAGCACAGAGCAGCCGGCTTAGTGAGAAGCAAAGCCAGAAAGATTATTTAAAGGGAAAAGGTAAAGACCAAAGGAAAAAAATGTGTGCATATAAGCAAACTGAGTCAATTACAACGTCACAGCTTCTCTAAGCACACCTACAACTAGACTAAGACTGTCTGTCTGGTGTTCGCCCTTAGTCTTTAGTGTTAGTTACTCAAGAGAAACTCTTGCCCAGTCTCTGTGCTTTATGTAGCCTTTTAAAAGTGATGCGTGGATAACCAACAATTTGCCTTCTCCACACAACTTGTTTTTCTATCAAAAACCAATTGTCTTCTGGAAGAAAATACAATGAACAGCCCTTTGCATAAGAGCTTCCATGATCAGTTGTGACTCTGTATTATGCAGAAAAACTGCTGGTGTCGCATGGGGAAATGTGATCTTTTCTCTGTTGGTCGATTTAACTGTTTTTAGTTTTAAAAATGATGGAAATGTTCTCACCTCAAATTGTGATCTAGCCTAGGAAGAGTATTACATAATAGATTCCCTTTGAGATCATGAGCACATTTTCTTCAGAGCAATGTTGACATGGCCTAGTCAATAAAATAGTGTTGTACTCTCTGTTAACTTATTTGTTCCAAACACAGAGCAGGCCAGCCCCCTTCACTGTGTGGAAACCTGGAATTTGTCGTCATTTTCTCAGGAAAACAGTTAGGAGTGGTACATTTTCTTCGTTTGCTTTTGCTTTTGTCTGCTGTCCATGCTGGTACTCCTGTTGTTGGTCATGATGTCCGCTGATGTATGCCTCACATTCAGAGCAGTACACAGGCAAATGAAGTGAATCATGGAGAAGACTAATTCAGCAGAGGATGGAGAGAGGATGCTGGAAAAGAAGAAAAGGGGAACATCCCTTTGTAATTTAGTACATTCTGAGAAATATGACAAAAAACAGTCTTTTGTTTAAAGATAAAAGGATGGATATCATTGTTTCCTCAAAACAAAATTCTGTTTATCAAAATAAACATCATTTTTTAATGCCCTTTTTAAGGAGTCTCAGAAGCCAGGCCTAGTGGCACATGCCTTTAATCTCAGCACTTGGCAGGCAGAGGCAGGAAGATCTCTGATTCTATGCCAACCTGATCTCCATAACAAGTCCCAGGACAACAAGGGCTTCACAGAGAAATCCTGTCTCAGGGAAAAAAAACTAAAACACAAAACCAGAGGCCTCAGAGATTGCTTCTTTAGCCAGTGTTATACAAGGCCATCATTAGCACCCAATCAATAATCAATAAATAATGAGATAATCAGTGAATGTGACCTAACAGATAAGTATAGCACTCCTACGTACCCTGTGAATTGTAACTCCTGTCATTTCTGTCACAGGCTCAGGAGATTTATTACTTCCATCACATTAGGGAGTTAGAGGAAAGGAAATCTGTTACTAAGTTTGGGCCCCGCAAGTCTCTGCAGTCTTTCCTTCTCTCCCTAGCCCCACAGCTGCTGTCAGCTTCCTGCCTACTTCCTAGCTGTGAATCTCACTGTGCTCAGGTTCCCAGAGTCCAACCAAGAAATGCAGGGTGCCAGACCAGAAACTGCTTAGGACAGCACCCACCACCTACCTTCTCTGTCTCTAGCCACACAGTTGACTCTGGGATCTCTGCTGCTACAGAGAGAGACAGACACCCTCCTGGGAGCCTGTGTCTGTGAGTCCACAAACACACTCTCGTGTACTGACACCAGGAAGACAGCTAGTGCTATTCTCACACTCCCAAGGGAATTTTCTGACTTCAGGTTGCCAGACTCTAGACAACAGAGAACTGCCAGGTATGATGGGTACAGCTTAATAAACAAGTGTACACCTTCACACCTCACCATATCCTGGAAGTCACATATTAATAATACTTCTTTCTTCCTGCCACACAAATCAAGACACACACACACACACACACACACACACACACACACACACACACACACACACACTTCCAGCAGCTCCTTCCCTGCCTCTGCTCTTTTCTCTTTCCTTTCTCTTGCCTCCACTCTCTCCACCATTAAATCAATTTGTGGCCTGAAGAAATAAGTTTCCTCAGTGTCCTATCAAATTTGAGCCCCTAAAGTTACAAATAGAGGAGCCAGAATGCCAAAATGTGTGAGTCTAGCCCCATTTCTCCTGTAGTCTCTGTGTAAAGACTGACAGCGACAAACCTCCACAAGTGGCGACTTTATTATTATGTTTTCCCTATACTGAAGAAGGCCCCCTAGTTAGACGAGGGGCCATCCAAACATTGAGGGTCTCTTGGAGCTTCCAGAATAATGACTTACATCCCGATCACCTTTCTGTTTCTGCAAATAAAAGGGACTTTCAGGGTGTTTTTGGTGGCGGTGGTGATGTGAATGGATGTGAGTGAGAGTGTGTGTGTGTGTGTGTGGTGTGTGTAAGTTGTATTTCAGGTTATTACTGTTAAACCTAAGAGAAATAATAGCCCACAGGAAAGCCATTGCTTTAAGTTTTCGGTCATGTTTGAATTAAGTGTTCAGATTGTTCCTTTATTAATGCTTACATTGTTAAAGAAGCATAAAGGCATCAAGCCCCAAAGCTGAGGCTGCGATGAAAGGGAACTGAGAGGACACCGTTGACGGAATGGGTTGAGCTTTCAAGTCAGACAAATGTAGGTTTGTGTCCTGGCTGTCCAGTTTCCTCTTGTGGATGGCCACAGACTTGTTCCTGATCTCTGGCACTGTCATTCCTGTCTATAAGATGGAGTTAGTAATGGGATTTATTGGGGTTATTAGCAGAATTTATACACAGGGCCCTAGGAAAGACTTTAAAAATGTTAGTTCCTTTTGCTATAACAATTATACTTGAGACAGAGAAGGAAGGCCGACATAGGCACTTTAGAGGAGGGGTGTCTGGGAGTAGGTGACCACTAAGCCTCTGGATGGGATGAGACTATACAGGATGGAAGAAAGGTAGGAGGATGAGCTAGTCAGTCCAGTTCCCCTTCCAGGTGTCCAGGTGTTCAAATCCTGAGCATGGTTTCAGGAAAGGAGCCCTCCTTTAGGGTGGAAGAGATAAGGAAAAGCCAGGGCCCTTCTCCTTTCACTGCATGCATGAGCTCTGGCCATAGCAGGACCAGACACATTTTGTCTTAAACACTTTCTCTGGCATCTCTGGCCTCTCAAAAGGATATTGCCTGGCCACAGGCCAAAGGACATTTCCAGCTTTTAACCAAGAAAGAAACTGTCTGCATTTGATGGCCTTTCTATCTACAACTGCCTAGCCAGTTTCTAAGACCTGTCTGTCGCTGGGTTTAATTCCTAGCCCTGAAATAAAAAGTTAAAAAGGAGAGAGAGAAATGGTGAGAAGGAACTCCTCACGACTGTCTCCATATACAGGGGTGGGCAAGAGCTGAGCAATGATCATGGTCTACCACCTATGCCTGCAAAACTCCAACTGAATTTGAACACAACTGAAATACAAAGAGCTTTGTCATCAGAAGGTCATAGTTCGGAGATTCAAACCACCCTACCACTTTGAAACACTAAACATTCCTGATTTAGTTCGGTTGCTGGTAATCTTCCCCTGTAATGTGATTTTTATTACTGTTTCTTCTTCTCTTGTCCCTTGTTTGGAAAGATTTTATTTCCCAAGGAAACTGAATTTATCCAGCAATACCTAATTTCGCTCCTATTTTCATTAATAAAATAAGATATGGCTATAGTCAGGTTTCTTATCATCTCAAAACCACCAGCGCTCCCACATTTAATTGCTATAATTCCAACCCAAAGCAGAAGAACTTGAAATATTGTTTCCCCTTGTATTCTTCTTGCAGGCTAATTGCTGCAGAATGCATTATCATATCCCTGATAATAGATTGTATTTCCCAGTCCCATTAAATTCAAATGCAGCTGTATGACTTGCTTTGAGAAAAACGCACCATATTAGAAGGGATCAGTTGCAGATGGAGAGATGAGAAATAAGGTTTTCCAGACATGAGCCAGGTAAAGATGGCAGAACACTTGTTCCAGATGGGAGCATCTTCAGTCTCAGGGAGGAAGATGGGCAGACCAAACCCTTAGGGCAGATCAGTACAGAAGAAGTCGGGATGCCGTAGCAGGGAAGATTCCAGACACAGCATGTTTAACTGCAGTCCATACTCTACAGCCATCCCTATTGAAATCCTCTGTGCTACACAGAGCCTCCTCCTTGCTCAGAGGGCAACTGCCTTGCCCACCCAAAGGGTGGGTTAAAAGCCTTAAGATGGAGGGAAGCACTGGATTGCCTTATTAAAGACTCCAGGATTACACATCATTTCATTTCTGGTTTTATCACTCATTGTCTGGACTTGTATCAAGTACTGCCTACTAAGGACCCCAAGATGAAGGAAATATACTCACTGTTTACAAAATGATGTCATCTTCTCAATTCAGGTAGTTGACAGTACCATGTAGTGGACTAATTTCAGTAAAGTCCTTTCCTAGAGAAATTTGTCCAATAAATACCAAGGGTTTTACACACACACACACACACACACACACACACACACACACACACACACACACACACACACACAAATTGGCTCTTTCTTTTTCTGCCTAGATCTCAGCTTCTTTCTGGTTACCTTAATTGCCTTCCTCAGTTATGCTCTCGTGAAAATGCTAACGATGGGAGCTTTCACATACAGACTGTGTTCTTTAATGGCCACAGTAACCCTAGATAAGTCACCTTCATCAAAATGCCATTCTGTACCTTTAAAATGGGTTAATGTTTTTGATTCAGTAGACCAAGGTAGAGGCCTCAGAACCTGTATAGTTAAAAGCACTTCTCAAGTACATTAAGGATGTTTTAAGTAAGTTGGCAACTGATATAAAACAGTGTTAATGTAACTTCCCTTTGACTTTAATGTTTTACTCTAGGATTTTTCACTTCAAGAACATTTGAACAAGGGTAAAATGATAGTCATATAGACTCATGCTTCAGCTTTGTTTAGATTAAGAAGAGCTTAAATATCCATCAAGAGGGACTGTAAGAATATGTCCACATTTTACAAACTTAGAAAGCAACTACAGAATGAAGGACTGGCAATGTTATTCTTACATTTCAATAAGAGCAGTTTATATAACATTTTTCTATCTTCTTAGTGGAACAGAAATGAATTTGTACATGTGCGATCATGCATGAGCTTATAAGAGGTATACACTGATCTTAGTAGTGACCAAACTTAATAAGTTTGAGGGAAAAGAGACAGAAAGAAAAACTTGAGAACCTTTAATTCATATAGTTCCCTTCATAGTTTTGTCTTACTGCCACTATTCATGACCCTCTGCAGTTTCCCCATCACGTTCATCACACACACACACACACACACACACACACACACACACACACACACACACACACACACACACAACTTCGTGAATCTCCTTCACACATATCCTGAGTCATCATCCATCCATTCATGCAGCTTCTGTTGTGCAAGGTCCATGATGGTCATGTGCTGCTGCAAACACTGGCAGCAAACAGAATGGAACATGGGCATCAACTCAGCCCCTCAGAACCCCGGCCCATCTGTCTATGAGGGAGACGGACGATTGGCACGTGACTTGTGTGGTTTTCTGAGAATGAAAGTAAACAATGTGTGCGCACTATGTAGCACAGGGCTCCGCAACACAGGAGTCATACTCAGTGTTGCTGTGGTCCTCATCATCATGTTCATGACCAAATGTTTACTCCAGTGTGGATTTACTGAAGAGAAACTTCGTCCTAAGGATATTATTGCTGATTGTCAAAGACAATTTCAAGTATACTTCTTTTAAAGGATTATAATTTAGAAGAGTTGTAGAAAATAAAGTCAAAGTTTATTTAGCAAAGACATATATATTGCTTCACATATGTATCTAGCAAATGTGTATGTCCATATTTATTTTCCTTAGTTATTTGATATGTCTAACTCACAGAATTCTAACTCACTGGGTTTAACAAAGTAAATGACACATCAGCTGCTGATGCTATCAGAAACATGTAAGACATTTTGTCCATGTGGGTAAAGAAGGAGATCTTCTGTGGATCAGAATTTCCATAGGAAGTTTGCATGACTGCTTAATCATAAGGGCAGACATGGTCACAAATATTAACCAATTTACAAAGTTTTCTAAGTGATCGTGTCCTCATATTTGTTCCGAGCTACAAATATGGAATGCTCCCCTCCTATTTATCCTTGACCTTAAAAACCAGGAAGCCCCAGCTACCACAATCTTTTGTAGTTTAGCTTCCCTTTCGTAATGACTCAGAAGCTAGACAGTAAGTCCCACTTAACTATCCAATTAAATGTATTGCTTACAAACAAAAACAATGATATGTTCGGCTATAATGAAAATGAAAATTGCAATTGCTTTAGTTATGGAATATCTGCCTCTTTCCATAAGTTTTTTTTTCCTTTTATTTTCAAGTTTCTCTTTTGTTTGTTTTATCCACTAGTGCAGAGTTAACTCTTTCAGGGAGAACAAACACTTAAAATGATGATGTGTGGGCTTTCTGCAGTGTTGCAGTAGCTTAGCCCCGATTGCATTTGCAATCGGTTAGTGGTGATCTAAGTGTTAGAGTGCTAAAAGGAACATTAAGAAAAGCAGAACCACTGCAAATACTTTTTGTGCCAAGGACATGAAAATTATCCAAGCAAATACATAGTTATTTAATGTATCCAAAGATGATTGTTAAGTTGAGAAAGGAAAAGGACAAAGTAACAATTTCAATTTGTGAATTTCAGTGTGTGAAATTCAGATTAAAATTATCTTGCTGTGAGACAAGAAAGGCACTAGATATGCTTTTTTTAATTTTATTTTTCTTGGATATTTTATGTATTTACATTCCAAACGTTATCCCCCTTCCCCCCTCTACATTCCCCCTCCTTCCTTCCCCTGCTTCTATGAGAATGCGCCCACTCCCACCTCAATGCCCTGGCATTCCCCTGTACATGGCAGTGCTTTTCAACATGTAGGTCACAACCCTTTTGGAGGTTTGAATGACCCTTTCACAGGGGTTGCACAACAGACACCCTGCATACCAGATGTTTACATTGCGGTCCATAACAGTAGCAAAACTGCAGTTATGAAGTAGCAATGAGGATAATTTTATGGTTGGGGGTCACTACAACATGAGGAACTGTATTAGTCACAGCATTAGGAAGGCTGAGAACCAGTGCTTTATCTGAGCTTAGTTACTGTGCGGGGAAAAACCTCCAAGAATCAGACATGCTGATATATGCCTCCAATTTCGGCATGTTGGTTGTGGCAGGGTCATTCTGTGGTACATAAAACTACCACCTCAAAGTATATTCAGAATTCATTTATCAGCCCCAACTAGATTCCTCTGGGAAATTGGTCAAATACTAATCACGAGGCACTGTGTTCAACTCTTCCAACATGTGTAAGCCAATACGAATTGTTGCTTTAAATTTTGAACTTCAGGATCTGTATTTGGGTTGTAATCTGTCTCGCAACCAGTTATGTCAAAGCCTGTTTTCATTTCTACTTGGATTAGCAATATGTGAAAGGAACACAATACAGAACCGCAAAAAGGGAAACCAAGTATGTTGGTAGTCATGATGACTTTGTCTTATGGTTCATGTGAATATTATTTAAACCAATGTAAGGCAGTTATATTATTTGAATTAGCATATTTTTCCACCCTTCTTTGCTTCATTCCTTTATTAAGTTACAAGATATAGTAGGTAAAATCAACCCTTAGCACCCTTAGGTCACTATAATCATTAGAAATTGGTAAACTCTGATTGTCTCTTGAAAAGTTCCCTAGGAAATAAATTCTCTTCCATACATGTAAGCATTTGCAATCAATAACAAAAAGTAACAGATTAAAAAGAAATTTCTACTTTTATTCTGTTCTATTTTATTTCATTTTACTTTTAAATCAAATCAGCATCTGTGTGCACTTGAAGAAAATTTATGGGAAAGGATTGTCTCCTTCCACCATGGTCCAGATACCAGAGCTTGAGCTCAGGTTGCCAACCTTGGCTACAGCATTCTTATCCACCAAGACACTCACTAGCCCCTAGGTTTGTAATTAAGGGAACACAGTAGTTAGTTGCTGTTGTTTTTTCCTCTTGGTATGTGTGTGTGTGTGTGTGTGTGTGTGTGTGTGTGTGTGTGTGTGTGTGTGTGATCATGGGAAGGGAGATGGATCTCTGGATAAAGTCCTTGCCTTATAAGCATAAAGACTGAAATACAGAACCCTGGAGCCCACATAAATGCTATCCTGGTGTGGTAGCCAATTACAAAATTCTAACACATGGAAGAGAAACACAGGGGTCCCTGGAACAACTGGGCTAGCTGGATCGGCCAGATTGGGAACGCTCTGGTTTTAGCAAGACACTCCCATGCTACTAAATAACAACAGGAAGCAATCAAGGAAGACACTTACTGGACATCGGCATCTTACCTCTCTACATACACAACACACACATTGTGTCCTCCAACAGGTACACCCCACAAATGCAAGAAACACATACACAGAGCCCACCAAAAACACCGAGTGCAAAATAAAATCTGTAAGGTGGTGTCAAGTTGATCTAGGCATAACATTCTTGAGATGTTTACCAATTTCCCCCTCTTCATCAAACCAAAATCGGACATTATATTTTAAAGCACAAGTAATTTTGCTGGAGATCGGAGAAGTGCCTCTGTATGTGGATGTTTTTCTTCTTCTGTGCTGATTTGTTTAGTACAACTGGGAAAGCAATTGCTGCCTTAAAAAACTAGGCGAGACTCTTCTGACACATGTATAATTTCTCTAACCTCTAGAATTGATTCTCTGTATGTGAATCAAATACTTCTGCTGTATA
The DNA here is from genome assembly GCF_011064425.1 of Rattus rattus. Lineage (NCBI taxonomy): Eukaryota > Metazoa > Chordata > Mammalia > Rodentia > Muridae > Rattus > Rattus rattus. The sequence goes on along the minus strand of NC_046159.1, from coordinate 78,025,073 downwards.
CTCCAGAGACAATGCCATGTGTATTTCTTAACTGTGTTATATGTGTCCAATTACCTGAAAAATGTCTGCCAGGAACCTGAGGAAAGCTTAGCCTTGCTCTGTTCCTGTTTAGTGTGTAGTGATTGTTCAAAACCTAGTTCTTAAAAGAGTCCTTTGTCATAGGGAGCACTTTGAATGAAATGAGTGAGTTACCTGTTAGTCTTTTTTTTTTTATGAAGACTAAGGTCACACGCACACACACACACACAGACTTTCAGCAGCACCTGGTAAATGAACTACTCTACTCTTTGCAAGGTCTGTCCTGATATGGAGATGAACAGTGGCAAGGGACAAGTAAGAGTAACTGCCTGGCCTGGCACCTGTTAAGAGAACAGCCCAAAGGAAAGCAAGACCACCTGTGACAGCACCTGTTCTCTTCCGTTGCTACAGTTGTCAGGTAGTCTTGCCAAGTAGTGAGTACACCCAACATTGTACAGTACACATGCTGTTGTGGAGGTAAAGGCATACCTAGCTTCTCTCTGAGGGCTGTCTTGGCCTCAAAGTTGTTTATTATTATTATTATTATTATTATTATTGTTGTTGTTGTTGTTGTTGTTGTTGTTGCTGTTGTCATTATCATTATTTACTTATTCACTTTGCATCCTGCTCACAGCCCCTCCCACTCAGCCCCTCTGAGCAGGTGGGGTTCCCCCTGGGTATTCTCTCACCCTGGCCCATCAAGTCTCTATGAGGTAGGCACATCCTCTCCCACTGAGGCCAGACAAGGCAGCCCAGCTAGATCATATCCCATGTACAGGCAACAGCTTTTGGTATAGCTCCTACTCCAGTTGTTCAGGACCCACATGAAGCTATACGTCTGCTGCATATGTTAGGGAAGGCCTAGGTCCAGCCCATGTATGCTCTTTTGGTGGTTCAGTCTCTGACAGCCCCACGGGTCCAAGTTAGTTAATTCTGATGGTCTTCCTGTGGAGTTCTTATCCCATTAGTGGCCTCAATCCTTCCTCCTATCCTTTCACCCACTGTTTGGCCGTGAGTGTTTGCATCTGACTCAGTCAGCTGTTCAGGGGAGCCTCTCAGAGAACAGACATGCCAGACCCTGTCTGCAAGCATAACTGTATCATTAATAATGTCAGGGATTGGTGCTTGCCACCTTGTCAGAGATGAGTCTCAAGTTTGGCCAATTATTGGTTGGCCATTCCCTCAGTCTCTGCTCCATCCTCTGTACCTACATTTCTTCAAGACAGGATAAATGTTGCATCAAAAATGTTGTGGGTCGGCTGGTGTCCCAATCATTCCATTGGGTTTCTGTCTTCCACCTTACACTGGTCAGAATGGTTAAGATCAAAAACTCAAGTGATAGTAAACGCTGGTGAGGATATGGAGCAAGGGAAATCAATTCTCCTCCATTGGAGGTGGGAGTGCAAACTTGAACAACTACTTTGGAAATCGATTTGGTAGTTTCTCAGAAAACTGGGAATAGTTCTACCTCAAGATCCAGCTATAATACTCCTAGGCATATACCCAAATGATACTCCAACATCCCATAAGACACTTGCTCAACTATGTTTACAGCAGCTTTATTCGTAATAGCCAGAAACTGGAAACAAACTAGATATCCCTCAAGTGAAGAATAAATAATGAGAATGTGGTACATATACACAATGGAATACTTAATACTCAGCTATTAAAAGCAAAGACATCATGGATTTTGTAGGTGAATGGATGGATCTCTAGAATATCATCCTGAGTGAAGTAACATAGTCCTGAAAGGACATTCATGGTATGTTCTCACTTATAAGTGGATATTAGCTATAAAATACAGGAGACCCATGCTATATTCCACAGTCCCAAAGAAGCTAAATAAGAAGAAAGTCGCAAGCAAGAATGCTTGTATCTGACTTAGAAGGAAGAATAAAATAGCCAGCAGATGGAAGGAGAGAACTGGGTGGGAGAGGGGATGGGGAGGGCAATGGGGCTTAGGATCAGGTGTGGGGAGAGACAGGCGAGATGGCCAAATGGCCATGAGAATGAATAGAAATCTGCAAATGACAAGGGTGAAAAGGTAGAGAGCATCTCCAGGATGAGAGAGACCTGGAATAAGGGAGGCGACCAAGAATCAGTGGACGTGTCCTTACCTGTGACTCACAGCACTGGGATATGGAGTCTCAGAGTTTTCCTTGTTTATTATCTTAGGTAAATTGAGTGGCAGTGATCTGCCTCTCTTTACTACACTCCACATTGGTGTCTGTGTCGGGGGTTGGTGGTGAGCGGCGAAAGTTTCAAAAGCTTTCAGTTTTGTTTTATTCATTTTCTATTTCTATTACATAAAATCTTTTAGGGAGTCAATTAAAAGAAAAGACCGTGGTATAGCAGTTCCTGGCTAGAACAGAAATGGTCCTTTACAGAGCTCAGCATTGTCTAGGAAAAAGTATCTGTTCTGTGATTATGGAGACATTCCAAAGACAAAATGAAAGCTCGGTGGCCCTGGAAAATGATATTGGCCATTGCTTGCTCCACCATTTCCCATTTATTTTACTTGAAATCAAGTGTGCAAGAAGTCGGGTGGAGGGATCTAAGAGAGCTGTCACGCAAACCTGGCCAACCTGAGGCTTCAGTACTGTCACCATGCTTCCATTCCTACAGTCACTCCAGAGGGTTTGCACTCTCTCTCAAGGCTTGAAGGCTTAGAGGTTCCACTCAAACTGCCAGCCCTTATGTCACCATCTTCTACTATTTTTACTAAAGAGACCACATGCAGAAATATCAGCTTAACAAACCCAATAAACGATTTCTTTGTCTAGGTTTTTTTTCCTTCTCTCTGCACAAAATGAAGCAAACAGGGGAGGAAGGCTATGTCCATTTGCTTTTCTGTCAGCTGTAGATGTTTCTCAATATGGTCACGAGTCAAAAATGCAGGGACAGATGAAAGCAGCATAAATTTGTTAGTCATGGTGAGAAAACACCCACCGGAAACTTGTTCTTTTCTTTATGAGTGTTACAAGTGTATAACAAGCATGCTTGTGGGGATCAGAGGATGGCTTTGTGGATGTTATGCTCTCCTGACTTTACATGAATTCTGGAAATTGAAGTTGGCTTGCAAGTTTTCCTGAGCTATCTCACTGGCCCTGAAAGATACATTTTAAAGGTCAAAGGACTCGGTTTAACTCATAGTCCATGGTTGACTGTCTACATTGTTTCTAGAGCTGTGGTGAGGCAGAATATGGTGGCAGAAGAATATGGAAGCAAAGCTGCCCACCTCCTGGTGGCCAGGAAGCTGAAAGAGGTCGGGCAAAGTACGCTTTCATAGATACAACTCCTGCAAACCACTTCTTCCAACCAGGACCCTACCCACCAACAAAATGCCAATCACTGCATCCTAGCACCACTAGTGAGGACTGTGCCTTCAATACGTGAGCCTTTGAGAGTATGCTGTACATGCAACCCGTAAGTTGCAGGTACATTTAGTATGTCTAACCTCATCAACATCACACCTCAATTGCATACCACTCTATAGCAAGCGTGCCAGTCAGGACCATATGTTTGACAGAGAGACATTGATCTTTCATATGCAGGCCCACATTAGTGAAGGCTTGGGAAGCTGGAAGAGCTAGGGAACATGCTATTACAGCAGGGGTCAATCTTTTTAAACGTGCAAAATTTTACATGGACAAAAGAAGCGAGCATCGTCAATGAAGACAATTGTTTTTCTATTACTCACAATACAATCAGGAACTGCCGTGGGTAACACTTCCTTGATTGCTCACCCTGTGGCTTCTGCCCAGTATGCAATTTCAAGCTTGATCTTCGGCGTGGGCTAAGAATCGGATGCTCATAAACGACTACAAGCTGCTTCCGTCTTGCTCCTCAGTTTCAACGCAGCCAGCTCTGCTGCTGGCACCTGCAAGTGTCGAGACTTCGTGTTTAAACCTATACTGGTTCGTTTTCACACATTTTCTCGTGAGTGAATAACCTGCTTTGTTTCTTTCATTTTTCCACATCGGGGTCTGGTGCTATAATGGATCTCCCACAGTTCTGTGCAGTACTGGTTCGTGAGGGAAAGGTTCGGGTAGCATTATTGATTGCAGCTCTCACAGGAGGGACAGTGATTTACACACGGCTTCCTGTGCGGCTGGGAACTGGCTGCACATTGACAAGGCCTTTTGTGGCATCCTCAGTTTCAACAAGAGATCCAGCAAGAGAGCTGGCTGCATTGAAATGAGAGTATCCTTACCGCAAGTCACACTGTAACCTTGGGTCATACTTGGGTCAGTAACAGGTCACGGAAGACATGGTTAGGGACACACTAAGTGGGTGACACTGAAATTGAGGCTGCTCCACAGTTCTTCCAGGCTCTAACCTTGACTCGACCTTTTGAAAGCTTCATGCTGTCGCTGCTTCCTGCACTGGACTTTCTCAGTCAGTAGTGCTCACAATGCATTGAGTTCTGTCCTGTGCTCAGGCTACCAGGAAAAAAATACCACAGACTGATTGTCTTGAAAACAGAAATTGATTTCTCATAGTTCTAGAAGTAAAACTGAAAGTGCTGGTCAATTTGATTCTTTGTAAGGTCTTTCTTGCCAGTCTTTAGATGGTTGACTTTTTGGTCAGAGTGGCAGTGCAGTGGATCTAGTCTCATCAAGAGGATGCCACCATCATGATTTCACCTCAGTTCTATTAAAAGGTCCACACCCCCCCCCAATAAAAAGAAAATCATACTGGGGATAGGGCTTTGAGTGTGATTAGGAGGAAAGAGACATAATATTTTATTCAGCTATATGCAGTAGCATTGTGCTTATATTTTCTAACATAATATCAAATTTAGGCACATGAACTTAGGCAGCACTGTAGGTTTGAACTCAACTACTGCACAAGCACAATTTAATTCAGAAACTAAAAATTAAAACCCTGGAGAAGAGGGTATTGTGTGTTGACACAGGCCTGTGATCCAGCACAGGGAGGCAAAAGCAAGGGGACTTGAGTTTGAGAGTAACCCTAACTGATATCCCGAAACAAACATTTTAGAAAAACGACTAGTCTTTGTAATGATTACAAAAATAGCCAGCTTCTAGTAAAATGTTGCGTCAGGTCAGATAGCACGCTGAGCACCATGCACGGGCACCATGACGGAGACATGGATCAGAAGAGCTGATCCTCTGAGGAGCCATGTTACTTAGCCTGTCTGTGCTAGTAGGGCACTCTGTGCTAGACTTTTTCAGTAGTGCTTGAAACGCAGTGAGTTCTGTCTTACACTCGGGCTGCCATGACAAAATACCACTCTCAAGAAGAAAAGGGAGAGAATTCTATTTGCCTGACTTTAATATTCCTGATCTCAAACAACACATTCTCCTATTCCAAACATCTATCTTTAAATTATTTTCCTTCCTTTCAATTTACCAGCTCCTTATCTGTACTTGGCTGTCAATCTCTGACTTCTCTTTAGTCATCAACCATTTGTTATGCCTGCCTTCCATCCCTGTGAAAGATTGCAAAGGTTGAATCCATATCTATTTCCTGTCTGGGTGTGCTCCTCAAAAGGCCTAGAAGAAGCCATCGTAGCTTTAGTTTTCTGTTGGAACACATCCTGATTCTTATCCAAACCACAATTTAAGTTGAAAATGTATTTAGTGCGCTGGAGCTAGCAAATACCGCAGCTTATCAAAACAGCGTGATGTCAAGTGTTGGTTATGATGCTGATAAGACCACTATAGGGTAGAAAACGGGGAAAATAGAACTAAACAAAGATGCTATGAGTTATGAGATCTGATGTCCTCTGATGCTCTTTGGTACACGTCCCATGAGTATGCCTACAAGAAGCCTTTGGGCAGGCCTGAAGGAAAACAGAATCTAAATACTGGAGTAAAATATCAGAGTCCAATGCTTTCAGACTATAATTGTTTGATGCTGAAAGCTATTAATAGCTCTGTGTGTGTGTGTGTGTGTGTGAGAGAGAGAGAGAGAGAGAGAGAGAGAGAGGAAGAGAGAGAGAGAGAGAGAGAGACTGTCAAAGACAGCATCAAGTGTGAGACCTCACGTCCACCTTTTTTGAGACATGTTTTCTTGCTCACTGCTGCACAGGCCAAGCTAGATGGCATGTACTCTTTCAGGTATTCTCTGTCTTCCTCCCACTTTGCTGCAGGAGCATGAGTATTACAGACATAGGCTACTGTATCCAGCTTTAAGTTTGTCCTGAGAATTCGAATTCGAATTCAAGTCCTCACGATTGTATAGCAAGCGCTTAATCACTTCACCACCTTCTATTTCGTGTATACTCTACCTAAGGTATTCATCTAGCACAAGCTCTCCTCTGTGAACTCTCCTGGAGAGCCAGAGATTATGGGCCATCACAGAGTCTTACCACCACAGACATTGGTTCTTCAGTTGGCAAGGAACTCAGTTCCATATTCTCATGCCCATTAATTCATACATGATATAGGTCATGTGTCATGGCTCCGTAGATCAGCATACCTCTTTTTCTATTATACCTGTAGGCACATATCTTCAAAATGCAGTCAGCCTAATCTTCTAGAATATAGCTGCTCACAAAGATAAAGCCAACATGATGATGACAGCCACAAATGGGGTTGATTCTCACATGACCTTTGTTGCTATGGTTGCTGGTTCATTTATTGTAGATTGAAGGCCATTATTTGAACTGATCTATGTAGCATGAGTTTTACTTCAATGATTTTTTTATGAGAGAGCATTATCCTCTTATTTTTCTCATCTAGAAAGAGCATAAAGATTCCTTAAATTTTACTAATAGTATGAGCATAGTGGGATCTGAAATATAACCAAATATACAAATGGGAAATTTGTAGCTCTACATTTATTCCGTCAGGTTCTTATCAATATTTCAGATCCCTGCATAACTGAGTTGCTTTCATTTCTAGTTCACCAAGGTTTTGAGCAAATTTGAAAAGCTGATTATCTCTAGTTTAAAGTAGAGAAATACTGGAATTTTCCAATGTCTATATTTGTGTACACATGGGTATGCAGTATTCCCAAACTTACATTGAATGGAGAAGACAGCCACTTAGTTCCTCAGGCAGTGGTTACCAGGAATGAATAACTCTCAATTTTTGACCAAGCATGTTCTCTGAGTCATTGAAGCTTCCTATAATACCATGCAGTAAGTAAACATGGCCATGCACACAGCTTTTCCTTTATCATGGAAAGCAGTGAGCAGCACTCATAAACATCACAGTACTGTAGGAATCAACATCCCTTTCAGAACAGTGATGTATCCACGCCACATCATTTTATCCAGCCACAGAGACATCAGAAAGACGGACTACCGTCTCTATATGGGTTGGGAAATTTTCTTTCTAATAACCACTGAAAACTCCATTCCTGTAAGCAGTCAATCCTGCTGGTTGAAGAAAATAGATGCATTATCTGAGGTAATAGATAAGTCTCATTAAGAAGATGGAATAGACTAATTCCCAGCATATCTCCATGCGTGGGAAAACGAAATTGTGAGGCAGAGCAGTAACACATCAATTATCCTTTCTGCAAGGAATTAGATGAGTCTTGCTGCTATTTTATACCACATTATGTAATTTTTTATAAATAACCATTATATCAGAGTACCTCAGATTGCTACCTTATAAAAAGAGGCAGCTAGCATTACTAGCGTACAAGTCAGACGCATTCCTGAAAGCACATAAGGAAGCCAAGCACTCTATCTATAATTCATATTCCTGATTAAGAAATCCTTATTCTCATGCCAAATGACCAAAGAGTAAAGGTTTGGTAGAGGCTTGAAGCAAGCACTACACACCATATGATGCAATTTTAATGAAGATTGGTTCTTATCAACTTCAGTGAACCTAAATATCAGCATTAAAAAAAATGAAGAATTTTAAGCTCTTGAGTTATATAATGATTTTAAATTGGTTCACTTAAAGTGTTTAATGTGGTAGTCACATCAGATTATCACATGTGAGATATACATGTGAGATATTTGGGAACAATTTGATTCCTTTAATAGTATAAGTATCACCCACTATAATTATTAAAATAAGCTTTAGTAGGAGACGCTTCTTATAAGGATTGTAATACCCAAAGCATAGACACTTCATATCATGGGAATTAAATCAACAAAAATTTATATATGAAAACTTTGGTAGCTAACTTAAAGGATATAGTTTTGAGTTATTTGTTTTGATTTGTGGAGTGTATAATAAAAACAAGACGATAACCAAAGAAATGCTGTGCAGGTTATTAGATGACATTCAAAAAGTACAAGCTGTTTGACTTGTAGGCAGCCTACTTTTTAAAGTGAGATTAAATATTAATAGGGAGACGATTATAAATTCTAAAGGTTCTGCATCTAAAATCGGTTTCACCCTAGACAAGATTCAGAGAAGGAAGTCAGACAGCCGTTCCCAGGACAGACGCTCCTAATGAGAGAGATAACTGGGTCTCAGCACCTCCACCTCAGTACCAAGGTCTGATGATCCTTGGGGAACAGAAGTGCAGAACAGCCATAACACAGTACCACACACTGAGGGCCTCACACCACTGAAATCTATTCCCCACAGTGTGCAGTCTGGGAAGGTCAACATCCAAACGCCAGGAGGACAGTTTCATTGTGATGTCTCTGTTCTCGGCTTACGGGGAAGTAGCACCTCATTCTGGGTAGAGATGGATTCTGTGTGGACAAAAGCATGGGTTTTCCGGTGTATTTCCTGGAAGGCACTAATACCTCTGATGATGGGACTATCCTTCTGACCTCATTTAACCTTTATTACAAGCCCCGCTCCCAGGTTCTCCTTCCTCATCCATCACAGTAGGGATTAGGAACTCAACTTGGGATTTTTGGATGAACATAACACTACCACAGTTTTGGAACAAAAGTCCCAACCCCATGATTTCCAAAAGGGTAGGTGTGGCCATCTATCCCAATATGCCAGTTAACATACGAGTAATGTCTAAAAGCAGAGATAAGACTTATCAACATATCCCAGGAAGGGGATCAGACAAAAAGGCCCAGTGACCATGAGTTCATCTTTGGGCACTTACATGATCACTATGTTGAAATGCAGAAATATTTACATGGGAGACTAGGGGTCTGTGTAATTAGACAGTCCCACTTTAAGTGGGGTTTTCTAGATCACTGGAACAATTTTGGTTCTGCAAGGCTGGATAAAGAGCTTCTTACCTTTTTCATTACGAGGGAGGAGAGATCTGGTTCTAATGACATGATGACTTGGTCTCTAGGTACAGCTACCTGATGTATGCATTGTCTCTCCTAAGTGGTTCCCCCTTGCTTAAGGGTAATTTCAGTTAGCTATATCAAAGATATTTATTGATTGATCATCCCTGCTGTCCCCAGAATAAAAGGTCACTGAAATACATACAAAATGCCTCAGAGAAAATGTTAAACAGGCAAACAAAGCCAGAGTGGGCCAAGATGGAGTTCGTGGGACCAGAGCCTTTCTCCAACACCATTGTTCTAACATTCATGATGTTAAACATGATTAATCATGTTTGCAAATATTTTTCTGTGTTGATGTAGAAGGTAAATGTCTATGTTTAGGGTAAAGAGATTCAAATAAAGAAAACAGAAGTCTCCATCCTACTAGAGTTAAAAGCATAGTTGAAATATGAGATATGTACATGGGGAAACACGGGTATCAACTATCAATAATGATCAGCAGTGCAGAACACAGGCTCCTGACCTTAGATTCATTTTGGCAATGTTATACAGGAGCGTGAGCTTCAGTATTAAATGGATAGTGGTCAGGAGCATCTTTTCAGAAAGGCCAAATGCATCCCAAGAGATGGCTTTGGTGGTGGGAGGGGAAAGAACACTCCTGTCAATCATCAATACATTCCTTGTTTTCAAAGGCACAGAGCTGAAAATACAAAATTAATGGTAAATAGCACTGCCCTAAAGAAAGTTAGCATCTAAAGGCGGAATGACAAAGCCAATGAGCTCGAGCAATTCCAATTAAAGAAGTCACGAGGCTTGATCCCTAACATTAGCCCGGTCCTTTCTGGTCCACGCTCATCACAGGAAGCTCTCTTCAGTTAGTCAGTGCCTTCTCCCTTCTGGGTTTTTTACACTGCTTTCTTGATCCAAATTCTTCTTTTCTCTACCCACATGCCTCTGCTTCTCCTACTCATTCCTAACTTCTCATCCTAAACGATTCTTTCCCCAGAAGGTTGTCTCTACACTGTTTATCCTGACACACAAGGTGTGTACCTCTCATTTTGCTGGGCATTTCAGAGTCCATAATCACACTGCAGTGAAATTACACAGTGGTATAATTGCAGGTTAATGTCCAAGAAAGAAATTCTGTTCTGCTTTCTTATTTTTTTCCCATTTATAGAAACATCATTTACATATTCAGAATCATGCTAGGAAGATGTTAGGGACTTTTTCAAATGTCTAAAATGAGAAGTGTTACCTAAGGTCTCCTTGAAAAAAGTTTATATTACTGCCTTAACTCTTTCAAAAACCAAGGCTCATTCTATCATAGTTATAACAGTGCTAAAATGAAACACAAACTATTCAAAAATCTAAGGCATAATTTTTGAAGAGTCCGAAGTTGTACTGTTACTGATGTTATGGAAGTTATCTGAGACTTTGATCAAGGACAGAGTTCACACAAACAGACCTTAAGTTGGTTTTCTTTTCCAACATGCATCAATGGAGAACCTCTAACTTAGAAGATGTCACTTGTGTCATAAAACAAAACTCTCCAACTGCTCTCCAAATAATGAATTCCTTCTATAGACTGCCATGCTGCAGTTTGAAAGTTCAGTGTTCTGCGCATGTTCAGGAAAGTGTGTGTTCCTTCAAAATGTCTTCCTCCGTTACTCTCTCCCTTTGAGCATTGTACCTATGTGTACCACAGTCTTTAGCACATATACAGCACACCTTTACAGGTAGCACTTGTTTTAAAGCATAATAGGTCAAACTGAAGGATAGGAAAATGATTAGAGAATACATACATAATAAATTTGACATGTTTTTCGCATGCATGCGTTTGAAAGGGAGGTATGAAGATTTGGAATAACCTGCAGAGTGGCACTGAGCTGGGATGATCCCTGCCAGCTTCTCATTGCAGAACGAAAGGAATTTCCCCTTTACCCTATAACCCAAATACCACACTGTGCTTAAGGATGTAGCTGACATTTTAAAAGATCACCAAAAGTGTTCTCTTCCCAAATGCAATTATGTCCTCCATCTCAGTGGGAGCCATTGTCTGGGTCTTCTCAGCTCTCTAGCATCTCTCTGTCTAGCTTTCATTATCCTGATTATCTATTCATTTGCCGCCCAGCACTCATTTTATGAAAGATCATGTCTGCCATTTCTATAATGAGTGCTTGACTTTTACTGCCAACATAAACACATAAAATACATAATAATTAAAGTTCAGTAGTCACCAAAGTCTTGAGATCTGTCACGGTACAAATTTGATTTTTCAAGCAAATGATTCTTGGGGCAATGCTGTTTTGGCCTCTTTAGGTACTTATGGCAAGACCTGTGGGTACAGAAGATGTCTGGAAAGTACCATGAATGGGTACTACATGTTTCGAGGTTAAAACTTAGCCTCAATCAAATAAAATAGCCATAACGTATGGTGGTTCTCAGAGAGAGCAAAACTCTTCTCAGTAGTGGGATGCAGCACTTTCTCTAAGTAATAACATTAGATAATTAAATAATATAGTTTTCTAATATTTAAGTGTTTTTTAACAAGCAGCATATTTTTATGGAGGGAATGTTAGGAGAAGGGAGTCATTGACCTAAATGTGGGCATGATAAATGCTACTGTGTTTACATTTTTAAATGAAGATGAAGAGAGAGTGCGCTAGTTTTGTATCTGAACATATTGAGAAAGAAATTCACTGTATATAAATGATGGCAGTATAGTCCCTTACCTGGGTGAGAAACTTTACAATAAGTTGATTTACATTAGATAAGGACAGTGTTTCAGAGCTCCTCCTCCTCTGGACACACTTCTGTGTTTTGATAACATTTTCAAAGTTCCCTAAGTGCCTCATGATAATGAATTCCTCTGACGTTCACTCTAATCACTAAAGAGATTAATGAACTCATGCGCTATTCATGCAGTCCTCTGGGGACATCAGGATGTGTTACTAGAAGTGTAATGTTTGGAAATGGATACAGTGGGATGTGTGCTAGCTGAGGATGCCAGCGTAGAAAGTCCCGGTTAATGAGGAAGCCGGAGATAAAGAGACAGGTTCTGTTGACAAGGTTCTCTTTCTGAATAATGAAGGTCTTGAAGATGTGCTCAAAGCAAGCGGGGCAATCAGAGCCCCTGATGTGGAGAGACAAATAAACCACTTAGCAGTCTTGGGCTTGAGAAATTTCCTTCATTCTGAGTCTCGGTCTCCTTAGCTGTAACATGAGACCATAGTGAGACACGGCAACTTCACTGATGTCATTAGAGAGAACAAAGGTGGGGAACAACCTGACAATCAAACCAGACACTAGATTTTATACCTTACACAGTAATTTTAAGGAGCAGATCAAACTACTGTTCATATTAAACCACGGTGACACTGGATTGAAGAAGGAGGATCATCACTCACTCAAAGCAAGCGAGGACTTAAACATAACCCTGCCTAAAGACGTGGTCACAGTGTAGATGATCATCATCAGGGGAAGAACAATGGTTCAGTGATTAAGAGAAACTGCTGGCCTTCTATGGGTTGTGACACCTTTGGTCACACCTTTGGTGGTTGACTGACGTTTTCACAGGGGCCACCTAAGACCATCAGAAAACACAGACATTTACATTATAATTCATTAAAGCAGCAAATTGCAGTTATGAAATAACAACGTAAATAAATGCGTGGTTGCGGTTCACCACGAAAAACTATACTAAAGGCTCACAGCATTAGTAAAGCTGAGAACTACGTCCTAGAGAATCTGAGCTCAGCTCCCAACACTCATAGGAGGTCGCTCATGACTGCCTGTAACATTATCTTAAGAGAATCTGACAGCGTCTTCCAAAATTCACATGCACTCACATTCACATGGGTAGACACACACAAATAATAATAATAATATGCCTCATTTAAAATTCAAATTAAATATAATACGTTGATAACTCTTCTATACCTTTTGCAGTATTTTACTTTTAGCGCATTACTTTGGCAATAGATATTCTGGATAAAGTTTGCATCCACATGAAATTGAAGTCCTCAGGAAGAGAGCAGTAGACATCGGGGGCTTGAATACTAGTTTCTGAATAAGGAAGCCGGAATCAACTAAGATTTTATCAAATTACATTTTTTCTAATCTGAAAGTGAAATACTACGGCTGAAGCGACACAGGAGATTATCTCCTCTGACACAGGGCCGCGCCTGCAGCCACAACTGATAAGCTTCCTTAGGGGTCACTTCAGCTGTAGGTCAAGAGGGAGGCATGCCATCGTCGGTGGATGTAGTAATTGTTTACTTCTAAGTGATGCATGCTTCTTCTCTGGTTTTAAACTATGTTCATATCACCTGTTATAAAGGACACTACCTCTTTGTCTTGGTCAGTTCTTACTCATGCTGTGTAAGCAATAATGATTCCCCTTGGGTTCTCAGCTGCAGGACAATATCTACTCACGCTCCTTTGACCTCAAGCTAAAGTTGCCACTGCCTAGAAAATGATTGTGCAGACTCCAGCCCAGACACAGAGGCCCACCAAACCAGACAACCCTGACCGCATGTGAGGGACTAAACTACCGTCGTTTGTATGCGGTGAATTTCATTGTCAGTTTGTTCAAATAAAGATTAGCACACACTCTCTTGGTTCTCATTTAAAGATATAAACACGGTAGCACTGATGCTTTAATATAATACCAATTAATATATAGTACATGTGGTCAAAAGAGTGCTGAGATCACGAACACCGTCTCTAAAACAGACGGATACTTTCTCAGTTGCAGCCTTCAGTCTGAATAACAGTCGGTGAAATGAACCTTGGTGACTCCAGGGAGTTATTGACTCTGAGACTCGCAAGCCACAGCAGTAGCAGAACAGATCCGACTTGTAGGCTGCTTTTGTAAATAAAGCGCATGTGCTTACGGCTGTCTATGATGGCCTTTACCGTACAAAAACAGGGCATGTTTGTATGGTAGATGCCATATGTCCTGCAAAGTCTAAAATGCCGGTGATGCATTCTAGATGATACACACCAACTGGAAGACGAGAGAAGTGGTTCGCCTTCCTGATCTTAGGCAGCCTTGGTGGACAGGACTGAGGCAACATGCTGAGAGTGAAATGCTGCTTCAAAAGCCAGCCTACAAAGAAAGGAGGGTCTAAAGGACCTGGCTTTCCGAGGTATTAGATGACAGCAGTAAGCATTTGTTTCAGCTAGTGCTGCTCCCCAGTCAGTAAGGAGCCTTCTGTAAGAGAAATGATTGACGGATGCTTGTCTCGCAGGAAGTTGACAGAATTTGCTGTAACAACTCTAATCTTCAAATTCTGGCTTCAAAGGGCTATTTATGGAGCCACAGTATTCACCTGCTTAGATCTTAACCTTTGAGGAAAAGAAAGAGTTTACCTGTATTTTACAGAACAAGAAGGACAATGAATGAACATAAACTGGCAGAACTGTTTTTTTTTTGTTTGTTTGTTTGTTTTGTTTTGTTTTGTTTGCTTTCTCAAAAGTATCTGCCCGCCATTAGCCCATTTGACAAAGTCACAAAGAAAATATATGAAGACACTCACACAATGAGCTTAATGCCGAGGGAATTCTACCCTCATCAGATTTGATGTGCCAAGAAAAATCTTTATTTAAAATATTCTAGAATTTTTTCCTCAGAGATTAACAACATTAAACATCACTGAGTTTCTTAAATGTCTTTTTAAACAATGTAAAACTCATAAATATGTAGAGATATTTTTTACATATTTAAAATGGTACATTTCATCATTACCCTTTCTTAGTTCCAAGTTGCCTCAGACCTTCCAAAGTGAAGAAATATCTGGCATGTATCATATCATAGGGCTTCTATCGTTACATAGTTGAGATTCTCTTCCAAGAACATGAGCTGCAGGCACAAGAAAACTCCAGAGAAGAGAGAAAGTAAGGCCGCCCGGCAGTTTCTAACAGAGGGCAGAGGCGAGACGTGGTCCAGGATGGGCATCGGTTTGAAAACCACATCCAGGACAGAGGGAGGCCCCACCATCCCATCTTTAAGGGTCCGTGGACTCATGGGCCCCACACTAGCAGAGAAGACCTCCACTGAGAGGAAAACCATCAAAACCTCGGTTTTCCTTCCCAGGTCTCCACTTTCTCCCTGAACTCTGAATGATAAGTGAGGACTCACAGATCTGCTTCTTGATCCTGCACAGTGAGGGAGAAGGTGACATCAGGATGGTGTCTGAAGAACAGAAGAGCTAGATGAAGGCACAGAGGAGTCTTCCCACTGTGGTGATTTGAATAGCCATAGTCTCCATAGGCTTACAGGCTGCAATCCTTGATCCTCAGTGGGGGAACTCTTTAGGAAGGATTAAGATTTTTAACAGATCCCTGAGAAATGAAAGAACTAGATGGCCATCCTTTCAATGTGGTTGTGGGTGTGGGACCGATGTGTGTATGGAGAGAAATGGGTTGGACAGACCTGCATTCCAGGCGGTGTGAGTCACACACACACACACACACACACACACACACACACACACACACACACCACACACACACACACAAATCACTTAATCAAGACAGCAATGAGACTGTGGTGAATGCAGAAAGCATGTGGCCTTCCCACTCTGTGTTAGTGTCCCTCCACTGTGGAATGGGATGCGGCTGGGGAAGGGGCAATGTCTATATCCTTTCCATCAAGAGAACTTATGTCTCTAGAAAGTGGAAAAACACGCGCAACAAGAACTATGGTGTGAGGAAAAAACTCTTCATTCAGTATAATTTTTTTGATTGTCTCTGGACTGTTCCTTAGAAGTGACTTAGCAGCCAAGTGACATTTTTCCCCTCAGATAACCAGAGATATTGTATCAAGGCTCCTTGGGAATTTAGCTAAGGGCCATGATTCCCATGGAACTTGAAAGGCCCTTAGTCTGCTGTTCTCAAAACAAACTCCCAGTCACCTCTGCAGATGGAGATTCACACACACCTCCCCTCCACCTCCACCACGCCACCCCCACAACCTCGCTCCTTACAAATAAATTAATTTGGAAATCAATTCCTAGGGTAGAAGTTCAAGGTGGTAAGTGATCACTGGGTTAGAGAAGCCCCACACAGAAATGAAGCTATTATCTTCAAAGTGGGCCAACTGCTTTCTCCGAGGCCTGCCTGAGCGCAGACTGCTTTTATTTGAATATGAAAGGAGGACCGTTTGCTTCCCAGCCTTCTCGTGGAATTTGCTCATTTGTATCCGGGTACCTCACAGAGCCCAGCTGAGCTAGGAACCGGTTTCAAACTGAACCTTCCCATTTTTTTTTTTCTGCTCATTGAGAAAAGGAAGGAAATGCAGTGCTCTTGTCAGTGAATCGCTCCCCGTATCCTTTTGTTTGTTTGTTTGTTTTTCTCTTTGCATCCTAAAGTAGAAATCCCTTTTATTGAATTTCTAGCAATTTGAAGCAAAAATATGTAGTAATACTAATAATAGCAATTTTTTTTATTACTTTTATTTTTTACAGTCCAGTCGTTGCCTCCCTCCTGGTGGTCCACCCTCCCACAGTGCCTCATCCCATTCCTCCTCCCCTCTGTCTCCAAAAGATTGTGCCCCCTATTCCCCACCACCATCATCACTCCCCGATCTATCTCCCTTCCCAACCCCTCACCCCACACCCTACCCCCCACCCCTACCCCTCACCCCCACACCCCACCCCCACTCCCCACCCCCTCCCCCCACTCCCCCCCCCCCCACCCCGCCAGGCCTCAAGTCTCTGGAGGGTCAGGCACTCCCACTGAGGCCAGACCAGGCAGTCCTCTGCTCTGATCTGTGTGTCCAGAGCCTCTGACCAGCCCCTGTGTGCTGCCTGGTTGGTTGGTGGTTCAGTGTCTGAGAGATCTCAGGGTTAGTTGACGCTGCTGGTCTTCCATGGAGTGGCAGCACTCCTCAGCTTCGTCTATCCTTTCCCTAATTCAGCCACAGGGGTTACCTACTGCAGTCCAATGGTTGGTTCTAAGTATCTCTATCTGTCTCAATCAACTCCTTGTTGAGCCTCTCAGGACAGGAATGCTAGGCTCCTGTCTGTCAGCACACCATAGCATCAGTAATAGTGTCCCTGAGATGGATCCCAAGTGGACCTCTCACTGGGCCACCCTTCCCTCAGTCTCTTCTCCATTTTTGTCCCTGCAGTTCTTTTGGACAGGAACAATTCTTTGACTGTGGGAAGGCAACCCCATCCCTTCACTTGATGCCTTTCTACTGGAGGGCATTTCATCTAAGGTCTTGAGAGTCTCTCACCTTCCAGGTCTCTGGTACTTTTCTACTGGGACTCCCGACGCCCTCCCAGGGTCCTATATTTCCAATCACTCTGCTTACCCTCATGGCTTCTCTTCTGTCTCCCACCCCTCAATACCTGATCATGTTCCGCTTTTCCCCTCCCCTTCCCCTCCCACCCACGTCTCTCCCTCCCTCTGCCTCCCATGATTATTTTCTTCCAGTATTCTTAATAAAGAGGAATATGCCTGATCCAGTCTGAAAAAAAAGCACAAACCCGTATGTCCTGCTCGCGTGGATGCACGTGTACGCTCGCGCGACAGAAAGTAAACACACACACACACACACATACACACACACACACACACACACACACACACACACACACACACACACACTCTGACTATCATAACCTAGCTTTCAAGCTGTACTCTCCTCCCACTTCCCAAACAGTGAGCAAGAAAGCGCGATCCATTGTGTGAACTGTCTCCTTAATTCTCATTACAATGGCTCTCAAAAGAAAATGTGACTGTCATTATCCTGACCTTTAAAATGGCAAGAATTTTTCTCACTGCATTTCAAAAAAGAGGTTTGAGCCATCGAGTCGCTCATCTCAATCTAGTAGCTAATTTTGTAACTAATAGTTAAAGTAGTTTACAGCACAAGTGTCTGCTTCCTGCGTTTTAATCTCGCCCACAGGAAACCGTGGTTGCAGGGACGCCTGGACCTCTGTGGGCTAATACTGCCACCTTGTGGAAATCTTGAGCATAACAGAAAATCCTGCCATCTATAAGGCCCAAGATTTTACTATTACATTCTTTTTTTTTTTTTAATTTTATTGTGCTGGCTAGTTTTGTTTGTTTGTTTGTTTGTTCTTTTTTCTTTTGGAGCTGAGGACCTGAACAGAGCCTTGCGCTTGCTAGGCAAGCGCTCTACCACTGAGCTAAATCCCCAACCCTACTATTACATTCTTGAATTCACACACACACACACACACACACACACACACACACACACACACACACACACAAACACACACACACGCACACACACATTTACTTTATCTACTCAAATTTCACTTACAAAAGTACGTGAATATTTACAAGAATTAATTTCTTTGGTTTTTAAAAGAAAGAACATTATAGTTTACTGAGCTTACTCCAACTGGTCCTTAAACAAACTGTTTTTAAATGATAAAGGGGAATGGTGAGACTCCAATGGAACGTCTAGAAGCATTAAACAGGAAAGGTGTGCAAACTCTAGGCCTACAAGCCTTACAGCGTCCTATCCCAAACCAGCCTGTATCCCAAAATGTGGTATACCATACTGAAAGTGTGTGGCTGGGGAATTCTATGCCTCAATTTCTCCATATATCCTTGAAGAAAGGGTGTCGCTACAATGCCACAGCCACCTGACCTGTGGGGTCATGAGGTCCACCGATTACAGACACCTCTGTGGCTTCTCAGAACGTGAAGAGCTTCTAGAAAGGACGCTCAGTTCTTTCCCCACCCTGTGAACGTCTGTCACCTACCTGAGTGAACTTACAGCTCTGCAACTAAAATCTTCCAATTTACTGCATCTGGCTCCGTTAGGATTATAAATAGCTGCAGAATAGTTTGTACAGCTCAATACCTGTTTCTCAGTGAAAATATCCCTCAAACATAGTAAACGGTTGTGTGTGGCAAACGTAAGTGAATGAAAAACAGTTCTCAGACATGATTCAGGAAGCGAGGAGGTTGTAATCCAATCCTCGGTGAATGAACGAATAAAGCTTCAGAGAGCGGAGACACCGGAAGAACAGCTCTGCTGTGCACCAGGCCACTCCGCCTGACTGTACAGTCATGGCGGGGAATTAATTTTGTGCACAAGGAATGCTTGGCCTGAGTCTCTCCTGAAATATTTATTGCATGGATGGATGAATTCATAGAAAATGGAATAAATTATAAAACGGGCTCGGTGATGAGGAAAAGGGAGGAGGAGGACGTGAGTGAGGACAGAGTTGGCTCAGCAAACGGATGCATAGGCAGTCGATGAAGACCCACCTGCACATCAGGGAGAAAGCAAGTGGGCTTTCTCGAGAGATCGCAGTAATCGCAGGTCACAGGCAACTGTGAAGGACAGTAAGGTCTGTGGAAGAAACCTCAGCACCCCAGACACTGACCGGTGTGATGGTGGAGGGCGTGGCTAGGGCTGGGCTTCTCGGTCTTCTGTCTCCATGCACCCACCGACTCCTTAAACTAAGGATCATAGATTTCCTGAAAAGGAGGGATGCGCCTGGACTGAACTCCTTTGAAGACTTCATTCTTCTTGCCACCATCCCCTGGACAGGACAGCATAACAACTATTTACATAGACCTGTGGATCTTTACATAACTGGGAATCAAACCGCATGAGGGATGATACGTGAGCCCGTTTCTGTTGCTGAGGTAAATACCATGAGACAGAGTACTTGGCCCTTGGTTGCAGAGGTACTAGAGTCCGTCAGAGCAGGGAGGCAGGCAGCCAGTGGCAGGCACCACAGCAGGAGCAGGAAGCCGAGAGTTCACATCCTTCATCGCAAGCACAATGCGGAAAGAGAACTGAAGAACTGGATGAGTCTTCAAGCTCTCACAGCTCATCTCCAATGATGTGCTTTCCCCAGTGAGGCCACGCCTCTTAACTCTTCCCAAGAGACTCTCCAAATGCGGAGTCAAATGTTCAGTTGCATGAGCCTACTGGGGGACATTTTCATTCAAAGCACCACAGATGGTGTGTGTCTGGGGAGAGAGTGTTCTGCGTAACCAACATGTCACCTTATGTAAGCGGCCTGAGTTTCTTCCAACTTTGAAATCCACCGGGGGATCCTAGGACTATTCTCCACTTACGTTGAGGGCAACTGTATTCTCATTGAGCAAATATTGCTGTAACATTCTTTTATGTTTCACTATAAACACAAACTTAAGCAGAATTCTTTCTTCAAAGCTAACTAAAGTTTTCCTCTGGGGTACCTAAGGATGCTCTGACTATTTAGTGCCTTTCCATAAGCAAATTCCTAGAGGGCACTGTGTTGTTTCTATTATGATACAATGAACCATTAAATGAGCATCATGCTATTAGCAGAAATTCCAGTGTATGATATAGTATTGTTAGCTATAGGCAAATGTACAACAGGTCTCTAGACACAATTAATCTTTCCTTTGTGTATGTGGTGTGGTGGTGGTGGTGGTGGTGGTGTGTGTGTGTGTGTGTGTGTGTGTGTGTGTGTGTGTGTATGTGTGTGTGCATGTGCGTGCATGCATATGTGTGCATGCATGTTTGTGTAGGGTGGTGGTTTTGTTCATACACGTGTTTGCACATGAGCATGGAGGCAAAGGCCAACCTTTCTGTGACATCATCTAAATTGTTTCCTTGAGACAAGACCTCTTACGTGGAGACTTGGAACTTGCCAAGTTGGTTAGATTTGTTGGCCAGAGAGCCCAGACAGCCACCTGTCTCGCCTCCCCAGCTCTGGGATCATAACTTCTTCCAGCATGCCTGACTTTCCTCCATAGACTCTGGGGATCAAACTCAAGCCTCATGCTTGCACATCAAGCACCTTACTGACCAAGTCTCCTCCCCAGCATCTATACTTACTTACACAACCGAACCTCTAAACTAGCTTCTTAACAGTGCCAACGTCATTTAAATGGTAATAGTGGGTAGGCCCAGCAAGAATCCTTGATGACATAATTGTATATCTGGACAAGGCTGACCCCTGCCAGCAATTGCCACACATGTTTGCTTCTTGGACTCCTTAAGCTGGAGCTCAACACAGTATTGACTCAGGTGGAGAGCTAAAATGAGGACAGAATTGAAGAAATCTGGGGAGGACTGAACTACACAAAAGCATAAGGCTTTCTTTACTGCAGGTCTGGAACACTTACTAAGCTGCCATTGTGTGAGTCCTTTCCTCGGAGAGGCCTTGTAGGTGTTTGGGAGTTCTGAAGGTACAGATAGTGACAATCTACTACTCTCCACAATCATTCTCATAGTTTCAACACATCAACTCACCTACCTTTTATGGCAACACTAAGGGAGCAACATTTGAAAGGTGAATTTCATGAGAAGAGATAGGCAACCCAGGCAATGTTAGCCCTGAGGCGCTGTGGGAGCTGATGGGGATGTGGGGTGACAAATCCTCTGTAGCCCCAAGCTACTCACACTATTCTCAGGTCAGTTGAGAACCTTACCCCCAGCCCAGGCTCCCAAGATCTTTCTCTGTCCTTTTGTTATCTTCTGTCCATGCAGAAGATTTAAGATAGGAAGAACTCCTAGACTGACAAAACTCCTGCATCCAAACTTTTAAAATCATCATCCACAAAGAAGGTACGACGCAGGGCCAAAACACAAACATAGGACCACACACCCACAATTTAATCATATAAAAATGGCATGCTAAACTGATGGCTCTGTCTACCTTCTTGACAAATATATCTGACAAATATAGCTTGATAACTACCTTCTACTAGATCTCCGGGATATTAGGTTCAAGCAACTTATTTGTGTGTTGGGGTTCCCAGACAGCAGAAGCACACTTGGCTTTTGTACTAGATGTAGCAGCAAGAATCTTCCCAGGACAGCCACTACCTAAAGACTATAGATGACCCTGGACTCACCTCAGCTGAATATCCTAAGAGCACCAGTACCTGGGTCTGGACCCCCAGTACTAGATGCCAGGAAAGGGTGGGCAGGAAGGGGGGAGGGAAGGGGTTGTTTGCCAAATGTAAGAAATACTCTGAAAACCAGTCCACCATCACTGTACTCTGCTCAGTGCCCATTCTTCCCAACTGCCACCCTGGAGCTTATCGGTGCCTCTGAGGCTGGCTCTCAGGGAATAAAACTAAATACCTGGGGGATGCTAAGGGTTTGGGCCTGGAATCTACAGGACTGCTTTGGCCTTGGGAGCATGACTCCTGCAGAAGCAGCAGTGTATGGCGGACTAGGAAGCTAAGTGGAATTCAGGAGGTTGAGATTGATTTCTCTGTGTGAACCACACTTTGCAATGCTGCAGCCTTCACAGCTCCGTTTAACTCGAGGTAGTGTTTCCTGTTTGGGTTTTTAACCACCTCTGGCCCCTCTTATCGTCTGTTTTTCTCACCTCCCAAAGGAGGTAGGTTATGTTCCGTTTGGCATTAAAAGGGAATTACATCACTTGCGTGAAGAGCTGAAATTGATGTATTTTATCAACTTCAAACTTGTCCCGAGGCCTTCTCCACACCACGATAAATAATAGAAGTTTTATTTTAATTGAATTCCTGTGCGGAGAGCAAATGCTGGGTTACATTACACCAGTGTTTGGCTAGAAGCAGCAAAGGGCTCTTCATAAAAACACCATGGTCCAGAGTTACATTCTGGACTCTACTGGAGGAAGGGCCAGATCTGTGTCAGTGGCAGAGCAAATTAGAACAGCACCTCCCAAATGGAATCTTAAAAGCATACTGCAATAAATGGGCAGGAGCCACTCCACTAGCATCCCCATGAAAGTAGAATGAGAGAGGGGCGGACAGTCGGAGGGAAGGAAAACAAGGTAGAAGAAAATCCATGTTTTTGGCTTCCCAATACCCTGCCTACCAACTGCTCTAGTAAGCTAGGCCTGCCATCTTTTGGGGGACAGTCATCATCGTTGAGGTTGTAGGCAAGGCAGTCACCCCTGGCTATAGTCACACGCACTCTGTTCTCCACCCCCAGGATCCTGGAGCTGCAGCAGAGTGGCGACATGGACATCCTCAAGCACAAATGGTGGCCTAAGAATGGCCAGTGTGACCTGTACTCCTCAGTAGATGCAAAGCAGAAGGGAGGTGCCCTGGACATCAAGAGTCTGGCGGGCGTGTTCTGCATCCTGGCCGCGGGGATTGTGCTCTCCTGCCTCATAGCCGTCCTCGAGACATGGTGGAGTCGGCGGAAGGGCTCCCGAGTCCCATCGAAAGAGGTACTTGAACTTGGGCCCCAGATAGAGCTTCTGAACATCTGGTGGCTGTATTCCCAGGGAGAAAGGGGTAACATTGGCAGCTGTTCTTTCTGCTTTCTTTGAAGATTCAACATAAGCATGTGGGAAGCAGAAAGGCGAGCCAATGCCGGCTCCCTTTTAGGACTCTCGGGTGAATGAAGAACAGGGGTCATGTCCGTAAGGCTGACAATTTCCTGTCCCGTAGCGGGCTCTGAAACGCTGAGTCTCAGGCTAAATACTGATGATCCTTCAAGGCAATGGTTTCCTTGACCCAATTAGCAAAGATGCATAACACTTTCCTTTCAAGTTATAAATTTGTGTCTTAAAGACTAGGCCTAGAAGCCCCCAGCAGGATGCTTTCTCTTCATCACAAGTCACTGCTTCTATCTATGTGTGAAGATCTGGAGACGTGACTGTGTGTCTGGGGTCCTCCCGTGATCCCAAGCATACCCAATTCACATCGCAAAATCATTCTGGATTCTGTTTATCTCCCTGACTGTGTCATCAGCTTAACTCCAGGGCCGCATTCAAGTTCGTATCTGTAAGAATGGTGGCAGAACTGTACATTATACCATAGTGAAAAAAAGCATGCGAGATGGATCCATTACCAGAGAAAACGTGAGCATAAAAAACAAACAAACAAACAAACAAGCAAACAAACAAAACACTTGGCTCATTAATCTCATTGCCGAAAGCTTGAAGAGGCGATGTGAAGTGCGACCTGAATTTATTCAGTGGTTTGATTTGAGGGTCAGTTTCAAAGAAAGTTTTAAACTTTCTGCTCAGCCCTGGGCTGACTGATGCACAAGGAACTGTGCAGAAGATTGGCTTTGATGTACAAATAAAAAATGATCTCTCCTTTGTGTATGCATGTCTGTGCGGTAGTGTTGTCTTTCCAACGCCCTCCTCTACACAGTCTAAGGATCCGTGTAGCTCCTTAGATGCGGAGTAGATCAGTACCGTTTATGAGAACAGCTTGGCTTACCTTGCTCCATCCCTGTGTGAGCGATCGTGTACAACCCCACTACGTGGAGAGTGAGCTAAAAGCCAATCAGGTTTATTGTCATGTCTTCGTTATGGAGTAAGCATATTGGTTTCTCTGCTGACATCAGTCCTAAGCTAAAGGCCACGTTAATGCAGATTGTAGCTGAGACTCAACGTTCTCCAAACTCTGGAGACCAAGCGCTCACGAGCTCCTGTTTTTGAATGACTACAGAAGATATTGAATGTTTGCACTGTTAGAGCTGTGGATGGATGTCTAGATTACAGTTGCCGTGGGAACCATAAAATTACACATCTCAGCCTTCTGAAGTCTCAGTGATAATGCTGCATTAATGGATGCTTTTATTGGATCTTAAGTGAGAAAGAGGATGGGAAAACAGGGCTGGGAACCCCGACAGTTTTCTCTGCAGAGTACTGCATGCGTGATGGGAAAACATGTACCTAGTCTAATGTCTGATGGCCATTCCAGGTTCTGTGAAGAACTGTTTTCTCCTCGTATGACTAATGGGCAATCTTACAACCCATCGATTTAATTTATTGACCTTGGCTGTAAATATCACAAAGGAAATTTTATTTCTTCTCAGTCCTGAAGCGTTTGCAGGAAGGATTTCTCTCTGAAACTCTAAGGCTTTACTGCCTTTTAAGAAGCAAATAAATAAAACTTCTTACACACATACCCACTTAGCCTAAAACTGACCCCCAGTTAAAGGTATTTATTCACATGTCCTGACTTGAAGGGATCTCTAAGTGCCCCTCTGACCTCACAGTGACCAGATGCAGGTACTGGGTACCATCTATTCGCTCTGTGGAGAAGTCTCTCTTGTGCTGACTCTTTCTCAAAAACTTCATAGCTCTGGGCTGCAGGAAACAACACTTTACTAGTCGTTGGCAAGTTAGTACAAAGAAACACATTGTGTATCTCTCTCATCTAAGGACAAAAAATTAAGTCTAGACATAAATGGTAGAAAAAGATCAAAAAATCCATTTCAAACGAGACTCTGAAAGAGGAAGCATGTGCGAAAAGGGGTGGCAAGGGGTGAGGGGAGTTCCTGCAATCAGACGTCCGCGCGTGCCCCTGCCTAAGCCTGTTGGGTGTCTTTGTAGCTGCATGTGCCCTGTGCTCATTTTCAAGCTCCAGCTGCAAGGAAAGTATTTCTCATAGATACTTTATCTCAAAGCCCTGACAGAATTCCCAGAAACAAGCCCCAGTGCCTGCCTGGCTCATGCTAGGAGGAGCCCAGTCAATATCTGCTAAGCGAATATGCCCCAAAGTTCAGTTAATTACATGTTTGCTGAACGGCTTTTTTTTTTTTTTTTTTTTTTTTTTTTTTTTAAGAAAACCATGGAAGCCAGTACTGATGAGATCCTTATTTTCTTTTTCTTCATCTCCAGGATGACAAGGAAATTGACCTGGAGCACCTCCATAGACGTGTAAATAGCTTGTGCACAGATGACGACAGCCCCCATAAACAGTTTTCCACCTCGTCAATTGACTTGACCCCTCTGGACATTGACACTTTGCCAACACGACAAGCCCTGGAGCAGATCAGTGATTTCAGAAACACTCACATCACCACCACCACCTTCATCCCAGAGCAGATCCAGACTCTTAGCCGCACACTCTCAGCCAAGGCTGCCTCCGGCTTCACTTTCGGCAGTGTGCCCGAGCACCGAACTGGCCCTTTTAGGCACAGGGCCCCTAATGGGGGCTTTTTCAGGAGTCCTATCAAAACAATGTCATCTATTCCTTATCAGCCTACCCCCACTCTGGGGCTCAATCTGGGCAATGACCCCGACCGAGGCACGTCCATATGAGCAGCAGACCGCTCGGCCTCTCCTAGGACTGCCCCCAAGGAGCAACTGTAATGTGGGACTAACACGGATGTGACGTTTTATTTAAAAGAAATCAGGATAATTAGTAACAATTCTAGTTCTTTCTCTCCCCTGCTCTACTTTTTTTCCTCTTTCTCCCTCTCTCTGTCTATCACCCTCCATTTTTTTTCCATTACTCAACTTGTTCCCCAAGAATATAGTATTCTAGGATCCAAGTAGTCTGCTTTTCATATACTGTACTTCAAGGATAGGGAATGGGCACTGAGAACACTTGCAGGGTTGACTTTGCATACAGGGCTCCCATGCACCCACCGTCCCTCTGTTTCGAAACTCTAACTGCAATAACCTCAGTCTTTCTCCATCTTCAGCCACATCCGTAAAACCCTCCACTGCTGTCGAGTGTCCTTTAACTGTGGAGGCAACCCCTGCAATGTGGATGACACGATTTTGAAGACCGTTCAGGCCACACAGTATGAGATCACGGTTTCGTAGGATTACAAAACAAAACAAAACAAAACAAAAAAGCCATTAATCTGCCAGTCAAGACTACAGTTAAATCCCCCTTTGCACTGCAGCAGTGCCCACCCCCTTCGTGCGATTGTACAGTATTCAAACTTTTTCTTATGTACAGTAAACTTTACCATATGGCAAAGGCCTTTATTGTGTTAAATAACTTAGTATCTCATATATACATATATATGCACCTATATAATGTGTATATATATAGAAATGCAGCCATTGCTATTGCAATTCATTTAATAAAGCTTTAGTTTAAAAACCAAGCATTGTGTACAGGAGCTGTGGCAGCGCAGGGGGCCTTGTCAGGTGGAGAGGCAGGTTGCTTTAATGTCACTCCGACCTGCGTTGTTTGCCAAGAGACTTTTTTATAATTTTGTTATTAAAACATCCAGGGTGGTTTCATCTTTGTTCCTAGATGTACTCATTTGAATAGGTTTTGCATTCATTACTCAGCAGTGTATAAAGCTAACCTCGATAATTTTACCTTCTGTTAATTATCTAAACGGGAAATGCCATGAGCCGAACCCCACACACAGCACAGAGAGCAGAGTTTAACCGTAGATCCTGGTAGGTTCAACGTCCTGTTCCAAAGCTGCAAGCGAATCACTGTAACTGAAGCTGGGGAGGAGGGGAAACCCCTTTGAAGTGTCGATGTGGCCTTATATGTGTCATACATCACCCTACAGCAGACACATGACAACCATACTGGGCTCTCATCCGAACCCCTCTTCTACCCACTTCTACTTGGAGGTGTCCTGTCTTCTTAAAATCAGTGCCAAGTGTGTCAGCAGGGGCGATGAGCAAAAAGCCAGTGCCTCGTTATGCACAGTCCTCTAAAAGTAGCATTCTTATCTGTTAGAAACCTAGAATGAGCTTCATCTGCAATCCTTAAACTCACGTGGTAAGTAGGAGGCAAGAATTTCTCCTGTGTTTTCAGGCAGCAGTATGCTTACCTTAATCGCATTCATTCTGTGGCTAGGATTGCTAGAGGATCCAGCCTATGTGATTTGCTTTAGGAGCAGTTAAGAGGTATATTCTTAAGGTGTATTCTATTTTGATCTAATTCTGTTCTGGGGAGCATCTTGTACTGTCACTGTTTTTGTACTAAATCTTCAACTATTGTCTACTGTGTCAGGCAGAAAACGTTCTTCTCATGAGAAACCACACTGTGTCCAGGGTGACGAGTCCCGCGGTGCATGCACACCTTGTTTCCCTGTGACATTCACGTTCTCATTTACAACTCTAATTTTCAAACAGAAAAGTCTTTACAGCTATATAGGGGCACCCCCAGATGCTGCAGTGACTTCGGCTATCAACAAACTGTTAACCATGTACAATTCTGGAAATAGGCTGATTTTGACGTGTTGCCTATTCTTCAAGTACACAAAACATTTTGGAGGCCTCAATTATGAGTGGCAGAGCTTTCTGTGTATAATTTGTCTACATAATTTGTCTAATAAAAATGTTTTCTAAACTTGCTCTCATACTATTGAAGTCTTAACTATAAAAGTAAAGATTCTGATCTCACTGACCTGTCTCCCGAAAGCGCTGACTTTATGGAAATGTAGAACATCTACTCTAATTAGCAGGTCAGCAAAGTGAGTGGCTCTCTAGAAACGATGATTAAAGATGCCCTAAGATGATCAAAGACTGCTAATCTGATATTCAAGACTATTTGAACCAAAAACATATTTGTTTCTCTTCATAGATGTCTGTGTGAGCATTGTGGGGGGAGGGGAGTTTGTCCTGTTTTATAGAAAAAAAGGCAGCCAGTGTATCAGTAGCAAAATAAGCCTCTGTAACATGCAAAGAAGAAAGAAAGAAAATTGAGTGTAATTATTAAACTTTGGGCTTACTGAAAATTGCTTGGCTTTTCAAGAAGCAGTCACCAGGCCAACATTTTAATTTTAAATCTTATTTAGACTTAGAAATTATTTCTAAAACACTATTATTTCTACATTTGAACATTACCAAATCCATCTAACATCTAACTCAATGGATACATGACTATAAAATATTATTTAGATGAAAATCTCTATTCTAAAACTCCATCAAAATGCCTTTTCAATGCGGGAAGTAGGGGAAACTTTACAAAGGTAGATCTGTCTCTCGATTTATGACTGGGAGAACATGGCAGTCTAAAAAGTTGCTAATTACCCAAATGCTTAATAGCCTAAGACTTGAAGCTGGTGTGGAATTTCAGCTATGAGATTTGGGTTCTGCCATGCGTCCATCACATTCACCCAAGTACTCACCAAAGGGGCCATGGATATGGGGAAGAGGCAGAAACACAAGTGCTCCATCCCCTCCTCCCTCAGTGTGCACTCTGAAGATCCATGGCATCCTCTCCCTCCTCATGTGGGTCTTCCACAGTCGTCTGAGTCAACAGGTGGGGCACAAGCACCTGCTGCCTCTATTCAGGGTATGGCTTTTGGTAGAAGGAATCCATCCCTTCTCTGTCTAGTATCAGCTCCTTCATCCAGAGTTTGCCCTGGTCTGTACCCTTTAGATCAGACTCGCCATTACAATACAAATGCCTCATACCCAAGTGACTTCATTGCACTCAAATGCCCTGTTTCATCTACTGGTGAGTCAGCACATTTTCTGCACTTTTATGACCAAAGAAAATTGTGAGGCTGCCTTTCTTGCCATACTATATCTCCCTATAGGCAACTTATTCTTTTCTGAATTGTGAGATTTTTTTTTCTTCTCCTTTATCTTAGGATTAGGAGCACCTGAAAAGATACTGTTATAATATAGACTTTTCTGAATAGTACTTTGCTTTGTTAATTAAAAGGAAAGGAGATGAAAAGTCTAACTCACCCATCCCTACTTTCCAGTTCTATTATTCTGGCTGAAGAGCAAGTTATTGTTACTTAATAGTCATAATTTTTGGTGAAATGCATTCTGGATTATGAATAGTAAGTAAGACAGGACGAAAGCTTATGTGACAGTAAGTACATAAATTGAAATGAGATTGCTAAAATTTGAGTCTTTTTATTTCTGGGATTAAATCCTAGAGCCAATCTAAGCCTTTTTCCCAGATGCTATTTAATGGCTAAGAGTGATGGTCACGATTCCCATCGTAACACATTAGTAGATGTCCTTTCAGTAACTCCTGTAGCAGAGTGTTTATAAGCTCCCTTGGGGGGAAGCAACTTCCCTGACAGAAAAAGAAAGTACCTAAAGCCATCACTAATAGTAGATTTGACAAGTGTCATTCAGTCCTGTTAGCATGCATGGAGGACTTGTTCTGTGGATGCTGTAGTACAAGATGGTTGCAGGTAGATAGATGGGCCCATGCCTGTTAGGGATTCTGGGTACCCATTGCCACCAGCCTTAGTCTTTTCTCCATACTGAAAATCAGGATACATAGACCACCTCACAGCTTTTCTGAAATGGCAGAATATCTCACCCCCAATCCACATCAGTCCCTTTGGACCCTATGTAACCAAACCTAGAGCAATCCATCCTAATTTTTCTCGAAGGTCAACTGTGTCTGTCTTTGGAGGGCCAGACCACCTCCATGACCAAGCTTTGAGCATTTCCCAAGATGTGAATTTTCAGAAATGTGAACGTTAAGCCAGAAGCAAACTGTTTACTGTTCTATTATTAACAATACCTGTTTACTATCCCTGCTATGGCCCATGTCACAACGACACAAACCACACAACTCCCACCTGTCCCTGCAGCTCAATTCACTTGAGATAATTAGAACTTTACAATGTCTCAAGCACTTGGCTTCAGAGAACAAACAAGTTCAATCAGGGTCTTCTTCACCTTGCAACTAAGCCTCCAGATGACTGCCATTGGAGACACAGGACACAGGGTTCCACAGCTGTTTGCTGTGCTGGCAGCCCTGCGCCCTGCTTATCCCTCAGAGATGAGAGAGCAGCATAGGTGGGTTCTACCTGCCTCAGGGACAGACACAGGTGAGCGGAGCTCACTGTTTCATTTTCTGATACAAAGTTCCCATTTTTTTCAATGGTTTTCATTATACTGTTCCCAGTAAATTGGTAGCAAAGCACAAACCATTTAAATTTGAAAACTTCCTTCAAATCTGAAGCCTCTGTCTTGACTCACGCATAGGACTAGCACCTCACTTTTAACTAATTTCATATGCACACTTTGTGGGATTTCTTCGGGGTGTAGAAGAGAAAGTGAGGAAGATTAACAGCACCGTGCTACCCCTGCTAGCTTTACGCTGTCCACGTGGCTGACTCCACGCTACCAGAAACCAAAACGTGGCCTGTTTTGGATGATACCACACAGACTCCCACTTGGAATTACCAGTTCATTTCAAAGAGCTGAAAATATCCATGATGTGATTAGAAAATCAATTTTTTTCAAGACAACATCAATTCTCATTCATTTAAAACTAATTAAGCTTTCGGAGCAGCTGCGTTAGAAAAAGAAACAGATGTCACAAATCAAAACTGTCAGCACCAGAAAGGAGATGAAAAATATTGCTTTTAATAAATATTTTGCCTGTCACAGATTTGAAATAATACAAGTAGAAAGCAGATGTTAATTTTTTGAATTGTTTCATTATATTCTTGACTGACACTACTGAAAAAAAAATAAGAATTAAATAGCTACTGTAGTGACTATGTTTAATTTTTAAAAAGCAGACATAATGTTGTTTTTAGGCACAACAGATACATAATTTAAAGATATATAAAATGTATTTGATATACATATCAAAACATATACATAACCAGAAAGAGCCACATACTAAGTACATACATTTCTGAGGGTTCACATTCAATTTCTCTGCAGAATTAAAGTTGACATTGAACTGAAGTTTGGAGCTTCATTAATATCTGCTTTAAAGAGTTACATGGGACGGGAGAGATGGCTCAGTGGCTACGAGTACTTGCTGCGCTTCTAGAGGTCCTGAGTTCAATTACCACCATCACACGGTGGCTCACAACCATCTATAGGGGAATCTGATGCCCTCTTCTGGCCTGCAGATATATATGCAGCAGAGCACACATACATTAAATAAATACTTTTTAAAAAAAAAAAGAGTTAAGTATATGTTTGTTCTTAGATATAAAAACATGCTGGAATTAATTTGAAAACAGAGGTTCCATGTTCGGGACATCTCCCTTGTCTTCTTCATCCCAGAAATGTTTAATGAATGAGTAATAAAGATGTCTAAGTATCTGTCAGTTACTATTATTAAAATATTCAGTCATCAGTCACCTAAGAAGTTACAGTTAATGGCACATCTACTTGGAATGACAGACACTGAATCACCAACACAGAAAGTTCTCACAGTATAGCAAGCACGGCGCTTCTACCCAAGTCAACGCACCCCAGGTGAAAATGCAGAGCTCAGGAACACAGCAAGGCGTACACTCAGTTCTACACGGCCAAGCAATCCCAAACTCAGCCCCACACGACTTCTTTATGAAAACGCCATGCGAAAGACTTTTCATACATGCAGAGACCCACAAATGAGAAAACACTCTCACACTTTGAGCCTTCAAAGTGTTTGATGAAGCAGTCAGCAGTTCAAGTACAATCAATATTTTAACTAATTCTTCCGGGTTCAACATCACTAAGTGAAATTTGTAAATATTAATCTATAACAAAGATTACCGAATTAAACATGAATGCATATGTATAACACTTGTGAAGCTTCAGGGAGCTAGAATACTGGAGACAAACAGAATCCTGAAATCAGTCTGGTAAAAAGCACCTACCACCGGCGTGCACCCTAAGCAGTTTCCCCGAGCCAACCAATTCCCTCACTTCTCAGGGCAGGCTGCACCCCTGGGTGGCAGCCCTCCCTACATACTCTGACTTTTCAGAGAGCTTCCAAAGTTGCAAAGGGAAAAAAAGGAAACATGGGGAAACTTGAAAATTCATGGCATAAGTAGTGTCCCTTGATATGAATATACATGATGTCAGGATGCAGGATAAATTTACTTGTCAGATTAACATGACAGAAAAATATTCTCTGAGGAAAATAAAGGAAGACTATAGGCTGTGTGGATGAGGTGTTTTCATGGAGTAAGCTGGAATTTGGGGTAGTTGAGGTAATGTGGAAAGGCCCAGAAAACACTTGCACAGTGGTGGGCACAGAGCAACAAAGACATGGGGTGAAGAAAAGAAGCTTGGGAGAGTAGTGATCGACCACCAAGTATGAAGTACGAAATGTGTCAGGTTACAGTGAGGCACAGCTGTGATACGGAGAGCTAAGGATGGGTCTCGGAAATCCCACTCTGAGCATTCACTCATCAGTCCTATCGTCAGTGCGTGTGCCGGGGTCACTCTGTGTAGGACACTGTTTTTATACAATAGGATAGCAGTTTTATTATTTTAAAAATCAGAGCAAGGCACACTGTTAAAGCTAGAAGTTCCTGTGTTCAAGGAACTTACAACTGACAATAGACAGAGAGTAAGCAAGACAGACCTGTAAATAACTAGTCCATTACCAGGTAAAGGCAGCAGAGGACAAAGCTAAAACACAAGAGCAGGGGCTGTCAGGCCAAAGTGGAATGGGAATGAACGACTGCAAAGAGAGTAGTGAGGGAGGTCCCAGCGAGAACCCTGTGTTTGAGGGAAACTGCAAAGGGAGTGAGAAAGTTACCCCTGTTGGAATCCAGGAAAAGAGCATTCTTAACGTCAGGGATAGACAATGCAGATGTTCTGAGGTTAGAGTTTACAGGGCAAGCTTAGGATGCAGTCAGACAGTCCATACTGTCAGACCTCAGTGAGTCCTGCGGACAGAAATGATGTGGGGCAGTAGGTAGATCAGAAAAGCAAACATCCCACCTGATAAGATATGGTGGGATATTGTGACAATGCAGGCTGTTATCCTGAAGTGTTCTGAACAAAGAGTGAAGCCTGGTACCACTTCAACAGGTCTGTTCCCACCAGCTTCTGGCATTATTTTAAGTGGAGTCTTTCAACTTCAAGAGTACGGGGCAGTTGGTGCAGTGGCTGACCATTTGGACTTCAGTCCGTGAGCTTCCTGAGAGTCCACGGGTTGGTTCATGTTCAAAGAGGCTCAAAGCCATAGGATGCATAGGAACCTCCTGAGACACTGGCAATTTGCGACCAAAAGGAGAACACCAAGAACTGTATACCTTAGAGGAATGGGTTAGAAAGGTTAAACCTGTAGCACCTCATCCATTGGAAGTAAAAAGCCCGATGTGGGCGAATGAGATGGCTCAGTGAATAAAGCACCAGTAGCATAAGCTTGCTGGCCCAAACTCCATCATCTGAGGCCGTGAAAATGTAGGAGGAGAGAACTGACTCACACAGATGGCCTCTGACCTCCGCACAAACAATTAGTGTATGTGAAAACCACCACCATGCATATAACACACATACATGAAAACACGAACACAAGCTTGCATACACATGTGCACGCGTGCGCGCGCACACACACACACACACACACACACACACTCACACACACACAGAGTAAATTCAGAGAAGAAATAAATTTTTGAAGGCTTATTCAAAGTCATTTGAGCTAAGCCTCTGAGTCAAAAGAGGAAAGAAGGTAGATATGGTAGACATGTTTGCAAGGGAGAACCAAAGGAATGTGAGGGGTTAATGGAATCTGAGTATTTGGGAGAGAAAGTCAAAGATGACTGAGTTTTCAAATCCAGATGCAAAGGGATGGCCGTCACTGAGTAGAAGAGCAGCCAGGTCACTGTCCCTTTTCCTCAGCTGAGATCTTCAGGAAGGAATATAGATTGGAGATTGGTATCTATTTCCCTTCACTGTGAGCGTGTGAGGTGTATTTGTAAGAGGTGGTAGGGACCTACAAGTGTTAAAGTTACAGAGTTTGTACTTTTAATGGGGCTCCCTGCAGCTCTGGGGCTTTTCTCAGGATCTAGGAGGGGCATGATTAAGGTGAGGCCCACTAGAGTTCAGTCAGAGCTGCTCTGCTTGTATCCCTTCATATACTAAACTCCTAAGATTTCTCCCCCTCTTGGGTAACACATTACTGAGGAGTGACCAACTCTGCTTTCAAATTCCCATCATCTGTTGGGCTCTTCCTCTTTACAAGTGGTCTTTGCCCTGTTCTAAACACTGCTCACGTCTGCTTCTTTGGAACGCTTCAGAATGAGACTCATCCTTATTCTCTGCAAATCATTTATCACAGTTTCCAATTAGTGAAGCCTCTGAACTGACCAAACTGTCCTTTGACGTGGTGACAAGGACCCAAAGCTTATGAATGAGTCTTGAAATGGATCCAGGATCTCCAATGTCTTTAATGAGAGAAATGGATTAAGCAGGTATCCTAGACAGCGTGGTGGTGTACACTCAGGAGACAGAGGCAGATGAATCTCTGAGACTTCAAGGCTCGCCTAGTCTCCATAGCAAGTTCCAGGATAGCCAGGGCCGACTAGAGAGGCCATGTCTCTGAAACAAAACAGAACAAAAAGCAAACAAACAAGAAAGTAGATCTCCTTCTATGAGGCTCACTAGAATCATGAAGCAGATAAATCTGAATTCACCCTGAAGCTGTTTTCAAATACAGAGCTGTCGTCTGAGAGGAATGAATTGAGGTTAACACAGGTACAAATGCCTACCATGAACAAGGCAGCATACATACACTACGTCAAATCAAGTGGCTTTGACATTAACCGTGTTTGGTTCAACAAAATTGCTGTGTGCTTTGAGACCCAAATCTATTTCAACCTGAGAGTTCAGAAAGAATGTGCTTATGCAGTCAAGAATACTCAGACAGATGAAAAGATCAGTCTGATGTACTGTCATTGCTCACTCACTAGCAATTCAGGAGGGCACTCACAGGTAAGCACTCACCACGGAGGTGCCATTGAAACTGCCACGTGAATTTCACTCAGAATCACCCTTGCTGGCTTTTACTACCTGTCAACATTGAAGCCATTGTGATAGATCACTTTAAGGAAGTCAAAGATGATTTCCCAATTCTAAGAAAAAAGTCATATATCCAAATATAAAAAAGAAGCAGATAGTATGCATTCTTAACAAATTTAATAGGACTGGAAAGCCTGATTTTCAAGTTGTTTGAGAATACGATTCCTTGGAGTCTACTCCTGCCTCACATGAGGCGTATGCTTGTGCATAACCTTCTTCCCTATAGACTACAGTACAGAGGAAAGAGTTGTAAGTTGTGTGAACACACTGCCTGGAAAATCTGCACAAGACAAGAATGTTCCAGCAGTTAGTGCACAGGGGAGGGAGTGACTCTAAATCAAAATCTTAAAAAGTAATCTAGGATTTTAGAAATCCTCACCTAGTATTTCAAATGTGGAGAAATTTAAACCACTGTCTTCAGAAAAATTCATCTGCTTACAACTGCCTATAAAGATCGAGCCCCAGAGAATTTGATGCCCTCTTCAGCCTTCTGTGAGCATGAATACATAAGCCCACATTCCTACGGAAGACAAAAGTAATAAAAATAAATCATAAAAATAACCAAACTGAGATGTGGAAGAGTTAAGGAACTTGACTAAGGTCGTAAATTAGCAAGTGAGCTAAGCATATTTCAAGTCCACCTCTCTCAGGTCCAAATCTATGCCTTTCCCACCTTCTCCCAAGATCAGCAAGAGATACAAGGAGACACCTGATCCTCTGATTTCCAGAACATTCTCTAAGGAGCTACGGCCACTATAAAGATCCGTGAGAGCCAACTGCTCTTCAGTAACCGATTACACTTTAATAGAAACTATTAGTAGGAAATCAAACTCTGTGCCAAATAAACAGAAGTAGTTATGAATCATGAGTTACAAGATAGATTTCAAGAAGTCCTTTGCTAGGTTAGCCCACATTACCAGTAAGTCTATTCCTCTCATCACAAGCCAGCAAACCTATCCCCCTTATTACAGGCCAGCACACCTATGCCCCCTAGTCACATGCCAGCCTCATCTGTCTCATAGTTCAGCAACCCTTCTGGCTTTTTCTCCTTAGTTCCCTCTAATGGTCACATTAGAAAACCAACACCCCCAGCATGTGTTCTCTTGCACCAATGCCACAGTCCATTTGCATAGCATCTGCCTATAGCCATGGCTACAGGTCCCCAAAACCTGTTTCACCAACTCTCTGTTCTCCTATATGCTTCTCTGAGGTGAAGCCAATCAGTAATTGAATTTTGTCGGTGGTATCTATGGTCCACTAGCTAGCACCATGGACCTTAGGTGAAGCCTTTCCTGAATGCCTCTTGCAGAAAATGCTGGGCAATAGCTATAGAGAACGTATGAGCTGAAGAAGTGAGTTTTGACAATTGCAGATACAGAGGGAGACTGTACAACCACTGAGAGGAAGAGAAATGAGAAAAAAAAATGACTGAAAAGTAGGGGCTAATTCCAGGACCTGTACCCAAGAGACTCACATACCCTAGAGATCCTGGAACATCCATGCTTACTGCTGCTCTGTTCATGACAGCAAAGAAATGGAATCAACCTAATGACTGTCGCCAGATGAGTAGATAATGCCAACGTGCCACCTATACACAAAAGGAATGTCTCTGCCTTGAAGAAAAAGAACCATGGAATTTACAGGAAAATGAATGGAACTAGAAACTCTCAGGTGACATAACCCAGACTTACAGAGACAAATAGTGAATGTTCTCTCTCATGGAAGGGTTCGAGCCTCTATAGCTCTTTGTGTTGTTTATGTGGGAGTGAGTGTGGACAGAGGTCAGAGCACTAGAAAGGGACACAGGGACTTTAAAATGTGAAGGTGAGAAAGGCTATGGAAGTTGTAAGGGGGACCCTTGCTGGAAGTTATGCAGTGGAGGAAGAGAGGAGCCGAATGGGGCAGAATCCACCAAAATTAAAAATGTATGAAATGCTATAAGGAAATCTATTACTTTGTATACTAATTAAAAATAAGTAAATAAAACTAGGCTATAGAATACAGGACTGTGGCTTTAAAAAAAAAAAAAAAAGTCCTGTAGAGACATACAGAGAGAAGATGAAGAATTTACTGATGTATTTAACACATATTTAATGAGTGTATTATATATACACAGAGGCACATGTATATGCGCATGCACACACACATACACACACACACACACACACACCAGGTACTACCAATACGAGACTATTACTATTTCAAAACTATGATTATATCTGGAGGGATACCATGTCTGTCCACAACTTCAGCACAAGTTAAAGTGTAAAGAATTCAGAGAAAGAGAGAAATCTACTCCTCCAGATCTTGCTTTCCTGGAAGACAGCATGACCACTATAAAAAATTATGGGTGATTTGTACCTAAAAATATCCTAGAATGTTTGAGAATTCAGTGGAAAGCCAGGTCTTCTTTCACAGAGAAGATAAAACGTTTCGTGGGGCGGATAGGTTTGGAAGCTGGCCTTAAAACCTGAGAATAATGTCCTCATGTGTGGTACAGAGAGATGCTTTCTTGAAGAACGGGGAGACAGATGACCCAAGTCACACAAGAGGAAAGCACAGCTCCCATTCAGGAATACAAAGTAGTTTTGCTGGAACATATGGCCCTGTAAAGAGCAGGAAGGGCAGAAAGGAGCTCAATTACAAAGTCTAAGTGAGCCACCCACCACCATTTGCCTTGCATCCCTTTTACCACCCAGCCCGTTTCTGGACAGCCGTGGACATCAGGAGCGTGGCGATGTTTACAGTCGACTGGGGAAAACAGACAATTTAACAGCCAATGACAATAAATTGTGATAAGTGCTATCACAGAGGACATAAAAGGCGATTTGAAACCCAGAACGGGGCTCAGCGAAGCTCCCAAGAGGACTAGATTCTAAATTACCCCAGAGAAATTACTGGGCGTTCCCCAGGCAAAGGAAATAGCGACCATTTAGAGTAAGCGGCCAACATACAGAGAGATCGGAGCTTGCAGAATAGCATATGTTCCAAGAACGGAAGGAAGGAGATCTGGACTGGAAATAGAAGGAAAAAGAAAGAACTGAGAGTTTCTGGGAGCAGTGGGAGTGAGCCTGGCTCTGTACAAAGCGCATCAAAGAGTTAGTGGGTTACATTTTTGGGGAGTGCTTGGGGGCATGGAAAGTGGAGTATGACTCTGTTGTGTTCCTGTTTTAAAGGCTCAGTCTCTCTGCCAAAGACATCGTTTAGGAGGGGGATGTGAGTCGTGGGACTGCTGGAAATCCTCGCACCACGCCAGTAACAGGGCAGGGTTCTAGTCCCAAGGTGAGACGTTGAGGGAGAGCTGTGTAGGGAAAGGGCTCTGGAGCCTGGGCCTTGGGTAAACCGTGAAGCACTGGAAGTTTTAAGATGTGACGAAGGAGCTAAGGAATGTGTGAGCCTATTTAGGACAAAGGTCACTCTGAGAACAGAACCCAGTGTGATGAACATCATCAAAGGACAAAAGCATGAATTAAAAACCCAAAGGAGCTGATTAAGAGCTGGGAGAAGGAGCCAAGGAATGAGTCTTCCCAGGGGTCAAGGCTTGTCCAATAGAAGTAGTCTTGTCAAATACTGAGAAAACACCGAACTTGAAGTGCCCTGAGGACTTCGGTGAGAACAGTATTAAGGAAAAGGAGGAGGAGGAAGAAGGAGAAGGGAAGGAGGAGGAGGGCTAAAGATGCTGGAAACTACAAGGCAACCAATATGGAAGAAAGAAGAATAAGTAAATTGGACCGTGGTGAAGCAAGAACGGCTTGCTCGTGGGAGAAAATAAGGAAGCTTTTTATTTGCTTGCATACTTGGTCCAAAGTAGGAGAGAGTTGGGGTGTTCGTTTGTTTGTTTGTTTTGTTTTGTTTTTCGCTTTGTTTTCTTCAAATGAGAAAGCAGCTGTAGCATACATTGAAAATTCACCAACTGGTGGAGAATCAAGAAGTAAAGAGGGATGTGACCCATGGCACAAATCCTTTAAGTTCAATCTCATTCTCATGTCACAGAAAGACCATAGGAGGAAATGCTTGTGTGTGACCTTCAGTTCAAAGGCAGGACAGTGAACATGTATTCTGCTTGATTCTGCTTTTTGCAGATCGTTGCTGAAGATGAATGTC
Source organism: Rattus rattus (assembly GCF_011064425.1). Classification (NCBI taxonomy): domain Eukaryota; kingdom Metazoa; phylum Chordata; class Mammalia; order Rodentia; family Muridae; genus Rattus; species Rattus rattus. Next base: position 77,985,401 of record NC_046159.1, on the reverse strand, counting down.
CAAAGCTGTAAGAATAAAGAACAGGGGAACTCACTGGAGAAACATAGAAGCCCAGTGTTCATTGTTGAGGATTCTGCTGGCCTTATGATGGCATAATCTATATAGATAAAATTGTTTAACCATCTCTGGCAATCTTTATGAAGGCAGAGGAAGCAGAATTGAGGGGTTATCTGGGGGTTGTAGCTTTAATAGAAATATGTAAAAGTAGCAGAGTGACCATGAAAAGTAGTACCAAAATAAAAATCTTTAATATAGGTTCCAATAGTATGGGAAGTACACTAAAGGAAATGACACCGTCTGCTGGTAAAATATGTCCCTTCGCTCCTAGAAAACCTCAGTGGCTTAGTCCAATAGAATATTTTTCAATCACACAAAATTCACAGCAATAAGAGTATCATCTTCTATGTGATGATTCAGAACCCAAGTACCAAAGTGCACAGCAGGAGGAGGGAGACAGAGGAAGGACTGTGAGACGAAGGGCAATCTAGGCTATGTAGTGAGGACTATGGGGAGGAGGGGGAGAAGTCACGGGAGGAAGAGGAATGGAGAAGAGAGAGAAGACAGAAGGAGAAGGGCAAAAAAAAGGGGGGAGGGAAAGAAAAGGAAAAGAAAACCGTCTTTGGTCTCATCTAGAACTGAGCTCTACACAGTACCTTGACCAACTGTGAGTCTCTTTGTTAATCTCCATCTCCAAAGAAGTTTCTCAGATGAGCATCAAAGGAAGCACTGAATGGGCATTTCGACCACACCCCCTCCCCCAAAGACTCGAGGATCATCATGGAAGAGGAGGCAGAAAGATTGTAAGAGTCAGAGGCAGTGGATGACCACAAGGAAACACTGTGATCCGAACACAGCAGAGGAACTCACAGTTGCTACAACATGCACAAGAGCTGCACAAGGTCAAGCCAAAGAAAATCCCAGCATGACAGAGGGCAGCTGGGCACAAAACCCCACTTCTAACTGAAATGCTCTTGTCCAATGGCAGCTGCTGGGAAGAGAATCTCTTTTGTCAACAGTGTGGCTGAGAACACAAGGCCTTCTAGACACACCGGGGGCTGTCACACATGGGACCTAAACAGTACCTCATGTGTCTGGAGCTGAGAGGACAAATGGATATACACACCCTTCCCTAACCCTCAAGCCTCCTCCAATCATTTGTAAATGAAAATTTCAGTTTCTTCGAGCATCTTCACTGGGGAAACAAACAAGTCTTAAGGGCAGACCCCAGGCCCAGCAGTAGATAGCTACACAGGGTGAATTCAAAGTCATCTTTGGGGGTTCGTTGTCTCACAAGTCAGAGGATTTTTTCTGTTCTTCCTTTTGTATCCAGGTCCTTTGCTCATATACTGTGGCTTACTGGTTTGGGATTCAATGGGATTCCTTAGTGTGTGAACATGTATGTCTCTGAGTCTATATGAGTTGCCCATTTTTTTTCCCGTTGGCTCTTTTTCTGGTTTGGTTGTTTTGTCGTGTTTCAATTTATTTGGATTTCTTTATTTTATTTTATTATTATTTCTTAGACGTCTATTTGTTTTCTAAAGAGAGACAGAAAGAAAATGGATCCAGATGGGAGGGAAGGTGAGGAGAAACTGAGAGAAAGGTAGAGGGAGGGGAAACCCTAGTCAGCATATATTGTATGAAAAACATCTTTTTAATAAAAGAAAAATGGAAAGTAGAAAAGAAAATAAGAAACAAAAGCCATATATATGTATATATGTATATATATGTATATACACATATACACATATACATATACATCACACACACGCACACACACACACACACACACACACACACACACACACACACACACACAAGTCATGGTAGAGCACTTGCCTAGCATCATGAGGCCCTTAGAACCCTGGCTCTCAATCTGATGACTTTCTTTTGCCCTAGGAATTTGGAGCTAGCTTTTTAAAATCCGTGTGGTCGGAAAGGCCGTAGAAACACATTGAGTATTATGTGAATAAAAATGGAAAACTTCAGGCGTATTTTAAATCAAGGCTAAAGTGACGTATATCATTTCAACCCATGTTCTGTTGACTTGGTCCGCGGTCAGTCAAACAGTTTTGCTAAGCCACTGGCCTGACTGCCATAAAGGGAGAGGGACACTAGAAAGCTTTACAACTATCCAGTCACAACCAGGCTTCTGAGATGATAACAGTGAAAGGGAAAGAAAAGCATATTGGGAGAAAATAACTGGCGACTGGATCAGAGATGATAAACGTAGGTCTGGCTAGGGGACAGAATTAAGGGAAAATAAGGCCAGCATGCAAGGTGAAACTGATTCTAGCCAATGCCTTCAAGTTCATACCATTTTCTTCCGCAGATCATACTTCCGGTCACGTGGCTTCCAAACACAACAAAGCACTCCCCTGCTCTTCTTCTCCTCTTCACGGGGTTATGCAGGTTGGACCAGGGCTCGTCACTGTTTGGTTGATTACTCTTTACTCAGACCCAAACCCAGAATCTAGTATGGAAGGGCTCCTGATTATTACTCTAGGGACTGCCGAATCTTTCATGGACTAGCAATGTCTGCTATGGCTGCCAGTGCGGCTGTAGGAAGGTAAATCTCACACTGATATTCAAGGCAGGACGTCTGCAGGAGCACAGACTGGGTAAAAGGTTTGAGTAGGTAGCAAAAGATGATCTTTGGCTCTAGGAACATCATATTTGATATGAAAATAAAACACCCAGGTGAATTTACACAGAACTTTGAAAACATAAAAACAAGGACTCCATTCCGACCAAACATTGAGCATGCAAGTCTCAGGATAAGAAAACAGCAAAGGCCTTAGTTCTTCATGCAAACAGTAAATGAGTGGGGAGAGGGAGGGTCAGTTTATTTATTTCACTGTGCATGTACATCACAAGGTCACATACCCTAACCTACAAAAGCCAATTGGTCAGGATAACGTCGCAACTTTATTCTGTCACAAATCGTTTTGCCTAATCTAATTAAAAGTTGGTGTGCTTTAAAAATGTGGCGCCACTCACATACACACAGAATCGAAATACAAAATCAGATTTTCTGACACCCGATTGACAGTGCGCCTCACCTAGGCCCTCATGTGGTGGTTTTGGGGAATGACAGGCTGACCCGGTGTGCTAACTGTGTAAGCCTATGCAAGTTACCTGGAATCTCTCTGCTTTTCCTCATCTGTAAAGTGGAAATAGTGATAACACGCTCGCTCCCGTTGGTACTGCTGACAGCATTTATTTTGAAATCAATGTAAGGCTCTTAGTTCAGGTCCTTGTTTATGGTAGTCTCCACATAGTGATATAATAACATTTCTGTTCAACACAGTGCATGTGTCAGTAAAAATATAGATCTTTCAAGAGTAAGAAATATGAACTTGACTTTTTAATCCTTGGGGCTTGTCATAAAAAGCCTTTTTTAAAGTACTGTACAAATGAAACTACAGATGCTAGTCACCCCGTGACTTAGCGATTGTTTTACACTCACGAAACTCAATTAAAGGACTTTGGGACTTCAGATAAACTGACAGAACTCTATATTGCCTCTCTGTGTTTTCAAAGGCAGACTCTGCAGTGTGCCCCTTAAATCAAGGTCAAGTCTGTCTTATTATTGAGTTGTATTTTGTCTTGAACAGCTGCAGAACTTTAAGGATGTCCACATTCTCCAACATCATGCCCAGAGTCATATGCGATATCAGTGAGCCAAGCCTGTTTATGCAAACAGTAACAGACTAACACCAGACAGAAGGGGTTATTTTTTAAAACCTCTTTTATTTCCTATCAAAAAACAAACAAAAAATATTGATAATTTTACTGGGATCCAGCCTAGGAGCCCACGTCTGCTAGGCAAGCACTAACCACTGAGCTATATCCCAGCCCTCTTCTTACTTTTTGTGTAAGAGGAGGTGCTTTCCAGGATTTGGACTCTGTAGCCCAATCTGGCTTTGAAATTTTGAGCCTCCCTTTTTAAACCTCCTCCCAACTAGCTGAGTCACCATGCTGTGCTACAATTAAGGAGATTTTTTATTTTTAAGGTGAATTGACAAAGAACAATTTCCCTTCTTGACCGGTTCTGACTCCTGCTGTCATCAATATAACCAGATGGTGGCGCTGTGGTTCCATATGTTGAATTTTTAGCTTTAAATTGTTTTCAACAAATGTTTTTTAAATACTAGTCTTCTTGGGGGGTGGATTTAAATCTGTTCCATTTTACCATTAATAACAGATAAACTGTGTGTTCAAGTCTTTTAGGGTACTTGGATGTTTACTCCTTTACAATCGTCTATTTAAAACAAAGCGTAAAGCCTTTACAAGTCCCCAAAAGGTGGGTTACAGGGTCAGTTCAAAGCCACAAGTGCTTGCCTTTGGTTGGCCGTACTAGCACTCTCTTTTACACTGTTGGTGATATCGAGCCACTGTCTCCTTTTAATCTGACATTCCCAAAATAATGATGGTGTCAGGCATTTTTGAAATGGGCAGTTTTTTCTCTGCTCCATTTTGTTTGCAATATTCCCTTTATACCTGGCCAGCCCAAAACAAAACTCAGGGTGCATGATCCTGGTATTGTAGGTGAGGAATTAGGAAGGTGCCTCTCAGAGTGTCCCCCGAGACTTGAGTTTTCAAGTCTGAGGGCAATGGACTGCACCAGGAATGTGTTTGAAGAAGGCACGGAGACAGCTTGCCCAGAAAGGAAAAACTCTCAGGATAGGAGTGAGCTAGAGAACTGAGGAAGAAGCCCCAAAAGTAAAGAACCGCAAAGCTCTTGACACATAGCACAGGTCTCTTCCACATTTTGTGTAGCTTGGGCTTTGCTTGAACGTGTGCAGTTTGTTGTATGAAGTTCAGGTGGCCAAGGGCTTCCAGTCTTTTTGAGTCAACTGGCTGCCGCTGCTGCTGCTGCTGCTGTTGTTGTTGTTGTTGTTGTTGCTATTTCAAGATAGCATCTCACTATGTAGCCTGGCTTTCCTGGAACTCACTATGTAGAAGAGGTTGGCCCCGGTCTCAAGAGATCTGCATGCTACTGCCTCCTAAGTCCTGGAATTAAAGGCGTGTGTCACCACACCCGATGTCAAGTGACTTCTTTATATGTTAATCTTGATGTTGCTTTTTTCAGTATCTTTTCTCCTGCCACACTTTAAAAATGCCTTTAAAAATATCAGCACAGCCAGGGCTGGAGTTATAATCCCAGCATTTGGGAGGTGAAGGCCAGAGTTCTGAGGGCAGATTTGGCTACACAGGGAATATGGAGCCTGCCAAATTCATATAGCATCTAAGACCCTGTCTCAAACCCTACACTCCCCAAATCAGGAGGTCCTGAATCAACACACCTAGTAGAACATCATGACCAAGCAATTAAATTCTGAATTTAATATTATTAAAGGCAAAGAATAGGGAAAATGAAAGTGTGTTCTACATTACGGCCTGAGCATCGGCTTGCTTTGCTAGGTACAAAAGTCATTGTGAATTTGAAAGAAGCCATTCCTAGCCCCTTGACATTGTTCCTCCGTGTTCTATGGACATCCTGAATCAATACACCCGTTAGAACATCATGAGATTGATATGATGAAACACCATGACCAAAAAGCAAGTTGGGGGAGAAAAGGGTTTATTTGGCTTACATCTCACATTGCTGTTCATTATGGAAGGAAGTCAGGACAGGAATTCAAACAGGGCAGGATCCTGGAGGCAGAAGATGATGCAGAAGCAATAGAAGGCGCACCGCTTGCTTCTGGCTTGCTTCCGGCTTGCTTCCCATGGCTTGCACAGTCTGCTTTCTTATAGAACCCAGGACCACCAGCCCCGGGATGGCACCACCATGCACATTGTGTCAAGTTGGCATGCAAAACCAGCCAGTACACACGGTAAATGAATAAACACCACGTGGCTCTACTAGACTTAAACAGGGAACACAGACCTTTTCTTTTTTAAAAAAGATTTATTTATTTATTCTGTTTAAGTACACTGTAGCTGTCTTCAGACACACCAGAAGAGGGCATCAGATCTCCTTACAGATGGTTGCGAGCCACTGTGTGGTTGCTGGGATTTGAACTCAGGACCTCTGGAAGAGCAGTCAGAGCCATCTCTCCAGAACACAGACCTTTTAAAGCTGCTGTTCCTGAAGAACTCCTGATTCATCTTTTCCTAATTCCACCTCATTAAACAACTTCAATTCCTCCTACACAAGATCAAGAGGGAGTTGATCTTGGATATGAGATAGTTGTTCACTTGGCTCTCTGGGAATTCCATTTGATGACTCTCAGCCCCCTGTCTCTTTCAATTTTTTTTCCAATCACAATATTGAGATGTTCTTTAATGCAGTGACTTGAGTGTTCCCTTCCCAGATCCCACTTAACGCCTTTCCCAAGAGACATCAACAGGAGAAAGCTGAGTCTCAAGATTTTAGTATCTCCTGAGCCATAAAAAGGAGAAAGGGAAATATTGTTTGCTGTGTGGCTATTTTTGGGGACCAGGTCTCCCTTTATATTATAGCACTTCCCATCAGACGTCATCAAAAAAGAAAGATGTGGATAAAGAGGAAATGTCAAAAGGTTCTTTGCCACTTAAGTAGTTGTAATTCTGAACTAATGTGGGATTCTATTTAGAAATAAAATACTTCGTTATTTCTTCCTTAGAAAGCAAAATAAAATACGACGTAGCTAACATCAGACTTCCTTTAGGGAAGCTGTGGACACGAAAGCAACAATTTATTTCCCTCCTAAGTGTCTGTGCAAACTACAAACTCTCACTCACAGCCGAGCTAGCCAGGGTGTCCCTACTCTGCAGCATAAATGATAGGTCGCTTTGAGATGGCGGGGGCAGTCTGCAGAGTTTTATTTCCAGGGAGACAGGGCAGGATTTGCTGCTATGCAGACTGAATAATGTTGGAAGCCAACATCATGTCACATTTTGTGTGCACTTTCCAAAGATTAATCCAAGCGTTACAAATGGGACACAGACTGCCATTGTCCCGGGGACACTTTAATAACCCACACCTACAATATTCAACCTGTTGTTTGCACAGGGACAACTTTGGGACACAAAAACCCACCAGAACGACTCAGGGAAGGAGGCGCGGAGAGGCAGAGCCCCAGGCGCCAGCATCTCCCGTCTCATCCTTCATGGCAAATGAGTCTGTTCAGAGTTCATTTATGCCTGAAGGTGGGGGTCGCCGCCGCCGCCTGCTTTCTTCAAAGCTTCTCTAGAAGCAGCACTTGAATGTGCAGCTCGCAGAGCCGCTTTCTCTGTTGCTTGTGAGGCACTCTGGCATGGTATTCCGACTGCAGGTGATTTGGGCTTCGTGATGCATAAAGCAGCACACGTGAAGTAGCCTCGGTCCCCTCAGAGTAAATCGTGCCATCTCTTTGATTGCATTCCCCATCCCCTCCCCCCCTTAGAGTGCTAGCATCTGTTGTTCTATGACACTCTTCACGAATGGGAGAAAACCACAGGATAAGAGGACCGAACGCCAGATGAGAGGAACTCCTGGTTGCTCAGTCTCTAATCCATCATCTTCAAGGCCTTGCATAGAGCGCTCAAGATCACACCCTTACTTACCTTCACCAACCACTGATGGCCTGTCAGGTCAGAAGGCAACCAGCCCTCACGCTGCGTCTCAGGCAGTAGTAAGCTGTCTTTCACAGAACTGTTTGAAGGATCACGGTAGTAATTATTTAATTTTAGAAATATGTAATGGTGTTGTAAATATAACTTGTTTCTTTTCATAAAACATCACTGTCACCATAGATAATGGCTAGGCCATAAAGGTCAGGAACATCCAAAACCTGTACCAAAATAAATAAATAAACAAATAAATAACCATGAAAAATCACAATAAGAAAAAAAAGGACTTACAGAGCACCTTCTGCAATTTTTATGCTTCTTTAATTTAACATATATTGTGACTATTTGTATATGATGCTTACAAAAAGCATATTAAATATAAATATAAATAATAACTATAAATAAAAATTACTTTCACTTATTTAAGTGTGTGTGTGTGTGTGTGTGTGTGTGTGTGTGTGTGTGTGTGTGTGTGTGTGTGTGTGTGTGGTGTGTGTGTGGTGTGTGTGTGTGTGTGTGTGTGTGTGTGTGTGTGTGTGTGTGTGTGTGTGTGTGTGTGTGTGTGTGTGTGTGTGTGTGTGTGTGTGTGTGTGTGTGTGTGTGTGTGTGTGTGGTATGTGTGTGTGTGTGTGGTGTGTGTGTGTGTGTGTGTGTGTGTGTGTGTGTGTGTGTGTGTGTGTGTGTGTGTGTGTGTGTGTGTGTGGTGTGGTGTGTGTGTGTGTGTGTGTGTGTGTGTGTGTGTGGTGTGTGTGTGTGTGTGTGTGTGTGTGTGTGGTGTGTGTGTGTGTGTGTGTGTGTGTGTGTGTGTGTGTGTGTGTGTGTGTGTGTGTGTGTGGGGTGTGTGACTGATATGTAGATGTTTCAGAAGTTCATTCTCTCCTTCCACCATGTATGTCTGGGACTTGAACTCAGCTTCCCAGGCTAGGTGGCAAGCACATTTACCCATAGAGCTATTTTGCTGCTCCTTAAATTGCACTTTAATGAAAAATTCCCAATATGTAAAAAGTTACAAGAGACAGAAGACATGACAGTGCACATTTTGCTAAAGGACCCTTACCTGCAGTTTAAAGTTAAGCTTGGTACTGACTTAAATCAGATCACTATATTCATCCAGATACAATACCCAGTGTTCATTTTAGTGCTCAGTAAATTTAAAAAAGCCATTACATTAGGTTGCCTAGATTATGCTTCATCGCCATAGTACGTTTATCACCGCTCATTATCAGGTGATTATAGGCTGATTATTTTATAAATAGAGTTAACTGTGGCATGCAAGTGATGTGATTGCCTCAGGAATAAGACACGATGCCCTCTGTTAAGAGTTGCAGAGTGGGTCAAACTTCTGCTGGTATCAGGAAGACCTGAGAGAGTAAACTGAAGGACCTATGTGGGTCCTCTGCTCAACGCCTCTCAGAGCACAAATTCAGTTAGCTGCATTTTGTTCTGGAGCCCAGAATTGACCTCCAAGGTCACATGGCTATTGGAATGCAGTTGCTTACAGTGGTTTGACAGGCATCTGTCTGTCTGCTTTCCTGCAGTTCCTCCCTAAGTAGCCATTTTCATGGGAGGGACCTCCCAGGCTTCTGAAGGGGCCAAGGTCCTCCCAGGAGCTGCCAATCAGGTCAGGCCCACTCATCTACTCTGTTTGACTGACTGCACTAAGATGTCTCATTCTTATTTGTGAACTTTTATCTATTCAGTGTGTGTGTGTGTGTGTGTGTGTGTGTGTGTGTGTGTGTGTGTGTTTAGAAGATACATATTAGCTATGTCTAGAATTCTGTCCTGTACATGGGAGAGCTGGAGAAATGCAGAAATGCTGGAGAGAAACTGGGAGTATTTGGAAGAAAAAAAATGGGAAATATTTTCCTTAAAAAATAAAACGAAATGGTGGGAGAAGTTATTGGTTTGGGCAGGTTGCACTTGGTAAAAAGGGACAAAGAGAAGGGCACAGATTTCCAGAGGAATAATCTGGGGATGCCAGGACTTCCAACGGATCCTGCTTCACTAAATAATCAGAAGCAGCAAACCCATTAGAACTGAAAGCAACACCATCTTGTCCTAGGGCAGTGAGTAGTTTCCTGAGATGCTAGTGTGTAAAAATGCAGCATGGCAGCATGTTGGCATAAATTCAGTAAGTCAGTCAGTGTGAGAAAAGAAAGCAACCTGTAGTCATCACTAAGAGTGAGTTCCACAATCGTTAGTCATAAGGAAATGCAAATCAAAACAACCCTGAGATTTCACCTCACACCAGTGAGAATGGCTAAGATCAAAAACTCAGGTGACAGCAAATGCTGGCGAGGATGTGGAGAAAGGGAACACTCCTCCATTGTTGGTGGGGTTGCAGACTGCTACAACCATTCTGGAAATCAGTCTGGAGGTTCCTCAGAAAATTGGACATTGAACTGCCTGAGGATCCAGCTATACCTCTCCTGGGCATATACCCAAAAGATGCCCCAACATATAAAAAAGACACGTGCTCCACTATGTTCATCGCAGCCTTATTTATAATAGCCAGAAGCTGGAAAGAACCCAGATGCCCTTCAACAGAGGAATGGATACAGAAAATGTGGTACATCTACACAATGGAATATTACTCAGCTATCAAAACAATGACTTTGTGGAAATTCAGGCAAATGGTTGGAACTGGAAACTATCATCCTGAGTGAGCTAACCCAATCACAGAAAGACATACATGGTATGTACTCATTGATAAGTAGCTATTAGCCCAAATGCTTGAATTACCCTAGATGCCTAGAACATATGAAACTCAAGACGGATGATCAAAATGTGAATGCAGATCGTTCCTGAGAGACACAGCCAGAATACAGCAAATACAGAGGCGTATGCCAGCAGGAAAGCACTGAACTGAGAACAGGACCCCTGTTGAAGGAATCAGAGAAAGAACTGGAAGAGCTTGAAGGAGCTCGAGACCCCATATGTACAGCAATGCCAACCAACCAGAGCTTCCAGGGACTAAGCCACTACCCAAAGACTATACATGGACTGACCCTGGACTCTGACCTCGTAGGTTGCAATGAATATCCTAGTAAGAGCACCAGTGGAAGGGGAAGCCCTGGGTCCTGCTAAGACTGAACCCCTAGTGAACTAGACTGTTGGGGAGAGGGCAGCAATGGGGGGAGGGTTGGGAGGGGAACACCCATAAGGAAGGGGGAGGGGGAGGGGATGTTTGCCCGAAACCGGAAAGGGAATAACACTAAATGTATATAAGAAATACTCAAGTTAATAATAATAATAAAAAAAAAAAGTTTCAAAAAAAAAAAAAAAAAAAGAGTGAGTTCCACATACACATCTCAATATACAATGGAGTATCAAGAATAGCATAATTTGAAACATGTTTTCCCACTGTGTGCTAGTGTTCCCACTGTGTACTATCACCACAGTCCGCCTTCAGGAACCCTCACCCTAGCATAATTTCTCTGTTAAATTACCAACAACGTGTGTAGCTGTTTCTTTAACACATGTTTCAAACCTTTTCTACAGCTTGGAGATTTCAGTCTCTTGTTCAAGTGTCACCTCCTAGACCAGTGACTCTCAACACAACCTGTGGGTAAAATGACTCTTTCACAAAGGTCACCATCAGAAATCACAGATATTTCTATTACAATTAATAACAATAACAAAATTACAATAGTAATGAAAATAATTTTATGGTTGGGGGTCACCACAACATGTGGAACTGTATTAAAGGGACGCAGCATTCTGGGAGGTTGAGAACCACTGTCCTAGAGCAAGACTGAAGACCTGCGTTCATTTGCAGAGTCAGTATGGGTTGCATGTTATTAATGTGGAAGTCTGCTAGACTAGCAACAACAACTTCCCCCTTTTGCATCCCAAGAGCAGGAAATAGCCAGAAAGACAAACAGGAGCATTACAGACAGCGGCTGCCTCATTGGGAAATGGAAGGTCAAACTATGTAACCTGTCCCTGAAAAGTGGGTGACCTTGAGCACACACACAGTGTTAAAGATTCGTCCTAAATCTCTCGCCTGTTAGCAGATTTCCATATTACTAGCTCTAATAACACTGGCCTCACAATAGTGTTGTGGCTCTGAAGATGGTTAAAATGTTACCATAAATAGCACATTGCAATGTGGTGCATTGGTCCAATTCAGTCAACTTTATGCTGATCATTCCAGTCATTGATGCCCCAAGACTGTTTTCTTCATAAAAGAATGATTTGGAACTATTGGTCCCTGGAGTCCTAAAAAGGAGGTCATGACCTCAAATAGCCCACTGTCTTCGTCTTTAAAAAAGTCTCTTGGTTATGCTCAGTCAGATTTACTGGAGTGCAGAGGATGGGAATTAAAAAACAAAGAATAGAAAATATATTGCATAAGTAGTTTTAAAGAATAAACAGATGCAAAGCTTTGGAAGATAGTAATAACTAAAATGGCAAATAAATAAATTATTGTATAATTCTAACTCCTAAAATCTACAAGTTCAGTGATAAAAACTCAATCAGCTAAAGCAAAGAGATGCAGGCTGACAGGAGCTGGATATAGATCTCTCCTGAGAGACACAGCCAGATTAGAGCAAACACAGAGGCGAATGCCAGCAGCAAACCACTGAACTGAGAACAGGAACCCCGTTGAAGGAATCAGAGAAAGGACTGAAGAGCTTGAAGGCTCGAGACCCCATATGAACAACAATGCCAAGCAAACCAGAGCTTCCAGGACAAGCCACTACCAAAGACTATACATGGACTGACCCTGGACTCTGACCTCATAGGTAGCAATGAATATCCTAGTAAGAGCACCAGTGGATGGGAAAGCCCTGGGTCCTGCTAAGACTGAACCCCCAGTGAACGTGATTGTTGGGGGTAGGGTGGTAATGGAGGAAGGATGGGGAGGGAAACACCCACATAGAAGGGGAGGGGGAGAGGTTGGGGGGATGTTGTCCTGGAAACCGGGAAAGGGAATAACATTTGAAAAGTAATCATCTGTATTAGCTAGCTGGATGTCTTATCTCAAATGTATTCTCTGACTTGTTTTGCAATTAAATGTTTAATATGAAATATGAAATTCTGGAATCTTATTCCCAATCCAATTAGTATTGTTTTAAGAGAGAAAATATTGGAATACTTTCAGAGCTGTCTTTCTTTCCCAAGCAATTTCTGTTATGTAGCTATAGCCATAATACTTTGCTGTTATGAGATAAGTTATCACAGTGTAGTTCTTGATGGTCTGGAACTCTCTGTGCAAACCAGGCTGGCTTTGAACTCACAGAAAGCAAAAGCAGACTTCTGCTCTCCAAGTGCGGGCATAAAGGCGTGTGCCACCATACACTGCTAAGCTGTAGTAATTTTTAGTGGAACAACAAGGAAATTTAATTTTAGATCTTGGTAAAGTAAAATGAAATACTTCTAGACCTGGAGTCATCAATCCATTTCGAAAGCCTAACTATCTCTGGTTTGTGTTAAAATATAGACCAGGTGTTGTTCTGATATTTGCCAACTCATAATGAAATCTTGTAGGATACTGACAGCATCCCTGCAGGAAAGAGGAACACAGGAAACATCAACTCAGAGCAGGCTGAGTTTCTAGTACAATCCACCTTAGATCAGCATGGTGTAGAAAGCAACAATCCTCTCTGGCCCAGGACACCCTGAAACTGCTTTTATTCAAATGTATAACCCAGAATGGGAGATATGAGCTGACACGGTAAGCCATTGCCACCACACTAAAGAACACCACAGTGTCTGACGTGCACCTATGTGTCTGACCAAATTTAAGGTCGAACACTTCTGAAACGTCTAACTTCAGAAATGTTGTATGACCTTGAGGAAAGAAGTGGGATGAATTCATGACACATCGAGACATTGCTTCATTAGCAAGCCTACACTTCTGTAGCTCCAGTGTTCCCGTGGTGTCTGTGTTATTAATGATATGGGTTTTGTTTAAGCAAAATGACCCCTATAGAATTTTTCAGGTGACAATGAGTTTCAGGAACCCACTACTGTCGGAGGTTGTTTGTGCGCTGTAGAGAATGTTCACCCTAGGATCAATCCACTCCTGGTAACTCAGCCTCACACTGAAGGCAACTGTCAAAAAGGGGGTGTGGAGTCATTGCCAATTTATTACAAGAATTATTCCCTATTTTTCTAAAAATCCATATTCTGCCTATATTTGAAAATTTGGATCATCTTTTTCTATAAATAGACAGACAGATAGTTGGATACATGGAGATAGATAGTTCAAATATATACATATATACCAATGTTCAGAAAGTATGACAATCATCTGTTCGGTTTATTTACCACCTAAGCATGAAATAAGTTGAGAATACAAAATTAATACAGCATTGCACTAAAATGATTTCTCTAGAAGTTTGCAGCAATGCCATGAGCCACAGACATTACCACAGACACTTACCATTAGTGTATGGCGGGCTTAAAAAACCCAATCCCAAGCAGTTGAAAGTAAATGTTTGCGGGTAAGTTTGTATCTTCTCACTGACCAATGTTTCAGCAATATCAGCTTCTTCAGGAATGTCCACAGTGTGTTTACATGAGAAGAACTCAGTGTGGAGACAAAATCTAGCAGTTTCCATGGTACACAGTGGTTTTCCAAGTCCCTTGAGTCAGAAAATTACCAAATTTCATCAAGCTTGCTTTTCTAATTATTTTCTTGTTTATTTTTAATAAAAGGTTTCCTTTAAATACCTGGGAAAAGTTAAAGTTAATTATTATTTAAGTTTTTATTTTAGCTTTGATGTTTTAGGCTGGATACATTTTTGTGTGTATAAACTTGAATTGCACTATTTCCCCTTATTTTCTGCTTTGTTTTGTTCTTTTGATTTTTCAGTTCCAAGTTCTAATTCAGTGACATAGTCCTGAAAGATTTGTCACATAAAATATATGTGAGTAAACACAGACGTTTTAAGTAGAATGTAACGTGTTTATTAAACGTTTTTAACTTCTGCAGTAGAAGTGCTACTTGTGGATGTGAAATAATTAACGACTCCTCCTGTCTCATCTCTGTCTGAATGAGTGAGGTAGACAGTGTGCCTAACAGTAACCTCGCAGTACTCACGCCTCGTCCCTCTCACCTTTGTGCACAGCACATAAAGAGTTAAAGCACCGCACTCTCTTACATGATTTGTGATGGAAAATAACAAAGAGAAGTAGCTGACCAGGACCCCACACAGATTGGCACTACAGTTCTCACACTATTGACACTGCAGCGGCAGTAAAACAGAACTAGATTCATTCATAATTACATGAGAAATCCAGACCGAAGTAATGACTGTCTAATCCATACAGACACATCTCATGTTAGTTTCCTTCCATGGGGTCGATCAGGTCAAACGCTTAACAAATCTGTGCTTTACACTGTGTGAAGTTCTTATCCCTTTAAAATCACCGCTGTGGAATACGCTGAACATTGCTTCTTTTGCGAAAGTGGAAAGGTTCTGTTTTGGGCTGCAGGGCTAGCTATTGTACAGTAGCCTCTCAGACCTGCGAGCCGATGTTTCCGATTCCTGGGAAGTACTCTGTGCTGAAGGGCGTGCCCTGCAGCACATCAAAAGAACCAAGTTCTACAAAAGAAAAAAGAAATTCAAGTAGGCTTGAACTGAACGTACAAAGACAGGGAGAAAGAGCTGAGAAAGGGGCCAGGCAGAGTGTTGAATACGAAATGAGTTCAAGCAACCCCAGGGGCTCATCACTTACATTTATCTTATTCTGAGAGAGGGGCAGCAAAACCAGTCCTGACATAAACCACCTACTGCCATTGACTTTTGATGTGTTGTGTGTGTGTGTGTGTGTGTGTGTGTGTGTGTGTGTGTGTGTGTGTGTGTGTGTGAGAGAGAGAGAGAGAGAGAGAGAGAGAGAGAGAGAGAGAGAGACTGAACAACAACAAAACATTTCATGAGTGATCACTCTTATCTCACAAGCGTTAAGAACCTTGGCGGTGTAAACTCTGCAGTGAACCCCAGTGTTCCCATCTACATACTGTAACTGTGCACTGCTTTAACATCTTTACGACAGTGTCTAAACCTCACTAAACCTCACTCCTGTGCTTCCCAAACGTGTGGAACTTTCAGCTTCTGCTTGCAGTGTTTTATGCATGCTTATCATATTTCAGGGCAAATTGCTTCTCTGCAAAAAGTTCTATTTTATAGGATAAATTCAAAACACGAGTGTTTATCTACAGCAGATGTTCTAAAAAGTAAAGAGGCAGGGGCAACGCTTCTTTATGCTAGTTTCATTTTTGGAAGGAATGCCCCCCCCAAATTCTGACAGGTTAGACACTTTAAAATCCTATCAGGACGATAAGTCTCTTCTGAACATATCACTCTCCCACTAGGAGGGTCCTGAAGGCCTAAACACATTTTCCAGAGGCAGAAAGCAAAGGGCCAAGCCTGACTTTGTTGCAATTCTGCAATGAAATGGATGCCTTTGAAATTGTGCTTTAGAGGTAAGTCAGTCAATAGTGAGTTGAGAGAGACGAACTTGCAAAGAGGAGCCATGAACGAACCACACTTAGAACTTTGATTCTATTGTCTTTGCCAACCACGGTTGTTATAATTAGTATGTCGCTGTGTCCAAAGAAGTATCCGGGAAGGTATAATCTGAAACACCAATGAACAGTTGTGAAAGAGTGTATGTGATATGTGTAACAGTCTTTTTAAAACATTGTTTAATTTTTAGATTTTTTTGTTTTGTTTTATGTAAGCTATTTATTCCTAAAATTTTTAAGTTTAAATTTACGTTTTAAATTATCTATTGAAATAATTAATTTCAGAGAGTTTCTAGTCCACAGTCCATTACATGCAAATCTGATACTGTAAAATCCTACCATTTCTCTAACATTTTCAAAACACTAAGATAAAGAGAAGCCAAAGAGATAAAGGAAACCTGGCGCTGTGAGGACCCCATGCTCACAGTCAGAGCCGACTGTCTCCTCCTTTAAAACTGGTCCTTACCAAACACATCCTGTAAAAATTCACTGTATACTATTATGTGGTTACAATTGTTTTATACACTTTTTTCTGATTAGCATTTATATACCACAAAGTAGAAAACAGTATTGAAATAAAAAATTGAAAAAAAAATTAACAGTGGAAAAAGCAAATAGAAGACTTTACCAAAGGACAAACACAAAGACATTAGAAGTCCAGTCTATGGGTTGCCCATATTACTTCTGGCTGTACATCTTTGCTGAGATGGGGTAAAGAAGAAAAGCAGATGCCAGCCTTTGTGTGACCCCCAAATCACAGATGCATACGGATCTCCTTCGAGGTGTTAGGAACACTGAGCTACCCTGCTCTATCAGTGAGTCTGCTGAGCAGTGCTGTGCTCTTTGCGAGTAGAGACACACCCTCCTGCATCCGGGCCTAGGTGTGCGTGTGCTTGTAGTGAAAACGTCCATCCTCCTACAGTGCTCTGTCTTCACAGAGGCAGGGTGTCCTCCACCTGGCTAGTACAGCTATGTGTTAAGTGATGTAATCATTAGTCCATTTGGAAAGTTAATCATTTCCTAAGTTAAACTTCAAGATACTGGAGTGATAATGCTCATCTTCCCAAAAGTCATAAAAACACCAATATCTTCAAAAAAAATCTCATCTCATAATGTTTCTATCTCTCAAAAGTTTTGACCTATGTGTTAGCTGGGGCTAATATTAAAGCCTCTGAAGGCAGATAGGACTGCTTCCCACCCTGACTGCTACTCCATAGTGGTGTTGACTTGGGGTAAATTGATGAGTCACTAACATTTTGTTACCACTGAGTTGAGGGTGATAATCAACACCATGTCCTAGACTGTGGTGAATGAACAAGATTAAATACTAAGCCACGTTCTGAGTGTGGCCATGAATGAACACTTCATAAACAGTAGCTATTTTCATCAAAGCCATTTTCAGCCCATGCTTCTTCAGCCATGTTCAAATACCAACTTCCTTAGCATTTATATTTTTTGTCCTTCTGTCTTAGGACCTTGTGTTTGGTTCTAGGACCTCATTGCTTCAAGATGTGATTGCTTGAACAGCATCAAAAGATCCCTGGTTATCTTTACTTTTACCACAGACTATATATTACAGTCATTTTGACCTCTTCATACGTAGAATGTCCAAATTTCTGTCGCTTCCATTAAAAATCTTTGGTGATAGGTGAGAGAGATGTTTCAGCAGTTAAGATTAAGAATGCATACACAACTTTATGACTTGCAAGTTTTTTCATTAATATTTACATGGTCAACAAACACTTGCCAAGATCTAGGACGCACCAGATGTTATAGGGACAAACATATTAGTTTCCAAGAATATACAAGTAAATAAAATACTATCTCTACCACTATCAATCAAACAGCAAACATCATGATAACTCACTGGGTAAGATTAGTAGATGCACAGGACAAATGAGAACTCTCCTGTAATACTCTGATCTTCTGTATAAAGGTCTCAAGATATGTGAGATATAATATATTAGTGATGTATTTGCCATTTTACAATATACCAACTTCTGGTTTCTAGGACAGTAAGGGCCCAACAGGTTTTGTGTACAAGTCCGTAATTAAGAGATGCACTCAACCTTTCAGAACTTTAACAAACCCATAAAGTACATCCTACAACCTCCTTGACTTTCTCTTCTGTTATTCCAATATTTTATCTTTCCCTCTGCAATAATTGTATCTATCAATGTGAACTATTTATCCGAATATCTAGAAGAAATCATCAAATGCTGAATTAAACATCTTAATGTTAAATATTATGTTATGTATGATGGACCTAGTGTCCTAACTAGGTCAGAACCCTATAGAAGGCAACATTTATGTCATGTGCACATTCTCCATTTTCCAAAGTTTCAGCTTACTTTTAGCCAATGTATAAATAAACAACTGATATCTTATTAGCTTATTTATTTTTATAGTGAAAAATGAATTAAAAATAAAACAAGCATTTCCCATTAGTTGCTGCTCCAGAATTTGCAAACTGTGTTCAGTGCAACACTGGACTATGAGTTGTCCAAAAATAATACGAAAGACTTTCTCCAAATCTGGGGGACAAGCTCAGAGGTAAGGATCGGGCCTAGTATACATGAGGCCAGAGTTCTACTTCAGAAAAACGGAAGAAAAGAATAGTTTCATGTCACACAACAGTAAAACAAGATTACTTAGGAAAAGTAGTCCCTAAACCTGCTTAATAACAAAATCCAGCATCTCTTTGTTTTATTTGGATTTTTCCAAAACCATAGCTTTTAAAGGGCACACTCACCAGCTTTCTGGTTAACGCGGATGTATTCCAGGACTTTAGGGCTGACTTCCACACTGATCTCAATCAAATAATTTACACTGCTTAATTAACTGGCTACTTAACTCAGTTAACTGGTAAGTGCTGCCTTTCCACTAACACAGTTAAAACCACTTCCTCTTTTCTAAATTGTGTGTGAGGAGTAAGGGTGTTGCAAACCATGGAATCTGAATACATGCTCGCCCAACAAAGATACAGACATCAGGAATAGCTGACCCAGCCTGAGACTGATTTATAAGATTTATGATTTGTGCCCATGTCCATGATGTTGAAGGGCTGGAATGTAAGACATGTGTCTTGGGCTTCAAGAAAGAGAAAACTTACTAAATCACGCTTATGAATAAGTAAGTTAAAAACAGAACAAAATTCAATTATTTACAACTGTGGTAAGATTTGTATATTTATTTTCAATAATTAATGCTGTCATAGTTTGATTTCTATTTCTATGATAAATACCATGACCAAAATCTTTTAGAGAAGAAAGGGTTTATTTCATCTTACAGCTTACAGTCCATTCAGAAGAGACATCAGGGCAGGAACTCAAGGCAGGAACCTGGGTGCAGGAACTAAAGCAGGTACCACAGAGGAACACTGTGTCTTGCTCCCCATGGCTTACTCAGCTTACTTTCTTACATAACCGATGACCACCCGCCTAGGGGTGGCACCATCCACAATAGAATGGTCTCTCACACATGTCATTAGTCAAGAAAATGTCCCACAGACCAAGCTAATGGAGGCATTTTCTTTCCAGGTGATTGCTTGTGTCAAGTTAAGAAAAAAAACTAATCAGCATGTTCTCTAAAGCTTGCATAGAGTTTAAAACCCATGACTCTGGCCCATTACGAAATTCAAAATCTGAGGAATCAGGCACCAGGATTTCATGTGTAGCTGGGCATCAGGACTTACTGTTAAAGCATACTATTCACTTTCCATGCAAACGCAGTACCCTTTTATTTTCTGGTGATGATACCCCAAACCTTATGTTACCCCAGAGCTATGCTAGTCCTAACTTAGCCAAACTCCAATGTTCTCCCTGAAACAGGTTCTACAGAACCAGAAGCTGATATGCTTTGCTTCCTGGTGCCTTCCCCAGGTCCAAGAAAGTCATGAAGCCATAACTGAGAAGTCTCAAACATCTGCCATCTCCCTCCTCTTTGTTCTCGGTGAACATTCTTAGCAGAGACAATGTCTGGCAAACTGTGAGAAAGAGGTTCAAAGCTGTCCCAGGCCCCGCCTTAGCTGTGACGTGATGCTCTGCTTTGTCTCCTCACAGGCTCCAGTCCTGCCAAACGAAGCTGCAGTGTCTGAAAGAAGCAATGCTTGGCCACTAAGGCCGTGTCTGAAGCTTGGCGGTAATAACTGGAAAAACCAGGCGTCCAGCCATGGCCTACACCACTCTACACAGCTAGGAAGGCCTCTTGATGACCCCTAATCTCTACCAGCCCTGGACCTGCTGAGCCCTTTTCCCACTTCTTGATTTCAGGACTCATTTGCTCCTGAGTACCACGCACTGGTGAGCTGATCCACTGTCTCCTGAATTTAAAGCCCTTCTTCCATTCAAGAA
The DNA here is from genome assembly GCF_011064425.1 of Rattus rattus. NCBI lineage: Eukaryota > Metazoa > Chordata > Mammalia > Rodentia > Muridae > Rattus > Rattus rattus. The sequence goes on along the minus strand of NC_046159.1, from coordinate 77,965,031 downwards.
TCTGTCTTCACCAGGCTGTAACAACCTGTTGCACTTGCCCCACTGAAGAGCAGCAAATGGCTGCTGCTTTCTGCTACAGGCTCCGAATCCTGCCTGGGCCAGCCTATTAGCCTGGGAACGATGGTCCCTATTCATCGTGGACTGTTTGTGCACTGTTTGCCCATGTGTCCTGGTCAAGTGCACTCACACTGAGGTGCAAGTGTGACTCACAGTAGTGTTATCCCAGCTTCCTCCGTGCAAGATTCACCTGGGTCCTCAGACTGCTGATGGATGGGATACAGGGAGATGTGAAGAACCAAGGAGAACGTGCCTTGGCAAACTTAACCAGAGAAAAGTAGAGCCCTCTTCCAGCCCTCACTGAATCAGTTGTGACTGTGATTAATCATATTTTGACATAAATTTTTCTCCATATTACTAAAATAATGACATGTTCATAATTACCACAGGTCTAATTTTCTCCATGCTAAAAAACATTGCCTTTATTCAGAGACCAAAATATATACACTTTACGTGGATTCTTGACTAATGGAGAGCCTCTAACTCAAATCCATAAAAAGTAGATCTTTCATTGTAAACAAGGGTCACTTGGATGCTGTTTGTCACCTTAAGGTTATAGTGCCTGTGTGTATCACCCTTCCACCAAGACAACTGAGGTTTCCAAGGTCTATTCCATGAGAATAATCTCTTACCAATGAAACTCTGAAGCAGTTTGTGAAGCAAACAAAGTCCTTGTGAATTCAGCCTTCATAAGGACCTGGCTCTGCACTGAATTCTGGGAATACAATGAGTAAGTCATGTTCTTGCCCCCAGAAGTTTACATTCCAGTGGGGAGGTCAGATAAATCAATCTAGTGAGTCTATCTCAGTGAGTTGATAGCCATGAGAATTGCATTTCTGCTTCTTGACCCCAGGGAGCCCAGTATGACTCCTAGAGGATCTTCTAATATACAAAGTTGAAGTGATCCCTCAAAGCCCCTACAGGTAGTGACCCAATAGGCTCTAGTCGCTGAAACATCGGTTCTAAGCCACCTGACTTGCAAACAAATTACAAGTCTTGTCACAGAGTACCTTTCCCACTCTGCAACCAAGTCGGAAACATTCCTGCAGTAGCTTACAGGTGAAAATCAGACTGTGAAGTCAGAAGACATGTTATCCTATTTGGGTCCTGCTAATTGCTGTGACTGAGGGAAAATCACGTACACTCTGTGGTCTTTGGTGTCTGTCTTTGAAAATAAAAAATAAAATAAAATTGTTATCTGCTGTTCCTACCTCACAGGGTTGTTGTGAGTGCTGAAACTGTATGTAAAAGCACCTTGCTAGCTGTCAACTTTTCATCACCGTGGGTTCTTGATCCTTACTGTCAAATACAATACCAGCATTTGTCACAGGACATTCTCTTACCCAGCCTTCACCTTGCACAGAGATAAGGTTCAAGGTCATTCCTTCCTGGATATCTGGTTTCAACACAGAAATGCCAATGCTTTCCAGAAAGTCAGAGGTAAAGTAAAGGCGCAAAGCCAGGACCCCTGTGTCAGGCAGACACTCCATCATTAACACACAGATACACATGGACCTGTCAGCCTCCTTCAGGAAAGGTTATCCCTAGGGCTCATAGCAGAGAACTTGTCTTTAGTTCCAGAAAACCAGGCATGCTGTGGGAGTTCATGGTGTCATCTTGACTGCGCAAGGAACCACCAACCTCTCCAGTGGAGCACAGGCCTCCCAAAATAAAATAAGGGATTATTCACTAACCTAGATAAATAAAATGCAGGTGTCCATGATTGCCTGAACTATTACAAATTAACTAAAGGGAACGTCCTAGGTATTAATTAAAGCAAGAACGTGGTGACATGTTTCTTCTTTTATCATCTATGCCTCCCAGCAACTTAGCTTTCTGCATTGTGATTTTACTTGTCTACTCCATCTCTGTCCAATGTACTGATGATAAAAGTTGCTTTGCTTACATGTCTCAGAGATATCACTTACACACGCATAGACACACACACACACACACACACACATACACACAGGCACAAGTACAATCACAAACACAAGCACAGGCACAAGGGCAAACACACACACAGAGCCACAATCCCATGTGCATGCACACATACATGCACATGTACACACACATAGTCACAGGGTCACTTGGATAAGGTTGTAGTGCCTGTGTATATCACCCACACAGTCACATGTGTACACAGAGGCAAAGACACAGGTACACACATCACATCACGTAATAAAGCTGTGGAACGGGGAGAAATGCTAACTATTTTCTTGTCTATCTTTGTGGCTGAGCCTGAATGAACTTGATTCCTGATGACGTAATATGGACTCTGAACAGCTGATCTAATCTGAGTTCAGTAGCAATGAATGTGTCCTCATCTACCCCAGGACAAACCTGACTATTTCAGTCTTATGCAGAAGTTCAAGTAGAAATCGCAATCTGGTGAAGCCACTGAGACCCAACCATTACACTTCAAAGCATTCCTCTCAAAATCCATGAGCCTGACATCCAAGCTGATAGAACTGCTACCCAAAGGAATACAACCCTCTAACAGAAAACTTTCCATTGGAATCTTTCCTCAAGATTCAAGAACAAGGAAGGGAAGTAAAGGGTTTAAAATTATTCATGTTAATCTTAGTGTTTTTTAAATAAGGCATAGAAAATAATCAACCATCTCCTCCTTGCTGTGTGAGATTAGCTAACCAAATACACTGAAAAGTTCTTAAGATGCTGATACTGCAGCTTCAGTACCTAAAGCAAGCTGAAAATTTAAAACAATGTCTTCTATTATAGTTCATAATCACCACTTGCTTTGGGAAGAAAGCCAGGCAGACTCAAAGCAGCAACCACCCAAGGTCAGAGGCATCGGGCCAAAGGACCAGCAAAGAGCAGACCCAAGCCAGGAGGGAAAGCTGTCACTGAACTGGCGGCCCAGGCTTATGAAACAAGACATTCTACAGGTCAGGGCCAGCTGAGGAAGGGCAGCAGAGCCAAGCGGGAAGGCAAATTAAGATGTTGGAACAGGTATCAGAGTGGTGAAGACTAGGTAGAAGACGGATCATCCACTCCACATAACATTACATCACAGTAGCCTTTCTTGTGACGTCCAGACTTATGTCATAGTTCGTTCCTTTCTGAGAAATAAAACTCTCATTATTACTGATGTTGCTTAACATAGGCAATCCAGAATAGAAAACCCTTCCTTACCACAGACCTAGATATACATTTTTGTGTTTTTGTTTTTTGGATATTTTACATCCTGGCCGATGTAATTTTCTTTTTTAATTTTTAATTTGTTCATAAATCTTTAATGTTATTTTATCAATAAAATTTTGTCAATAAACACTTCTCTGGTTGAACTCCAATTCCTTTATTAAGTTATGAAAACTCAGCATGTTTGAGCTATTTTGATTGATCATTTGTCTGCACATGCCTTCCCCAGGTTATGGGAGGGAGAAGATGTTCTAACATAGCCAACATGCAAGTGAGGTGGAAGCAATTATAGTAAAAGACAGGAAGAATCAGCACAGGAAATTTCCAAGGCGGCTAACAGTGAGCATTTGCGTCAAATCTCAATCCGCAAATTGTAACTCCCTTCTAAAACTCAGAAGTGATCACCCCTCCGTCTGTCCCAACAGGAGGAAGAAATCACCTGGTGAGAGGCAGACATATGGGAGGAAAAAAATAATGAAGGCGGCATTTTGCAGGAAGGAGTAGCCAAGCAGAGCCCGTAGCTGGCAAGAGTGCTATGCTTTTCAGGGAACTGTTAGAAGTTCCAGCAGCAGATGGACTGCAGCCAACAGACACAATGGCAAAAAGGAGCAGGAAATTTCTGCAACTCGTGTCTGAATTCCGTACACTTTCAAGCTAAGCGCTCACTCCTTTTGGTAAAATGTTTTGTGGTTCTAAATGATTGCTTGTTGATTGTTCTAAAGGATCCTGGTAAGGCTTGAGTCAGTGTAATTGGATTGCAGACATTGGGTGAAGAATCAAGAAATATAATCTACAGAGCAACCTCGGGGGCACAGTCAGAGCCTCCATAGTGTAAAACCTGGAAGTCACCAGAGGAGCTGAAATTGTTCTGTGGCCTGTCCAGTGTGCAGAGAACCACCTTTGCATTGACGGCTTAGTGAATGGCAACTGCTTTATAACCTTGGTGTGGGCTCAGTCTTCCTGCTCAAACACTCTCACATTCTTATGAAGTCCAGAGTGAATGGAGACAGTTTAATTGAGCGGAGTACCTGTAAATAAAAGAATTAGAAAAATTCTAACTGCTAATCATAAACAACATCCTCAAAAAACCAAGCCCAAATACTCAGCCACTCTTCGCTAAGTACAATTTATTTCAGAGTCAATATCCATGTAAAAGTGATTGGTAAAAATTATTCCAAATAAACATACTTTCATTCCCCTTTCGGTCATCTCTAGTGTAAACATAATACTGACTTTTTTATAAACAATCTTTTTCTCCATAAATAAAAATACTTTTTATACTGAAGGTTGGCAGATTTCTTTTTCTTCGTCTTTTTTTTAAAACTAGATCAAACTTTAGCAGTGAGTAAAATTTTCTTTGAAAGAACTAAAATAAGATCCTGACTATATTTGTTTCCATTTATGCCAAGTTCCAACTGAATTACAGATACAAATGGACAAAACAGTGAATGATGCCATAGCAGCCACACTCTGGTCTTAGAAAAGGACCTTAAACTCCAAGCCGACAAGTATGTGTTTACTAGCTGTGACAAACACCTGAGAAAGGAAAAAGCCTATGACAAAGAAGCTGGACCCAATCTGGAAGATTTATGGGAAGAAGTAGGGGTTCAGCTAAAGCACAGTGAGGAGGGATGGGGGACAGGGTGGGGGCATAGAGAAGGTTCAGACATGGAGTCAGCTAGGCTCACCTAAGAACTGAAGTGAATGAACCTCTGAGAGCTAGCCCAGGCCTCTGAGAGCTGGTCAGGGGCCCAGGTGACTGGAGGCTTGAACATAAAATTAAATGGCAGGAAGTGTGTAGTAGAAGTGGGTGGGAAATAATCCACACCCAGAGAGGAAACTGCCAGGGGAGACGAGGCAGAAATCATCTTACTTATCTGTGGTCCCTTGCATGCTACCCTCTTAGATTTATAATCCATTGGTGTGAGTTAATCTTGATTGGGAACCTAACTGGGATTTGGGGTCTCTAGGAGAGAATCTTCTGGATGTTCTTTAGGGCCTTTCCAGGGAGGTTTAATTGAAGAAGGAAGTCCACCCTGAACATAGGCAGTATGACCCCCAGGTGCTCGGGTCCTGGACTGAGTGAAAAGAGAATTAGATGAAAAAGACATCCTTCTATTTGTGTCCTGGTTGCCAGGAGTAACCAGCTGCCTTGTGTGCCTTCTGCCCTGCTTTTCCCACCATGATGAACTGAATCGTTGCAAACTGTAAAACAAAAGAAACCTTTTCTCTCTTAAGTTGCTTCTTGTCAGGTATTTGATCCTGATGATGAGAAAAGCAATGAGCTGGGGTTTTTTTCTGTTTTGTATTGGTTTTTCTTCTTATTGCTCCCAATATACCTGTATTGAAAGAATCCGTGGATTCAATGTATACAACAGGCAATGGAACCAACACTGTACATCTCTCCTAGAAGCAGGAGGACCAGGAGCTCAATGTTATCATTGGCTGCAAACGCGTATAAAGCACTTGGAGACATTCATTTGCATGGTACCAAGGATTTTGTTTTTGCAATGCTGTTACAGGCACAATATATGTAAAGCTTCTAGCTGTTAAACATCCTTACAAGAATAGCAGGTAAGGAGCTAATAATGGATACTCACAGATACAGAAGCACTCACACTTGCCAATGGCCAGGTTCAACTCCAATTGGGATTTCTCCCCCATCAACTCTTTCTTTATCCCTGCCTTCCCATTCGCAACACCCCCCAGCAGCTGGACATCTGAAGTGTGGTAGAAAGGTCAGTGAACACACTCTGTTCCTACAAGTGAAAGAGAATGTTTGCACTCTCTTAACTCAGTTACACTTGCTCACTTGTTTCGATTTTGGAAAATAGTTTATGGACAATTTTATTGGTACTTCATGAATATCTGTCCTTATACTTGTATGTTTTTCTATCAAGAATTACTCTCTTTCCTATAGAATCCTTAATCTCACTTTTATACCATTAATATTATTAAACTTTTGAGACATGGTCTCATATATCCCAGGCTGGTTAGAACTCTTGATCCTTGTGTCTCTGTCTTCTGCTTCTTGGAGAGATGTACACTGTCCATTCCATTGCCTGCTGTATGGACTAATTACTTGGATGCCTGGCTAAACTTGTTTTAAATATTTTCCAAGTTTGTCACTTACTTTTAACTTTTACAGATTTTTGTGTGTTAGAATTTTTATTGTTAAAAGTAGAAGTAAATAGTGAGCTCCAGCCTGCTCACAGAGAAAGATATTATGTCACAGAAACAAAGAAACAAAAAATCTTAGGAATATTACAATCCAAACTAGGTATGTATGTAGGTAGGTAGATAGGTAGGTAGGAAGGTAGGTAGGTAGGAAGGTAGGTAAGTAGGTATGTAATTACTTTGGCTGAGAATGGATCCCATATGGGCTCATATGTTTGGATACTTAGTCCCCCATTGGTGGAACTGTTTGGGAAGGATTAGGAGGTGTGGCTTTGTCAGAGAAGATGTGTCACTGGTGGTAGGTTCTAAGGTTTTAAAAGACTGGGCAATTCCCAGTGTTCCTTCTGCCTTCTGCCTTCTGCCTTCTACTTGTGGATCAAGATGTGAGCTATTGGGCAGGATAGACAGCTCAGTCATAAAGAGTTCACACTGTTCTTAGAGAGGATCTGAGTTCAATTCCCAACACTTACATCTGGCAGCTTACAGCTGCTTGTAACTCCAGTTGCAGGGGTATCTGACATCTGTGTCCTCCAAGAGTACTCAAGTGCACAAGCCCACATAATTAAAATGTGTTTTAAATATTTAAAATAAATATAAGGGGGAAATTATTTAAGGTCTCAGCTGTTCCAGCCAACATGCCTTTATTCTATCAGTATAAACTCTAACCTTCTTAAACCACAAGCCCAATTAAATGTTTGCATGGTTGTTTGGTTGTTTGGTTGTTTGGTTGGTTGGTTGGTTGGTTGGTTGGTTTGGTTTGGTTTATAAGTTGTCTTGATCATGGTGTTTTATCACAGCCATAGGAAAATAACTAGTTAGTTACTATACTTTGGAATCTTCCATTGATTATGTAGAGACTTCCTTATATAATTTGATTTCAATTAAAGGCTTACTTTACCTTCTAGGGGTGATTAGATTTCATAGTTTCATATTCCAATGTCATGGTTTTATATTAATTTTTATTCCCTCTGAGTTTATTTTGCATAACATATTAGCTATGGGGTGATCTAGTGCTGCAAAGCGTGTATGGTGGTTTGAATGAAAACAGCCCCCATAGGTTTATATATCTGAATGCTTTGTAACCAGAGACTGGAACTATTTGAAAGGATTAGAAGGTATGGCCTTGCTACAGGAAGTTTTAAAGCAGGTGAGCTTTGAGGTATCAAAGAGCCCATTCCAAGCCCAGTATCTCTCTCTCTCTCTCTCTCTCTCTCTCTCTCTCTCTCTCTCTCTCTCTCTCTCTCTCTCTCTCTCTCCTGCTGCCTGTGGTTCCAGATTTAGAACCCTCAGCTGCTTCTCCAGCACTATGTCTGCCTGCATGCTACCATGCATGCATGAAGCCTTGAACTAAGTCTTCAGTCATTGCATAAAGCTGGGTATGGTGGCACCTTGGAGGTCAAAACAGGAGGATCAGAAGATCTGGGGTATCTTAGCCTACACAGAGAATGTGAGAATAGCTTGAGCTATGGGTTACTCTGTTTCAAAAACTAAAATTAAAAGTGTGCATTCAAGCCATGGTCAATGCTACTACCAGAAGGTAAGACCCTACTGCCAAAGATACCACATGCTCTAGGTTGAAGACATGGAGAAATTGAGCTGGAAGATCCTGTCTCTTACCAGGTCCTTTGAGTTCAAGATGCCATGTCAGCTGCTGCAGTGGAATCGTGACCAACATTCATACTCAGCACTGATAACCAGGAGCTATACTGCCAATCAGACAAGCAAGATGTGCCCACTGGTGCAGCAGTGACAAGTATGTTTTGAAAATAATGAACCACTTTCTTATTGAAGTTGAGTTAAGGCTTCTCTACAGAAGCAAATTCACATGCAGCATACTAAAAACCATGATGGGGTTGTCCTCAGCCCTAGAGAAGAAGCTGTTAAGTGGACAGAATGTACTTATAAACTTACCTTGTTAATAACTTGTGCTTATATGTATGCTGTAGTATGGCTGCCAGTTTGTTTTGTTTTAGGGGGAGGGAATAATGACTGAACTAGGTGATGGAAATTAATGTATTGAATGCTCAGTTCAATCAATTGGACCTCAATACCAATTCCTGAAAGGCCAAGGGAACATTGTTTGACAGAGAAGACAAAGAATATGGGAGGATGTTACATGGCCACGAGCTTTTTACCTCACAGCAGCAGCTAAGGTTGTCTGTGCAAGACTCATACAACCCTGGGACTGTTGACATCCTGTCAGAAATGATGGAGGGGCTCTGAGAACCTAACCCTCCCTGAAGCAGTGCAGGCAGCTAATGGTAGTGGAGGAGGAGAAGGAGGAGACAGTTTCTTCAATAGCACAGTCACTGGATGCCCGTGAACACAGAAAATAACCTCTCACCTATGCACCTATAGGCAACTATAATAAAGTTCACTGGGTCTCAAACACACACAAAAACACAAAAATAGAAAGGGACCAACTAGGAAAAATAAATGAGTCAGATAAAGTGGGAAGAGGACAAAAGAGAAGAAGATATGGATTGAAATACATTATATACATGTATGAAGTACCACAGTGAAATCCATTGTTATGTATAATTAATATATCCTAGTAATTTTTGCAGAAATAACAAACTTTAGTGAAAATAGCATTTCCAAGAGCAAAACAAAGTCTAATTATCAGAGTGAGGAAATTAAATTAAAAGTAAAATGGAGCATGTACACTATCAAATATTTAGAGACAAGCATAATTATGTGCCCTCTAACAAGTGATTTTGTAAGAGTGACTCATCCATTGTCTAAGGATCTACTTTGGAGAGATGAAAAAATTTTGTACTGGAAGTAGTCCAGAGATGAACTGCTGCCATGGACCCCTCACTGGCCACACAGCAAGAGACTGTCCTCTTTGTTAGTGCTTAGAGGGATATGATTCCCTTTGAAGGGTAACTATTGAACTATTGAATGTCATCTGTGTTGATGTAAGACAGGATACTGGCTAGGAGGGTACTGGCTCACTAATATCTCTACAGTTGTAGAGAAGTGTCAGCAGTGACTGTCATAAAGGACAGACATGGTAGGTTATTTTTAAATACTTCTCAAAAGAAGATGATGGGTCCAAGCATTGATAAGATTAGAATGTACAATTAAGAAAGCCACCTTGACACCTGCATCTATAACAGCCAGAGAGCAGTACAGGCTGGAGAGGGTTCAGAAGAGGTTTGCCACACAATTTACCATATAAAACTCAAGATCTTGGCTGGGGAAATGGAAACCCCAAAACTCAAAGAAGACATTACTGAATTTGCCTAGTCATTGCTCAGCTGAAATACCCTCATAATCAGCTGAAACACCTCAACCTTCAGAGGTGACCTGATCTCCATGGAGCTCTAGCTCTCCGTGGAGCTCTCAAAGGAGCTAACTTTCTTAAGGCCATACAGAAACATCAGTTATGATACCACACAAAACAGTGGTTTCCGTCATGAAGATACACCCCATCTACTATATAGTTTACAGATGTAGAGTTAGGACCAATGCTAAGCATAGCCCACCTAGAGAAGTGTTGTTTTTATTTTGAAAGGAAAGAAAAACTTAAACAAAACTATGTAACACCTTCAGATATCAAATGACAGGAATTCAGAGTGCATGTCCTAAACAATCCTTAGGGGACAGACTGGGGAGCAGCATCAGCTAAGCATGGGAAGGCAGCCTAGTAGCATAGCAGAACCCTGTCACTTTAGTTTGATGTGCTGGAAGTCCTAAGACTTTGCTAGGGTGTGTTTCTTAAACTTAACAGAAGCATCTAAAAATAATAAATAAGGTAGAAATGTCAAATAATGAGAAAAGGGGCTGGGGAAGCTATGGAAGGAGACATTCCAAACTGGATTTCATGGCAAAGAGCAGAGCCTCCAAGAAAATCCCAGAAAACACTTTTATAACTAAATAAATCAGGAGGACAGTATAGTGTGAGCATTGATTTTGTAGGGTTTCTTTTTTCTGTCTTCATTGTTACTGGGGCAGAGGCAGGATTTGCTATGTAGCCTAAGCTTGCCTTAAAGTCATAATTGCCTTCCTTCAGTCTCCTGAGCGCTGAGTTAACAAGCTTGGCTCACCATGACCAGCAACATTGACAGTACAGAGAAGCAGTGATCTTTCTAGTCTGAGCATCTTTAAGAGAGCAGCTCAGATTGAACTATTACTCAGTGGCACGGCAAACACAAGCTTCTAGAAGAATAGGGGCCAGGTAATATGACTTAAGATGAAAAGCAGAGACCCGAACTATCAAGACCTGTGGCAACAGTTTCTAAAGCCAGGAGATATTGATAATGTATGAGGATAAATAGCCAACATTCCCAAAGACATTCACATGTTGATTCTCCAATCTTAAAGTCATCTGATATTTCACAGAAGCAAGGAGAGCTGTTGCTACGAGTCTATCAGAGTCTTGGTATGGGGAAATGTTGTTTAGCTGTTTCCTTATAATCACAAAGATTTTTATAAGAGAATGAAGGAGACAGACGTTAGATGTGCGTGCATGTGTGTGTGTGAGTGTGTGTGTGTGTGTGTGTGTGTGTTTTCAGACCTCAAATATCCAGACTAGACATGGATTTAAGCACTTCAAACCAAGCAAAATTATCTCTCACAAGTATGCCCTACATTTCTGGATTGTAGTTCATTCCAGACATAATCATGTTGACAACCAAAAATAGCCATCACATCCATGTGCAAGATGAAATACAGGTGACCTGGACAAGCTGGAAGAGACAAAAGGAAATCCATGTTCTGAGTCTCAGAACGAAATATGTTCCTGTTCATATCTTGTCTTTGGCTTAGTGAAACTGAGTTCAAACCTCTAAAGTCCAGGATCTCTAAGGCAGTAAATTTGTGTGACATCAAGGTGCTAGGTTTGCAATAATTTGTTGAATGGTTATGTTTGTATCAATGAATGAGACTAAAATATTCAATCAAACACTAATCTTGTTGCTCTGAAGCTATCTCATAAATATAGTTCATGTTTGCCATCAAAGTATATTGGCTTCATCTAATCAGTGAAAGGATAAAGAGCAAAACTGGCAGATTCTAGAAAATAAAATATTCTTCTCACAACTCTAGAATTCTCTAGCCTGCTGCCCTGCCTTATAGATTCATCCTTGGATACTTCCATTGTATGCACCAGTCTTTAAATAAGTGTATGGTGGGCCTACTTCATCCATATTATGCTTCCTATGGCTTGAAATAGCCTTCAATCTGCAATCTGAAAATGCTAAGTAGAAAGTTCTAGAAACAAATAATTTATTAGTTTTAAATTGTTTTTTGTATGGGGCCAAAAGATGGATCAATGGTTAGGATCACTTACTGTTCTTCCAGAGGACTGAGTTCAGTTTCCAACACCCATGGGAACTTAGAATCATCTGTAACTCCAGATACAGGGGATCTGATACCCTTGCAGACTTATCCAACACCTGCACTCAGATATATATATATATATAAACCTACACATATAAATAATTTAAAAATAATAAATACTATGTTGTTCTCAAAAACATGATGAAATATCATATCATTCATTTACTTCCAGCCTGGCCTATTAGCAATCCCTCTGTCCAGCCCAATCAGTATGCATCTGGGTTATGGACTGCCTTGGTATCACAGTGCCACAGTGCTTATGTTAAAGGGGTCCTAAATTACTCAAATCAATGCCAATGTACAGGAGTAGCAGTACAAAGGACACACTGGTGTACAGAACAGGGAGAGCTGTTAACATCACTGTGTGGCTACACCACAGCGCGTATTGGAAAAATATAGCCAGGTGGTGGTGGTGCATGCCTTTAATCCCAGCATTCAAGAGGCAGAGGCATATATATGTATATGTCATCTGACATACAGGGCTCAGTACTCACTGTGATATCTGCATGTGTGACATGACAACTGTATTTTTTTAAAATATCTTCCTGGTTCTGTTTCCCTAGAAAACCCTTACTTAAGTATTTGTTATAATACTTACAGGGGAAACACTTCAATAGTTCACCGGGGTATTTCTTAATCATTATAACCAAAACAGACAAAAAGTGGCTTCAACAATTGGTTATAGACAAAAAGCAAAAACAAACTAATAATAACAATAGTAAAAAAGAGTTCACTAATCTTTTCCTAGTTGACCCAATCAATAAAGAGCCCAGATTCTTGAAGAATCCTTAAATCTATAAATAGGTGCCATGAATACCTGAGGAACAAAACCACTGTAAGCTGACAGGAACACCAGAAAACCCAAAACATAAAGGTCCTGCTGGTAAGCAAAGTCCCACCTGTGCTTACACAACTAAGGGCTCAATATGTACAAGTGCGGTCCTTTTCTACTCCCTCAGAACATCAGGTGGATGGCACTGTGATCGAAGTCTAACTGGTCTCTCAGGCAAATCAGGGATAGAAACTGTTATTTCAGTGTAACCACATTAACTGGTGATGTGACTTTAAGAAGCAAGACCTACAAAGTTCCTTCAACCGCTGGAATAGGGACATAGATGAGTTTGGAGCAGTTTATACAGGACCACAAGTTGATTTCAATAAAGAACTAGTGATCCCTGTTCACACACACACACACACACACACACACACACACACACACACACACACACACACACACACACACACTGGCTTCCTATCTTGTCACATGACTATCCCCTTGCACAGCACTCTTGCTGTAATGATGCCAAGGTTGACCAGAGCCAAACCATGCTCACACCATGCCACCGAAACTCTAGAACTGCCAGATAAGTAAACTTCTTTTTTGAATTTTTATTTGAAATATTTTTCATATAATATATTTTGAACATGTGTTTTCATTTGCTTTAATTCATGGAGGGTCAGGGGGAAGCATGGAATCCATTGTACAGTGACCAACTACTCCTGGGCATGGGCCTGCTTTGGAGTGTGGACAATATATTCAATGACACTTCAATGAAGAAAACTGATATTCCTTTTCCCACCAGGTATCAATTGCAAATTGTAAATAGCTTCCTGGTTAGGGGAAAGACTTTGTGTCCATTTCCCTTTATCAGTGCTAGGATTTTGTCCAAGTTGAACTAAACAAAGAGTTCTAAAACAGACTAAATACAAATGCCCCAGAAACACTTTTAAAATGATGAAGCATCTTTAATCATCAGAAAGCTACAAATTAAAACTGCATTGAGATTTCACCTTACCCCAGTCAGAGTGGCTAAGAACAATAAAACAAATGACTGGTGATGCTGGTGAAGATGCTGGGAAAGGGACATCCACTCATTGCTGGGGCGAGTGCAAACTGGTACAGCCGCTGTAGAAATCAAAGTGCAGGTTCTTTAAAAACTTGATCTACCAAAAGCTCCACTGTATCACTCTTGGGCACAGAGCCAAAGGTCTTTGTCTCAACTCCAGAGAGACGTGTTCATTGCTGCTGCATTCGTAACACCAGAAATTGGAAGAAGTCTAGAGATCTACCAACACGTGAATGGATAAGAAAAATGTTGGATGTTTAAGCAATGGAACGTACTTAGCTGGTTAGAAAAATGAAATTATAAAAATTGCAGATAAATTGACAAAGCTAGAAAACAGTTATCCTGAGCAAAACAACCAAGCCCCCCCTCCCAAAGATAAATGTTGCGTATTTTCTTTTACGTGGTGGATGGTGGCTTTTAAACTTTAGATATATGTGTTATAATCCAAATAATCACAGGGATTAGGTAGCTAGTAAGGCACCAGTCATGGAGAAAGAGATCTTTCAAGTAAAGAAAAATAGAGCGTAGTATTATAAAGAGATAAAAAGGCAGCGTGGCACAGTAACCATAAGGATTCGGTAGTGACATGCATATCTTGGTAGAAAGAACTAGGCTCTCTACTTGGACTTAAGGCCTGCTTACCAGCAGGGAAGCTATGGCTGATACTGGAAACCTAGCCAACTGCCTATGGCTCGTGAAGTCATGGATCTTGGGGAAGAATCTACAATGGCCACTTTCCTAAACCAGCATTAACCTGAACTATATTTTAAATATTTATCCTTAGTCCTCATCCCTTATCAAAGAAGTGTTGTTTGTGACATATGGAGACCACCATAGAAAATCGCAACCAATCAAAATGCAAAGTTGTGGAGTCTAGTCCTAATAGATGCTCTACAAAAGAACCCCCACATCTGAGGTTCAAGTAACCCTATGGAAGATGGGTCATGCTGTGAGATTGTGTCTCTTAACAATGTCAGAAGCTACACTCATAAAGTCTGCCCAAATGTGAGCTGAACGAGGATTGCATCAGTGAACATGCCAAAGAGGACTGAGGAAAGCCCACAAGGCTTTGTTTGATCCTACACAGAGAATGAGAAATACAGCCACTTAAGGAATGCGGAGAGCAAGAGAAATAGTCTTCCTTAGGGAAAATTCACCAACTTGCTGTCCAATACCAAATGGTCGGCTCTGAGAACGTAATACAAGTAGCATTATACAGTCTGAGCAGGTTGTATTTAGGAAGGGGTGGGTGTGAGTGGGTGTGTGTGTGTGTGTGTGTGTGTGTGTGTGTGTGTGTGTGCATGTGTGTAACAACAATTAATTTTAAAAGGTGGTGGCATAAATTTGGAAGAAAGAAAGGATGGGTATAGGAGATAGTGGGTTTGGAAGGAAGAGAGGGAAGGAGAAATATATAATCTCTATAAAGGAAAACTTAAAACAGAGATAAGCAGGTAAAGTAGAATAAGGGGATTCAAATGGGGGTGTGGATGGGAGGGCAAAGTAAAGGAGGGGTGATGGGGAGGAATAACTAATACTAGAGATCTTTTGAGAAGCCATATGGAAACCTACTACTGTAGATACTTCCTAAAATATATGTATATATGAAGTGTATGCAAATGAAGTCATCATATAATAAGGGATACAACACTCTAACTAGACACCTTAAGTCAACAAGTAAAACCTCTAGTGCCAGAAATGGGTTGGTTACATCTTGTCAAATCATTGGCCAAAAAGGCCTCTAGACCACCACTACCCACAAACATCATAGGTCACTGCCAAAGCTATTGCTTACTTTCCATAGCCTTATGGCCTACTGCAGAAGACAAGTCACTTAGGTCACCAAACATGGAGAAGTGAACCTCCTAACCAGTGAAGCTTCGTTTCTGTGGACTATCATTCATTGTCCTGGAAGGTACTCTGCATTCTATCAGAGAGTAGTGATCATCAGTTTCACTTAGCCACAAGCCTTGTGCCCTGCAACAGAGCTCTGACTGCAAGATACACCAGTACAACCGTGGTCGTAAATACCATGGTAGTAAATAACTACTTTTTAAATAGACTGAAGGCTGTGAGATAGAACCCATACCTGGCTAAAGTGGCCAAGAGTCTGCAGTGAGGTAGGTAGATAGGTTGTGGGTCTAGGGGAAAACCCATTATGATTGTTCTGCTAAAGGAAGATAGCAATAAAATGAGGTCTAGGGACACATTGCTATTCCGATAGATCTGTGTCTCCCTCATCGCTCATCAGAGCAGCTCCTTCTTGTAGAAGATAGCAGCTGGGTGACCCACAACTAGACAATATGTAGAAAGTGTATGACTTTGGAGCATTCATACCTAAATGGGATGTCGTTAACAAACTCCTCCACGGGGCTCTTGAATCTGAAAGAAAGAGGAGGCAGAACAATTCTAAGAGCGAGAGGTGATAGGTAACTCGAAGGAAACAGCATCTTCCAGATACAACAGGACCGATACAAACTCATTGAGACTATAACGGTGTGCACAAGGCCTGAACAGGTTAAAATTTTATCACAGTAGCAGAAAACTGAATAACATGGGTGGATGTGTTTAGGAAATTTCAGAAACATTATGACGGCTCCCTAATCTTTTCATGAGATTCCAAAATGGCAGTAAACCAATAAGTTAAAGCTTCCAAATGTGTCCCTTCTCCAAGAGAGAAAATCAGAAAATGTTCCATGTCCTAGATGGAATGATGGAGATTTTGGTCTTCATTCTCAAAGGTATGAACTATGAATGGATAAAGGAAGCCCACTCTTTACCATGTGCCTGATTACTTGGCCACTCAGACACCTGAAAATACTAGATGGATCATAGATGATAACACTTCTCATGAAGCCAATGATCTGGGGAGGTTATCAGGAAGGACTATCAGAAGTTCACATTTGCTTGGCTTAAGCAATGACATGTGTTCATGGTCTGGACAATAATGTTAACATTATGTCTCAGCATAGTTCTTGTTATAGAGGGATCTTCATACCCAGAACCTTCTACCAAAGGTTAGTGGTCCATTCTATTAACTGTCACTTTAATTGCACCCGAGGTGGAGAAAGTAGATATGTAAGAAATACTTTTAGGATTCACGTGTTGGACAAAGTGGGAGATTAACCCTACAAAGATTCAGGATCTTGTCAAGTTGGTGATGTTTCAGAATTTTGCTTGTGGCATGTGAAGATTCTGCCAAAGAATCAGGTAAGTCCTTATTCCTTGCTCACTTTGATGCTTAGTAAGAATGTTTATTAACCTTGACTGGATGTTGAAAACACATGCCACATTTAGCAATTAAAATCATCGAGTCACTTATCATTTGACTCAGGTAGAAACTAGTTTTGAGTAAAAGTTTGCAGCACATTTTAATCACTATTATAAGCCTCTTTGTCACATAGAGCATGTGATTGAGAAGACCCCATGTTGCCAGAGTGTGGGATGATGTCATCATAAAGGTGAGGCAGATACAGGATAGAAAAAGGCCTGTCATTGGACGAAAAGGAAGGATGGGTGGGAGAAAAGTTTGAAGGAAAAGGAGGAGAGGGGAACAGAAGAGAAGAGAGACTGCAGAGTAACCGTGGAAAGAACATGGAGGCTGACGTTAAGATTCCACTCTGTGTATTTACAGGTTGTTATGAATATTCTTAAGGGATGGATGTGTACAGGACTTTGCATGTCTAGGTGGGCAATTATATCTTGTCAATTGGATCAGAGGTTATTGTGTTGTGTGTTCTTTCATGTGCAGATTTAAGTGTGAGAGAGTGTGTGGCGGCTAAAAACACTGGACTGACACGGAGTTGAGATGTGTGTTTCAGACAAGATATCTAGCAGATATCTTGGGGCACTGTGGTGCTGGACATAGTGGGGGATAAAAGACAGCATTTTATTTTTATAATTATACAACAACACCAGAGGGTTTTTATAGCTATAGAATCAATGGTCCTTTGCACACTCTTGCCATGGAAAAGGCCTATAAGGTCTTGAAGCAAAGCCGTGCTGTCTATATCAGACAGATACCCACCATTTCCAAAGTGGATCCTGGTGTGCTAGTACAGCTAAGAAAGACTGAGCTGTCAGCTGAGCGTAAGTCACTTTGCAACTGTGACTACATACTTTGATCTAGATGCCATATCGATTCCTAAGTTTGAGGAAGAGGGCACAATAATAATTTGGTACATTGTGGAAATAGTACATTCCAGATCAAAATGAGTAAATTCAGGAGCATGAGCAAGTTACATACGCAGATGCTCAGCTGTTCCATTATTTAGTTACACCAATGTGTAAACATTAGCTGGCTACCAGAGGAGGAACAGAAGGAGATACTAAGGCATAGTTTGGGGATGACATGACTTGTTATGTTTGCAGGGTGACAGAGGCCTCTTGTGAATTACCGTCTGGCTCAGTGCTGTAATGGAAGGTTGAGAGGAAGCCCTGTATAGTCAGTTTTGTTACAAGCTTCATGGAGAAAGAGAAGTAGCCTAAGGTAAGACTGCATGAAGATTCCTTGGGCATAACTGACCAATCAGGGACCTGTAAAAAGCAATACTGAAAGAGTGGACGAGAAGATAGGAGGGCATTATGCAGAAGGACTTGTAGGCATCAGCATGAAGAGTGTGGCTTTGTGTCTCTTAGAAATATGTTCTAGAGCACCTCTCCAAGCACTGATTAAATAAACAATAAAGATTGCTCACCTATAGTGAAAAGCGGCCAGCTTCCACTCCAGCCAGGATTCAGGGAGACAGAACAGATCAATATAATGCACTTGACTTCCAGAGGAACAGTCCGTGATTCCTGTAGCAATATCCTCTTGTGGTGTAACTCTTGTGGTACACTATATTTATTTTCTTTAGTATTGGTGGTCATTGTCAAATAATTATTAGTGTGACTGTTTAATATTTATCTGCTGTGTCTCCCTGTATCCTGGCTGTGTGGCATTCTGTTCTGGGGTCTGTTATGTGAGCCTCAGGGAAGCTGGCTGCTTTTCACCCTAGTTAGGCGAGGAAAGAACAGGCGAGAAAGAAAGAGTACATATGTGCTAATCCCAGGTAGAGAAAGTGTTGGATGCACATGAGCAAGTAAGGTCACTGTGGCCCAAACATCCCTTTACAAGGAGGTTGTCCTCTTCCAAAGCCACAATGTAGCCATCAGATCTGCCAAATCAAATGTCATGTCTTTCTCTGGTAAGTTTTGTTAGTTTTCTAACAGTGTGGCCTAATAGCGAAGGTCCGGCGTGGAATCAGGCCTCAACTGCATCATCAAGTCCTTCATTCCCTGCCAGCCAGGAAAGGTTGATGGCATTCAATTCTGTCATCTTGACAGTTTTAATAGTTACTGTTTGCTACAATGCATCCCAGTTAGGAGTAACGTTTTCTCTCAATTGGATTAAGGACGGGCATTTTGGATAACACCATCGTAGAAATGAAGCAGACTCAGCATCCTAACAAACGCCAAATACGTTCACTTCTATCGTTCCTGGTGATGTGAATTTCAGCCCTGTAATTAAGCCAATGTTAGAGTCCTGAGTGATAGTCAGCTTTTTTTAAAGTATCACATTGCAAGTATTACTTACAAAACATTCAGTGAATTTATTTACTCTGTCCATATTAATAACTTATAGATTCCATTTTGCAAAAGTATAGGTAGCTTGACATTATTCTTACGTATTTTGATACTGAAATTGTCCTGAGTGCTGTTGAAAGCTGCTTCAAGCAGACTCTGTGATCTTTTGTCACGTCTCCATTATCTCTGAGAGCTCCCTTACTGTGTGTGTGTGTGTGTGTGTGTGTGTGTGTATAAGCTTGTGTGTATGTGTGTGAATGTCTATGAGTGTGTGTATAAAAGTGTGAGCATGTGAGTATGTTTGTGAATGTGTGTGTATGTGTGTGAATGTCTATGAGTGTGTGTATGAAAGTGTGGGGATGTATGTTTGTGAATGTGTGTGTATATGTGTGTGTGTGTGAGTGTGTGTGTGTGTGTGAGTGTGTGTGTGTGTGTGCGCGTGCGTGCGCGCGCGCACATTCGTTCACATGCATGTACTTCCTGTCTTATTCTGGAAACTAAGTCTCCCAAGAACTCTGGATCCTGTTTGGAAACTTCAAGTCTGATTGGCTATGCTCATGGCTGATGTCAGGCTCTGAGAGTGGAAAGATTAAACATAGAAATACATCTAGGGGCCTTATATCCAAAATATACAAAGAACTCAAGAAGTTAGACCGCAGGGAGACAAATAACCCTATTAAAAAATGGGGTTCAGAGCTAAACAAAGAATTCACAGCTGAGGAATACCGAATGCCTGAGAAACACCTAAAGAAATGTTCAACATCGTTAGTCATAAGGAAATGCAAATCAAAACAACCCTGAGATTTCACCTCACACCAGTGAGAATGGCTAAGATCAAAAACTCAGGTGACAGCAAATGCTGGCGAGGATGTGGAGAAAGGGGGAACACTCCTCCATTGTTGGTGGGGTTGCAGACTGCTACAACCATTCTGGAAATCAGTCTGGAGGTTCCTCAGAAAATTGGACATTGAACTGCCTGAGGATCCAGCTATACCTCTCCTGGGCATATACCCAAAAGATGCCCCAACATATAAAAAAGACACGTGCTCCACTATGTTCATCGCAGCCTTATTTATAATAGCCTTTGAAAGAACCCAGATGCCCTTCAATAGAGGAATGGATACAGAAAATGTGGTACATCTACACAATGGAATATTACTCAGCTATCAAAAACAATGACTTTATGAAATTTGTAGGCAAATGGTTGGAACTGGAAAATATCATCCTGAGTGAGCTAACCCAATCACAGAAAGACATACATGGTATGTACTCATTGATAAGTGGCTATTAGCCCAAATGCTTGAGTTACCCTAGATGCCTAGAACAAATGAAACTCAAGACGGATGATCAAAATGTGAATGCATATCGCCCTGAGAGACACAGCCAGAATACAGCAAATACAGAGGCGTATGCCAGCAGGAAACCACTGAACTGGAGAACAGGACCCCTGTTGAAGGAATCAGAGAAAGAACTGGAAGAGCTTGAAGGAGCTCGAGACCCCATATGTACAGCAATGCCAACCAAACAGAGCTTCAGGGACTAAGCCACTACCCAAAGACTATACATGGACTGACCCTGGACTCTGACCTCATAGGTAGCAATGAATATCCTAGTAAGAGCACCAGTGGAAGGGGAAGCCCTGGGTCCCTGCTAAGACTGAACCCCAGTGAACTAGACTGTTGGGAGAGGGCAGCAATGGGGAGGGTTGGGAGGGAACACCCATAAGGAAGGGGGGGGAGGGGATGTTTGCCCGGAAACCGGGAAAGGGAATAACACTGAAATGTAATATAAGAAATACTCAAGTTAATAATAAAAAAAATATATAAAAAAAGAAAAAGAAATACATCTAGGGGTTGGGGATTTAGCTCAGTGGTAAAACGCTTGCCTAGCAAGCCCAAGGCCCTGGGTTCAGTCCCCAGCTCCGGAAAAAAAAAAAAAAAAGAAATACAATTAGGTATTCTAATCCCACTCTTACGCTGTATCTATTTTGTATTTGTATATCATTTATTCATGTGCATTCAAAACTTTAAATCCAAATAAAAAAACTCAAATTTTAACCCACTTTTTTTGTAAATTTATATATTTCTAAGTAGATCTCTGATAGTGATGAGCCTCTGACATTTTTCTCAAGTATTTATTTTTCTATCCAATTTTTTGTAATTTATCTGGTGTCCACACCAGCAAATGCTTCAAGCTGAGCTGCTATTGCACCATCCAGAACCATGAATATTCACTCCACTCCACCAGGGAAACTGTTTACATTAAGTAGGCTCCAGTCCCATGTGCACACTCCTGCCTGTCTTACTCAGCTTATGGAAAAGAGAAAGGGAAGAGAAACAGATCCATAGTCAAAAGCCAAAGAAATATCACACCACTAATCACAGAAATGGACCTATAGTCAGTCCCTAGAAGTCCTGAGATAATCCATTTCTTTACACAAAAGTGAGATTTGCTCTGGAAAAAGAAGTTACACTCGTGAGTGTGAGGTAAGTCTGATAAATTAAGACCAATGGAATAAAAAGTGTTGCATAACCATTTGTCCTTAAGTCTGTCTGAGCATAAAGGAAAAGGGTTACTTTTGAAGTTTTGTGGTCAGATTTAAAATGCAAATAAAATATCTGGAGGACAGAAATCTAAGGAAAATTTGAGCATGAAGTTAGTAAAGCTACGTACAGTGACTGCTGGTTGACTTCAACCAGTATCCAGGTCAGTCTCCAAAACTACGAGAGAATACTGTACGCTCCAAATTAAGACATGTACCTTGTCCTTTATTGTCATCGATGGTTGGTTTTTGGTTTTGTTTTGTATTTTTAGGTTTGGGGTGCTTCTCGATTTGCCTGTCTATCATCTATCGTTAGCGTATTTATTTCTGCAGCGCTTAAACTCTTTAAGAAAAGGGCTCCTCTGATCTTTCTGTTTGCCAGTATCGGAAGGCCCAGGACTGTTCTTATATACTAGTAAATGAGCACACTTGAAATAGAGAAGCCGGTGAAGGGTGATGTATCACGGTTAACTTTGAACTCTCTTCTGCCCTTCTCTACCCTGTTGAGATAAAAACCCTCGTTTACTCCAGCAGCTGAAATCCTTCGCACAACAGCTCCAGGTGGCAGGTTGGATCAAGTCCCTGCTAGCGGAACATTTCAACGGCACTGGACCCTGCAAAGACAGGTTTCAGGGAGCTTACTGCGGGACCATCTGCCGGAAGACGAAAGTCCTTTTAGGATAGCAACCACCCTGGAAATCGAAAGCACCAGCCACAGTTGCCACCCACTCTAGTATCTGGGGATGAAGAGAGCCCCAAGCTGGAGATCACTAGGAGCAAGCTTGGGCGTGTCCCGAGCCAGGAAGTTTCTGATTGGCTCTTTGTGGCAAACTACTAGGCTGAGGGCTAAAGAGGTAGGAGGGGAGCGGTTTATAGAGGGAGTGAACACCTTAACTAAACAGAGCGGGGCAGGTGGGTTTGACCGTGGTTTCTGGGCGTTTGCGCAAGAAGCCACGCGCACTAGTAAACCGGGGCCTCCCGAGGCAGCAGTTTCATAACGCCCACAATCACAAAGAACTCAAGGACCTTTTGCACTAATTCTGGCAGCTTCCTGTGGCTCTGCGTTTAGGAGTCCTAAGCTCTGAGTGTTGAAACTGTTTGGATGGTGCCTTGAGATACCTCAGCCCTAGCGCGGCATCCTCTGCGAAAGGCTTTTGCAGATCGAGACCCTAACAGGCGCCGAGGAACCAGATCAAAGGCGCCTAGGGCAATCCCGATTTTTGGTATAACTATGCCGCAGCTTTACTTTCCATTAAAAGAAAACTACTACATAAAGTACGATGTAGACCAAGAGATGCAGACATAGTTAAAAATGAAGAAATATGTTCCCAGAAGTGAATGGGTTTCACCTTGTTCTGATTTTTAATTAGACGCCACTTAATACACTTCTACAAATTAAATGTACAATAGGTAAGAACTTTATACACACCTCTCTGTACGTATTTCTGTCACTTTGCACATGAGCGGTTTTACGAGATTCTTGGGAGCTGTGATCCAGGCTTGAAGGGATCTCAAGGCAAGCGGGTTTCTCTAGGTTGGTGCCCTGAAGGCACCAGGCGCGTCCAGCTTGGCCGGGAGCCGCCTACCCAGGCTCCTGTCTAAGCCGTGACAGCTCGGACACCAGCCTGGAACCCGCTCCTCCCCCATTACCCGCACTCTTGCCGCCTGGGAGGTGACACCCTCAGGAGTCGAATTACAGCCCCGCAATTAACATATGAATTTCCAGAACTGACTGGAGGGACTAGGGGGAAATTTTTTTTTTTCAGAGCGGGAGCTGGAGTCCTCTGCACACAGTAACTTTTCTCTGGGTGTAAAAACTCTTTGATTGGCTCCTCGCACGCGCCTGCCCGCCCCCTTCTTTGACTGAGCAGACACGCGACTGGCGCAAGGAGGGGGCTGGGAGGGGAGCCGGGGGAGATACACTGGCGCGTGCCGCTTTTTAAAGGGGCGCAGCGCCTTCAGCAACGGAGAAGCTTCGTTGCACGCGACCTGGTGTGCGATCTCCGAGTGAGAGGGGGAGGGTCAGAGAAGAAAAAAAAAATCAGACCTTGCAGAAGAGACTAGGAAGGTTTTTGTTGTTGTTGTTCGGGGCTTTCCCCCTTCGTTGAACTGGGTTGCCAGCACCTCCTCTAACAAGGCACCTCCGAGCCAGTGCATTGCGATGTCCCGCCTGCTGCATGCAGAAGAGTGGGCTGAGGTAAAAGAGTTGGGGGACCACCATCGCCATCCCCAGCCGCACCACATCCCGCAGCTGACGCCACAGCCACCTGCTACCCTGCAGGCGAGAGACCATCCGGTCTACCCGGCAGAACTGTCCCTCCTGGATAGCACCGACCCACGCGCCTGGCTGACTCCCACTTTGCAGGGCCTCTGCACGGCACGCGCCGCCCAGTATCTGCTGCATTCTCCCGAGCTGGGTGCCTCCGAGGCCGCGGCGCCCGGGGACGAGGCTGACGGCCAGGGTGAGCTGGTAAGGAGAAGCGGCTGCGGCGGCCTCAGCAAGAGCCCCGGGCCGGTGAAAGTGCGGGAACAACTGTGCAAGCTGAAGGGCGGGGTTGTAGTAGACGAGCTGGGCTGCAGCCGCCAGCGAGCCCCTTCCAGCAAACAGGTGAATGGGGTACAGAAGCAAAGGCGGCTGGCAGCAAACGCAAGGGAGCGGCGCAGGATGCACGGGCTGAACCACGCCTTCGACCAGCTGCGCAACGTTATCCCGTCCTTCAACAACGACAAGAAGCTGTCCAAATATGAGACCCTGCAGATGGCCCAGATCTACATCAACGCCCTGTCGGAGTTGCTGCAGACTCCCAGTGTCGGAGAGCAGCCACCGCCGCCAGCAGCCTCCTGCAAAAATGACCACCATCACCTTCGCGCAGCCGCCTCCTATGAAGGAGGAGCAGGCGCCTCTGCGGTAGCTGGGGCTCAGCCAGCCCCGGGAGGGGGCCCGAGACCCACCCCGCCTGGAGCTTGCCGGACTCGCTTCTCCACCCCAGCTTCCTCCGGGGGTTACTCAGTGCAGCTGGACGCTTTGCACTTTCCAGCTTTCGAGGACCGGGCCCTAACAGCGATGATGGCACAGAAGGACCTGTCGCCTTCGCTGCCCGGGGGCATCCTGCAGCCAGTACAGGAGGACAGCAGCAAAACATCTCCCAGGTCCCACAGAAGTGACGGAGAGTTTTCCCCCCACTCTCACTACAGTGACTCTGACGAGGCCAGTTAGGAAGACAACAGCACCCTGAAAACTGAGACAACCAAAAGCCCTTCCCAGCGCGCGGGAAGTCCCGCGACAAATATCCCTTCCACCACCCTTTAATTTTGGCTCTACGTGATCTTTGTTAGCAACGACGTGACTTCGGAGGGCTGCGGCTCTTCCAAACCCCTTCCTCCTACCTTCTGCTTCCTCTGTATATAGATTCAGTGTCATTATATGTACCTTTACATGTCATCGTCCCATAGTCCGTGCTGCCAATATGCTGCTAAAATGTCGTATCTCTGTCTCTGGTCTGGGTTTCACTTATTTTATACCTTGGGCGTTCATCCTGGTGTGTTGCGCTCACTCACTAGTAAGGGAGTTAGTCTTCGAAGTTGTTTCCCCAATCGCATTCGGTGCTTAACTGAACACGAACTATTGAGTTGTTAAAATGCATGGGACAGATGAGAGAATCTGTAGAGCTTAAACACTGAATGTGTCTAGCGGACCCAGAACACACGCACTTCATCACTGGCTGCTGTGCCGCCTTGAAGAAACTCAACTGCCAATTGCAGACCAACTTTTGATTATAAAAATAGCCACTCGTAATCCTTAAACTCTTTGCAAATGTTTGTTTTTGCAAATGAAAATTAAAAAAAAACATGTAGTGTCAAAGGCATTTGGTCAATTTTATTTTGCTTTGTTAACATTAGAAAAGTTATTTATTATCGCGTATTTGGACCCATTTCTACTTATTTGCTTTTTTTTACATTTTCTACTCGAGATCATTTTATTTTGATTTAGCAAATCCAGTTGCCATTGCTTTATGTATGTATGCTCTTTTACAAATGATAAAATAAACTTGAAAAAAAACCACCTTTTAGTTGTCACGTGTTCTATTCCAGTAAAATATTTAAAAAATAATAATTTGTAAGTGACCTTGTAGAAATTACGAGACTTGCTGTTTCGACGACTGTTGCAAACCTAATACCTTCCAGTAGCATCGGATGCACAATAAATTGTGAGATCAAATGTACCCAGCTTTGCATCATGGCTTGCCTTTGGGTGGCCAGGATCTCTTCTAGAGTCAACAATCTCCAGGAGAAGCCAGTGCTCTCTGTCTCCATGGCTCTGGTCCATGATGGTTAATATCACAGAAATACCTGTTTACACTCAACAAAAAATATCTGGAAACTTTCAGGTACACAACTCATGATCTATAGGGGAGAGGTATCTACAAGAGAAGAGGGGACAATGGTAAAGAACTTGAGGGGAAGGATAGGTTGGCAACCATTGTTTCAACATAAGAAGCTAGAAGCCTAGATATTTGCTTTACTATTGCTGGCCGCCAGTGAGGTATTTTTTTCTTTTCAAGCTCACTTCTTCCAACTCAAAACTAGCATTTGCCTTTAACCCCCCCCCAGAACAAAACAGTCAAGTACATTCTTAAGAGAACTTAAGAGACCTATGACACTCACCCCAGGTGTCCACATGGGGTAGAAATCTATTCTGGGATCCCAGGACCAGAGATCTTAGGAAAGCTAATGCAGAGTGTGTGGAGAGGAGAAATCGGAACTTTTGCAATGCATTTGATTGATTAATTTAGGTGAAGTACTGTTCATTAAACTCAAGTGTCCAAAATACTCTGCCCACTAAACATCTCTGAATTTGAGGGGTGCGCTATAAGCAAATTCATTGCCTTCTTTGTCATAATTAAATGAGGGTACCCCACAAAATAAGAGGGGTTAGTTTACTAGGTTTTGTATCCTACTCTGTCATCACTTTAGTAGGAAAACTAAATTCACAGATTGCAGCTGGAAAAAAAAAAAGTGCTGCCCAGGAAGCAAAGGTTTTCCTCCATTGTGGAAGAACTGCAGAACTCTTGCTGACCACTTAAGGTATGGTAACATTCTGTTGAAGCCTGTCCAGGAAAGCTCAGCAGTTCTCCCAGCTCTCTGGGAGAAGTGCAAGGTGCAAGGTGGTTAGGGGCACTTTCCAGGAAAGGAACAATGTCCCTGCCCATAGAAAACCCACAAAGACAGCACTGGAAATCTTTATATTACTGAAAAGCATAACAAAAAAACAAAAAAAGTAAAAAAAAAAACCTGCTTTGGACACAGTTTCATTTCTCTTAATAAGCCAACCAGATAAAAAACAGATGTGAAGGACAAGATACAACTTTTCCGTATTTTCATTTATTTGGCGTGGGGTGGTCTTCCCTATGTGTCAGGGTGGGGGTGGTGGCTGATATTCTTTTATATGCTGGAAATATGAAAAAGGAAAATGGGAAGTCATTTTGCTTCCAAAGAAAACAACCAACATTTTAAAACCACTCATGTGTACTTTGTGTTAACCAAGAAGGAAAAAGATTTCATCAACATCATTCTCGTTGACTCCGAGAAAATAGAAACAGCTCTGGAACATCCTCCTTCACAGCGTTTACAGACAAGGAAACGGCAGCCAATCGTACAGAGAATACCACTATCCATGGCTACTCTGATGTTTCTGATCAGCGGATCAGGGAGCCCGCTGGCAAATTTCTTCTTCAGCAAAATGAATGGTGGGGAGTTGTGTCTGTCTAAAGGTAGCTCCAAATGGACTTTTGCTGCCATGATGAGCAGAACTCCCACTTCACCTCTCTGAGTGAGGAAGTCTTGTTTGCTTCTTAGGAGGGAAACAATCATTCGAGAATTTCAAATTTTAACTCTTTATCATGTCGATGGAAAAGCAACGGAAAATTCTCCTGGCTCATCCAGATAAGAACAAAGTCAGACTGTTTTGTGGCAAGTTGTGTGCTCAGCGTTTAAATTAAAACTTTAACCTCTTCTCTTCATCCCATTTCTTTCTTTTTCTTCATTTCTTTCTTTCTCTCTTTCTTTTTCTTTTTTTTAATGCTGGCATTTCTTTGAAAGAGATCCACTCCAAGGTCCAGCAATGAAGTTTGCATAACAAACGTTTGGCAGCCCCCTCTCTCACACCCCATTAACAAGCTGTAACATATAGCTGCAGGTTGCTATAATCTCATTAATATTTTGGAAACTTGAATATTGAGTATTTCTGAGCGCTCATTCCCCATATGCCAGACCACTCCTGCCATGCTGACTGGTTCCTTTCTCTCCATTATTAGCAATTAGCTTCTACCTTCCAAAGTCAGATCCAAGTATCTAAGATACTACCAAAGGCATCAACTATGTATGCAAGTTAGGCATGCTTAATATCACCCAAACAAACAAAGAGTCAGCACTTCTTAAAGTAATGAAGATAGATAAATCGGGTTAGTTCTTTGGGACACTGCTGGTGTTTTCCAGAGTTTTCTATACTTTAAGCAGCTTGTTTTATATTCTGTCTTTGCCCTCAGCCAACCAACATTTTTATTTGTTGGGGGTTTTGGCTCACCACACTTTTGGAAACTTATTTGATTTCACGGGGAGCTGAAGGAAGATTGTTTTTGGCAACGGACAAGTTTAACACGTTCTTCATGGGGCATTGCGAATGGCAGATCTATCAGAAAGGGAGGGGGAGTAACTTCCCCATTCTGAACCAGCAGGAGATCAGAGCTTTCCTGAGGTCTTCCTATTGATTTTAAAGATTTAAAACTGAGCCCCAACGTTATAATTTCATTGAAGAGTGTCGTGGAATATAAATCTCCTCTGTTAACTTAGAAGTTCAAGAAAGGAAAGGTAAGAAACGAAGCCACTTGCCCGCTACAACCTAGACAGAGCTCTTGCTAGTGAGAGGTGAAGACCACGGGCAAGGACGGGTAGTAGCTGAAATGTTTGCAGTTCTTTTCCTGCGAAGGCGCAGGACACCGGTCAGAGAGGGCGACGAGTCACCCCTTTCCTTTTCGGATCCTGACTGGAAAAGGCAAAAGGGAGCGGAGAATGGGTTAAATCCCAGGACGCAGGGGAGAGGCAGGGGAGGAGAGAAGTCGGAGGAAGATAAAGGAAAGGACAGGAACCAAGAAGCGTGGGGGTAGTTTGCCGTAATGTGAGTGTTTCTTAATTAGAGAGCGGCTGACAATAGAGGGGCTGGCAGAGACTCCTGGCCCCGGTGCGGAGCGTCTGGAGCGGAGCACGCGCTGTCAGCTGGTGAGCGCACTCGCTTTCAGGCCGCTCCCCGGGGAGCTGCGCGGCCACATTTAACACCGTCGTCACCCTCCCCGGCCTCCTCAACCTCGGCCTCCTCCTCGTAGACAGCCTTGCTAGGCCCCCCACCGGCAAAGTTTACAGAAGCCAGAGCCTCTCGCCGCCCCCCACCCCCCGCGCTCGCCCGGGCCCCTCTGGTCCCCAGCTGCGCAGCGGGAGCCGCCACTGCCCACTGCACCTCCCCGCAACCAACCGCCCCTCCAGAAAAGGAGCTTGCTAAACTCAGAGCCAAGCAAAGCCTAGGGGAGGGGATGGGGACGGCGGCAGCAGCGGGAGAGCGCGGGGGCTGCGGCACCTGAAGCAGTGAACCAGCAAGGATCGGGAAGCCAGCGCACCCCGCGCGGGTGGGGACCAGAAGCGCTCCCCATCAGTCGCCTGGCGTAGGGCTCCGCCTGCTTGGAGATCTAGTCTCCTTTCCACCTCAAGATAAGATTTCCTAGGTCTGCGCTACTCCGAACCGTTTTTAAAATACGGTTAACTATCCTGAGTTTAAAGGCCAGTAAAAAAGACCTGTGTCAATCACACGCCCCTCACTCATCTCTCCTTTGCTCTTTAAGAAGAATGAAGGGCACGCGGATTTTAGGTTCCTCTACACCATCCAGGGTCAGCCCTGCCTTTTTGGGTCCCAGTTGGACTTCTGTGTCAAATATCTAGGGAGGCAGGGCCTAGTCTACAAGTTCACTCGTTCCACCAAGCCTAGAGGTTCCTCCACCTGAAGGCAGACCAAGAGAAAATATGGAATCTCTTTAGAAGTCACTATTCTGATTGTAGAGTCAAGGTATCTGATGAAGGAGGCTAGAAGCCCTTCTGAGTTGCTGTCCGGGAGCCACTCCTTCCTCTTGGGGGTTGTGGGTGGGGGCTGACTGCTTGTTAAGGTCCTGTAGAAAGTTCTCCAGAGCTAGCCCAACTTCCTGCTCTCTACCAACTCTTGAAACTCCGTGTTCCAAGTAGGAGCTAGGATTACAAGGGATCCTGCGTTCCTCAGGCCCCATGTGACACAGCAAACACGGAGCAGGCATCCTTCTTTCTGTTTTAGGAGGGATCTGGGTCCTAGCTGTCAGGGCAGGTTTTTTCTTTTACCATAATGTCAGATGTTTCAGAAAACCAGCTAGCAGATAAGATTTCTTTTCCTGAAAAAAAAAATTTTTTTTTAACCCAAGACACATTGATTCAATGGGGGGGGGTGAGTCTGCATTTCCTGGTTCCTGTGGTGAGTCGGATACCAGCAGATAACTCCTAGAGCACAGACAGTCCAGTCTTCAACGGACTCCTTGGCATTGCCTGTTTATGACCTGAGCCTAAACCTTTCTCTTTACCCGATTTTCACTTGTTAGTGTCCCCCTACCCAACCCAAGGGGAGAAACAACCTGACTTCTAGATCTCCAGCGTTGTTGTTTTCAGGCTGTGGGGGCTGGGGCAAGTGTCTGCAGGGGGATGGCAACAACCTCTGAAGGATAAAGGCACTGGTACAGCAACACTCATTCCGCTCTTGACTAACAGGAGAGGGATAGGACAGGGATAGGAGAAGGAAGTTAAAGTCATAATCATGATGCTCGTAAAAGCCAGGAATAAGAATTTGCTCAGGCTAAACAAACTATGAACAGGTACGTGAAGCAGGGCTACCAGGAAGTCCTCGGCTTAAATGGGTAGACTAAGGTCCCATTGCTTTGTGATAACTACAGTCAGAACATAGAGTCATCAATGTTGATGGAAGGATTAGCCACTATGATAACTGAGAAAACAGTCCTTTGTGTTGACAATCATAATCAGAAAATACACAGAGTGCCAGTCTTTATAAAAGGCTAGTGTCTAAGGAAAACGCAATTTCCTTTGGTGACTAGTTCTTCTACTTCCCAAATCTGAGTAACTATTTCTTAAGCAAGCTTCTTCTCTACTTCTTCCGCTTCTCATCAGTGAGTTGAATTCAGAAGACAGCGATATAACAAAGGAAGTAGCAAGTGAGACATACATACATACACACACACACACACACACACACACACACACACACACACACACACACACACACACTAGACCTTTTCAGTTTTAGAATACTTCAGAATTTAGTAATACCCCCAGTTTTAGCCTTTAGGGCAGGCTGGTATAGTAGACATTTTCTGTCAATCACCAGACTGTTTAATTTGCTGTTCTGTATGGACCCAATATATATGTTTCATTGCTTCCTTCCAAGAGAGTTGAGATCTTGAGTGGCTTGAAACCAGTAGAGCCAGCCTTCAGAAATCAACCACAGGCCCAATTACTTCCATTTGAGCTGAAGACTAATTAATTCTATTCCTTATGAATTAATTAATGTAGTAGAGTAGTACTTTCACATCAGAAGAAAGAACAGGTTCTAGAAGTTGCCATGGGGCTCTCCCTGATCTACCTTTAGTGTTCTTTAAGTCACATCCCCTGGCCTCAAGAACATATTTTGAAGCAGACCTTCCCATTAGTTATATCCCTCCTCTCTGCCTGCTCTAAGTCTGTAGGTGAATGTAGATCCCTGAACTCTTCCATTAAACTTTTTTCTCCCAAGAGATGTAAGATCCTCTTTAAAGCTATCAATGGAATTGTCCTTTCCCACTTGAGAGACTTAGGACACACTGGTTAGGGTAATTTTCCTTTAATGTTATATCTTCACTCCTTTCCTTTGACTGATACTAGATATAACTGCTTCTTATGATATATTGAAATCCATGTTTTACCTCTAGAAAAAAATGTTTTGACATCTAAACAAACAGCACATAAAATTGGAAATGATGTCAATGTGGAGAACAAGCGACCATGAGGTGTCCAGCCCCAAGTGAAACATCGACAACCCAACCCTTTCTGCTCAGGGAACAGTTCCAAAAAGAGACTGGAATGAGTGTAAGAGTCAGACGACCAGGAAGCTAGTTTCAAGAGTTTGTTTCCTTTATGTATCAGGGCAACTAAACCCATAAAATAACAACAAGTTTGATCCTTAAGCAAGACATGAACAAGGACACCAATGGGCATGCCTAAGTAGACTGAGAAAAGTCTCATTGGATATGACCACTAGATAAAAAGCTACAGGCATTTAATAACTGCTGGCCAAAGGAGAATTAATCTTTCCTAGGGGTTAGTCCCATAATTGGTTTTCCAATACCAAGTGGCCAGTCCTAAAAACATATACATGCAAGCATCATTAAATGGACTCAGCAGGTTGTATTTATATATTTATTCACTTATGCATGTATATAAGAATTAAAAGATTTAAAGAAAAAGAGATCATAAATTAGAAAGGGAAGGGAATGGGAGGGGTTGGAAGAAGGGGAGAGAGAAATGTAAATACAGTGTATACATAAAATTTTAAAATAAGTTTAGTAGTGGAAAAGAACATGATGGGATGGAATATGATGATGATAGTGGTCCCAAGGCAAATCACTTCCAAAACTGTTGCCCATCTGTGAATGGGAGGGGTAATGAGAAAATTGGGCTGTAAAATTTGATGTCTCTCTTGGAGTAAAAAGTGAATTTACCTGCTACATTTGTAGCTGAGGATTTATTCAGTGATAACATGCATTTTTTATTGGCTTGGTTATCTGAGCTGTTGGCTTTTTCCTTTCACCTATTCTGCAAATGAACAGTCGCCATTGTCTTGGTATTTCTTTGTTCCAAAAGTTCTGTTCTTTGCCTGCCATGAGTCAATTCTCCCTTTGATACTACCTCTAGTGGTTGAGTTAGACCAGCCTACTGATCAATACAGGAGCACGGTGCTGAGATGAAAGCGTTTGAAAGTGGTTTTCTACTTCTGATCAAGCTGCAAGCAGTTGCCTAAGACTTAGGGTAGGGCATCAGATCTAGATGTCTTCCTATGGGGTAGCTGTCCTACACCCACTTTCTCTCCTGCACAGTGGGCAGCTCTTAAGCATGTAATTTGAAGCCTTTTAGAATTCATGCAGCTCCCCAACCTGTCCAGCATCACGGCACCACACCAGTTCCCGGGCCTAAACACCCCTCACACTATTTTATGACCTCTTGATGGCTTCGGATTCTAGGGGCGGGGTGGCAGTGGGGGGAAGAATGATGCTGTGGCATAAGCTCTTTTCAATTCAGCTTTAAATTGAAAACAGAATATTCCCAGAGGGTGTTTGTTCGTTTGTTTGCTTTTCCAGAACATCACTTTCCCAAGTTTCTGAAGTGAATCTCTTCTTACCTTCTGCCACATCTATTGTTGGATAAAAGAATGTGGATTGATCTAGGCCAACAATATTGGACTTGGTTCAAGGTTCTCTGCTATGCTGTGCATCCTATGTTATCCAGTTGACCTGAGAACTAGAGGTGTAGGAAGGGGAAGTACAACTACTCAGCCAGGGATGCTCCTCCGGAGGGAGTTCTAGAGAAATAGGTGCACAGCAGGGCCATTTGAGACTCTCTGAGGAGACCAATAATGTCCCCTGCCTCCCCTGCCTCCCTCTGCCTCCCCTGCCTCCCCTGTCCGCCCCCCTGATTCCTCTGCCTCTGGGGCATAAAGAAAAAGGAAAAACTTTATCTGGAGCTCATAATCTTCCAGATGCAGCCCCAGGACAGACTGCAATCTAGGGAAGAGTCAAAGCCTCCTAACCCTCACTCCCCCTCTTCCTTACCCTTTCTCTTCCCTTTTTTCTAAGAACCTCATGATGCAAGCTTTTCACAATCATACTTTGATCTGTGATTTGCTTTTAAAAGTCCAGCTCGTTAAGTTGAGATATCCCTGCCTTAATCAACTCTGGCACAACAGCTAGTGGATAACATCCACAAAAGATAGATAAATGGCAAATAGTGTCACCGGAGCTGTTGGACCACAGAAGACTGTGTCTTGATTTTCTTTAATGAAATAGCTTTTAAAACTCTGTGACAGAAAGTATCATTGTACAAAAGGTGTTCCTATGGAGTCCCAATTGTCACCAAGTTATTATTGAGAGACAGGCTGACATAATGAAAGAGACCACAGGTAAACCATAAATAAAGAAATGCTCAGGTTTCTTCCTCACTCTCCTAGCCTGAGACTTCCTTCTAGATGAGCAGTCTAGAATGGTTAGATGTATTCACAGCCTGACCTGAGCACATTCATTAGAAGTTATGGTCCTATTAGCTCTTCTTTCTGCACCTAAGTCATCCAATCTAAAATGAGGGAGAAGTACCCCATACAAAGCCCCAAATCACTTAAAACTCCCAGTTCTCTAGGGGCCAAAAGAACATTTTGGTTTACACTGTCATGGGGAGAGTCGTCTCGCTGTATACCTCCTCTCCTCTCCCCCCACCAACTCCCCCCCCTTCATTTTGTTACCTACTGCTGCTGCCTACTGTGTCTGCGATCCCCCCCACCAACACCTTTTTTTGGGGGGTAGAGAACAAAGCCTATGAAGATACCCAGATGATAACAAGATTCTCCTGTCTCAGCCTCCTAAATTCTAGGATTATAAGTGTGCACACAGCCCACCAAGACTTAAGCAGAGTGCTCTCTGCACCGGACCCATACTTAGTGCAGTGCCTGGAACACCAGGCTAGCTAGACTAGACTAGCCTGTCTTCCTCAGAATGTTCTCACTACCGTTGTCACCTGGTTGCATTTGTTGGTGTCTTCTTCCCTCCTGGACTTTTAGTTTTAGCCAGTTCTTACTTGGCCTCTTGTAGCATTTCCATCATGTCCTACTAGTTTTCAGTCATCCTATGACATATCTGTAATGTGATAGATCACAGGTTTCTCAACCTGTGGGTCTAGACCCCCCTAAGTCATATATTAAAGCTGTTTATTTTATGATTCATAACAGTAGTAACATTAGTTATGAAGTAAGAACAAAATTATTTTGTTCTTGAGGGTCACCACGACATGACAAGCTCTACTAAAGGGTCGCAGCATTGGGAAGGTTGAGGACAACTCCTCTACACCTTAATGCATTTCTATTGGTTTTCTTTGACAGGGGTGGGGCGATTTTCTGTGTGCTCCCTTCTTTGCCTTGACCACACCTCTTCAGGCTTTATTCCTTATATCTTGCCTTCGCTGATGGCCCCACAGTCCCCATTTAAGACCTAAATGACCTTTCATTGTTAGGGTAGCTAGCAATTGCTCCTGGCAAAGGCAAATTATTGCCTGGTAGAGATGTGGAATATGCTGTAGTGCCTCTTAGAGCAGCACCCTAGGACTGGAGAGGTGAGGTAGACAGCCCAATCTGGAAACCAATCTCCTGTCACTGTGACCAGAAAGCTTTTCTCCTCTATTCTTCCTTCTCTTCCTCCACTTCTCTCACAAAGATTCCCAGAATCTTGCTGTACACCTTAGCTTTCTCTACTTAGTCTCCGGTAATCAGCTGGGGATCCACAGGTCAGCACTGGCCCATCTATTTGATCAAGTGTTAGAGGTCTCTATTTCTTTGCGGTTAGAATTCCTCCAGGGATAGGCACCTGCTACAGTAACCTTCATTCAATGTCCATTTATCTGTTGTTGGCATCAGAGCTCACCAATGAGTTCTTCCTCGGATTCCGGAGCAAGCCTGCCAGGATACCACTTCCCTGTTCACCTTCACCGCAGCCCAAGGGACATGCTGCTGCTCCACCACTGGCCACTAAGGCTCCTCCGGGTGTTATTCTGAGTCAATTCTCAATATTTTCTGTTTCTTGCTTCACATATTCTTTCAACGCTCTGCTTTCTCTTCTCATTTAAAGAACAGATTGCCCCCAAATCTTGAAGCAACAAATAATTTTGGCTCAACACATCTTTAAACTAGATTTGCAGAACAATAGAGGAAATGAAATAAAGGAGCCGTGCCCTGGAGTCTGCCCAGGAAACTGATCCTCCACTGGGCCCTTCTGAATTTTTCAGCAGTCAGCCAATTCATCCCTACCTGCCGGCATCGACATTATTTTCTGCCTCTTACACAGTAGAGGCTTCTAATGGTCTCATCACTTCCTCTGAAAGGTGAACCATGGAAGAGTAAGGGATTCGGTTAAAGTTTGGAGAAGGGCAATGGTTGCTACAGTAACGTTTACAGAGGAGAGAGAGCTGCACCCGGGCAAGTTCCTAGCTTCCCAATGTGTGCTCGAGTCAGGAGGTATTCACGCGGACAGCTGGCAAATAGGGGGTTAATCATTACAGAAAATGCTGTCTCATATCTTTTCAGTTTGGTTTATACCGAAAGGCAGGAAAGATTTATGCTTCAGGGGAGGATAGAACTGCTATGTGCAGAGTGTGATTGGCTCCACTGATTAATCTCGGAGGCCGTGGAGACACATCACAAGGCATCCTATCTCCCACTCCGAAAGAGCTGAATTGGGGAATTGTGTTCTTGTCACAAGGACCGTCTTATGCTAGATGAAAACGTGGTGGCCTTCTAAAAGATACTAATATTAAGCCCTGTGTGGTATCTAACATCTGTAATCCCAGCATGAGGGAGACTGAGGCAGGCCCTCTCCAGTTTCAGACACACTTGGTTACACAGTCAAGCTGTCTCAGAGAAGTCAAGCAAAGGTTGTAACATCTGAGGTGGATAAGAATATTAGATTATAGAAATGCTATTTCAAAAGAGAAAATTTCTCAGTAAGTTACTGAAGGTAACATTCACTGGCTAAATGAGTGTCTCCTTTCTTACAATGCTTTGCAAAGTCGGGTTTCCTCTGCCAGTATTTCTTCTTACTGCCAATCCCATTGCAGCAATATTGATCCCCTCAGGATGCTCATTCCTTTTCAATATTTGTAGAAATATAATAATAATTATAGTTATATGAATAATTATATTCATGAACATAGATAAGGATACACATGCTCTAAGACTGTATATGTGTCTGGCATTGCATTTTCCAGAGACGGAAAAGCAGGGTTGAAAGAGCTTTCTGTCACCAGCCAGTTATTAACTGAAACGGCATTCACGGTGGCTCTGATCATAGGCAGCATCTGAAGCTGCAAGCAGTGTGATCCTGTGATGATTAACTCACATCCCACTAGTATCTCGTGGAGGCCCATTATCTACTGTCAATATTTTTATAGCCTAAGGCAAAGCCCTGCTCACTTCCTCCTAGGAGGGAGGTGACAGGGTTTTTTTCCCTCTCTTTTAGTTTAAGTAGATAAATATGTACTCTACAAATACATTTCATGGAGGAGGGAAGAAGGGACGGAAGAGGAGCCAAGCATCTGCTGCCACTCAGAGCCACTGCATGGTTAATAATTTCTCTAGAATAGTTTTACAGGGTGTAGACGAGATGAAACTAGGACACCTGAGAAGTCTGGAAGCCTTTTCCCGAGTTGTTCATGCACCGGTTCCTCAGTGTTAGAAAGAAATTTGCCTGAAAAGTACAAGCAAATTTGAATATAGTCCTCACATTCAAGAAAGTTTGTGTTTATGGCATAAAACTGTCAGGTATTATTTGTGAATACAGCTTTATAGTTTACATAAACAAAACATAGTGATTAAATCAATGTATTATCCTCTTTGTGTGTATTTGTTCCTATTGCCCACAGGTGATTGTGCATGTATGTGCCTGCACTTGAGGTCAGAGGTCAACCTCGGGTGTCCTTTCTCAGGCACCAGCCATCTTACCTTTTGAGACAAGGTGTCCCACTGGCCTGGAACCCACCTGTTAGGCTGGGCTGCCCAGCCAGTGAGCCCATGGAATAGGCCTTCTTCCTCCTCAATGCCTTCCTTCTCCAATGCCCACCTTTTTCAAACTTGAGTTCTGGGAACCAAGGCTCCCACACTTGCATGGCTAGAACTTTATATCTAACTGAGCCGTCTCTGCAGCTCCTGGGTGTACTTCTAAAAGAGGCTGGGTACTCTTTAGCTTGTGGTTATCCTTATTAAATAAATGACAAAGGAAACCATGGAAGCAGGAGACACACAGTGCTGTGAGTCAGTGCTTTTAAAGATAAACTATGGTGCAGAGTATTCATTTTTGAGGCATTTTTTTGCACTGACAGCACATTCGGCAAGAGTTAAAGATTCTGAGTTGATAGAAATATTTGTTATTGAAAACGGAGGGGACAAGAGGTCTAGCTCAATGGTAGGAACTGTGTCTATCATGGATGAAGCTCTGTGTTCAAACCCAAGTACAATCAATCAATCATCATCCATCAATCAGATTGTCAGTTAATCAGAGCAGTAAGTAGATAACAAGTCATCAATTCTGAGTTTTGCACCCAATTTTCTCACTGTGTAGAGCAAAGAATTAACTCCTATGAGCCTCTTCAATTATTTAAAAAAATAAAAGGAATAATTAAACCTGAGCTCCTACCTCATGGAGCTATTATAAACTTCATGTATAATATAACATTTAAGAATCATTGTCATTTGTGTCCCAACCAGATGTTTGTTTTAATACCAAGTAAGAGCAAAATCTCAGTAACCCAAGAATCAAAGGTTTGTTTCTTTTTTCCAACCAGAACTTAGCTGTAATCACATACAGACCTGACATGGCAGTAACATTACCTCTTCTCAAATGCAAAAATGAAAGAAAAAAGTTTAATTACTTCTGCTCATGATAGTGACCAAAACTACTACCAGGCCCCATTTCTATTCATGGAGGCTAGAACGATCCCACCAGAGTAATAATATAAAAAATAGGACTATAAGTAACATTAATGACCATAACAATTGGGGGAGGGGGTAACAGAATAGAGTAAAATAGAACTCATGAAAAATCCCAAATCTTGTGGGAGAGAGAGCTGAAAACCAAGAAGTACGGGCAATCCTGAGACTGCAGGGCAGAACAGATTGACATTTCTGCCCACCTTTTCCCATATCCCTGTCCCAAGAGGAAACTGCATAGTGCCTCTGGACACAGGAATATAGGAGCAGTCAGCTGCAGGAGGCCCGAGGTCCAAATCTGCACCTAGATCTGAACTAAACAGGTCAAAGAGCTCCCTGCATCCAAATCCCATGGGGAGGAGATCTAGACCCTCAGAGGTACAAACACTCCTGAGAACTCTGCCCACATTCCCGACTCAAGGGGAAAATGCCTAGTGCCATCTGTGCCCCCTGCACACAGGGACCTAGGAGCAGTAGGGTCAGGGCCCTTCTGGGGGCTGCCCTCACAGAAAGATGAAAGCCAGTCAGTAGGAGCGACTACACGCCTGAGAGTAAAACACTCTGTTCCCATAACTGATTGAAAGAAAACATGAAAACAGGTCTACAGGAGTGCTGACACACAGGCCCATAGGAGGATCAAACCACCATCAGAAACAGAAAGACAGGCTAAAACCAGAGACAACCTGATGGTGAGAGGCAAGCACAGGAACCCAAGCAACAGAAACCAAGACTACTTGGCATCATCTGAGTCCAGTTCTCCCACCACAGCCAACACTGGATATCCAAACACACCAGAAAAGCAAAATTTAGATTTAAAATCACATTTTATCATGAAGATGGAGGACTTTAAGAAGGTCATAAATAACTTCCTTAAGGAAATGCAGGATGACACAAGTAAACAGATAGAAGCCCTTAAAGTGGAAACACAAAAGTCCCTTAAAGAACTACATGAAAACACAACCAAACAGGAGAAAGAAATGAACAAAACCATCCAGAAGCTAAAAATGGAAAAAAGAAACAATAAAGAAAGCACACAGGGAGACAACCCTGGAGATAGAAAACCTAGGGAAAAGAACAGGAGTCATAGATTCGAGCATCACCAACAGAATACAAGAGATAGAACAGAGAATATCAGGAGCAGAAGATTCCATAGAAAACATCAACACAACTGTCAAAGATAATGGAAAATGGAAAAATCTCCTAGCCCAAAACATACAAGAAATCCAGGACACAATGAGAAGACCAAACCTAAGGATAATAGGTATAGAAGAGAGTGAAGACTCCCAACTTAAAGGGCCAGTAAATATCTTCAACAAAATCATAGAAGAAAACTTCCCTAACCTAAAGAAAGGGATGCCCATAAACATATAAGAAGCCTACAGAACTCCAAATAGATTGGATTAGAAAAGAAATTTCCCCCATCGCATAATAGTCAAAACATCAGATGCACAAAACAAAGAAAGAATATTAAAAGTAGTAAGGGAAAAAGATCAAGTAACATATAAAGGCAGACCTATCAGAATTACACCAGACTTCTCACCAGAGACTATGAAAGCCAGAAGATCCTGGAAATATGTCATACAGACCCTAAGAGAACAAAAATGCCAGTCTAGGCTACTATATCCAGCAAAACTATCAAGAAACATTGAGGGAGAAACCAAGATATTCCATGACAAAACCAAATTTATGCAATATCTTTCTGCAAATCCAGCCCTACAAAGGATAATAAATGGAAAAGCCCAACACAAGGAGGAAAACTACACCCTAGAAAAAGCAAGAAAGTAACATCCTTGCAACAAAACCAAAAGAAGAGAAGCACACAAACATAATCCCACCACTAAAATAACAAGAAGCAACAATCACTATTCTTCAATATCTCGCAACATGAATGGATTCAATTCCCGAATAAAAAGCCACAGATTAACAGAAAGGATACATAAAGAGGACCCAGCATTTTGCTTCCTACAGAAAGCACACCTCAGAGACAAAGACAGACACTACTTCAGAGTAAAAGGCTGGAAAACCACGTTCCAAGCAAATGATCCAAAGAAGCAAGCTGGAGTAGCCATTCTAATATCAAATAAAATCGACTTTCAACCAAAAGTCATCAAAAAAGGTAAGGAAGGACACTTCATCTTCATCAAAGGATAAATCCTCCAGGATGAACTCTCAATCCTAAATATCTATGCTCCAAATACAAGGTCACCTACATTCATAAAAGAAACCCTACTAAAGTTCAAAGCATATATTGCACCTCACACACTAATAGTAGGAGATTTGAACACCCCACTCCCATCAATGGACAGATTATTGAAACAGAAATTAAACATAGGGGGACTATCAGTAGTTACGAACCAAATGGACTTAATAGATAATTTTAAAACATTCCATCCTAAATGAAAAGGCTATATCTTCTTCTTACCACCTCATGGTACTTTCTCTAAAATTGACCATATAATTTGTCATAAAACAGGCCTCAACAAATAAAGAAAGATAGAAATCATCCCGTGCCTCCTATCAGATCACCACAGACTAAAGCTGGTCTTCAATAACAATAAGGAAAGAATGCCCACATATACATAGAAGTTGACCAATGCTCAACTCAATGATAACTTGGGAAGGAAGAAAAAAAGAAAGAAATTAAAGATTTCATAGAATTTAATGAAAATGAAGGTCCAAGGTACCCAAACTTATGGGACACAATGAAAGCTGTGCTAAAAGAAAAACTCACAGCTCTGAGTGCCTGCAGAAAGAAATAGGAGAGAGCATATGTCAGCAGCTTGACAGCACACCTAAAAGCTCTAGAACAAAAAGAAGCAAACAAACCCCAGAGGAATAGGAGGCAGGAAATAATCAAACTCAGAGCTGAAATCAACCAAGTAGAGACAAAAAGGACTATACAAAGAATCTACAGATCCAAAAGCTGGTTCTTTGAGAAAATCAGCAAGAATGATAAACCCTTAGCCAAATTAACCAGAGGGCACAGACAATATGTCAAAATTAACAAAATCAGAAATGAAAAGGGAGACAAACAACAGGGTCTGAGGAAATATAAAAAAATCATCAGATCACAAAAGCCTATATTCAACAAACCTTAAAAATTTTGGAGGAAATGGACAATTTTCTAGACAAATACCAGGTACCAAAGTTAAATCAGGAACAGATAAACCATCTAAACAACCTCATAACTCCTAAAGAAATAGAAGCAGTCATTAAAAGTCTCCTAACCAAAAAGAGTCCAGGACTAGATAGGTTTAATGCAGAATTCTATCAGACCTTCATAGAAGATCTCATATCAATACTTTCAAAACTGTTCCACAGAATTGAAACACGGAACACCACCAAACTCCTTCTATGAAGCCACAATTACTCTTATACCTAAACCATACAAAGGCCCACCAAAGAAAGAGAACTTCAGACCAATTTCACTTATGAATATCAATCCGAAAATGCTCAATAAAATTCTTGCAAACTGAATCCAAGAACACATCAAAACAATCATCCATCATGATCAAGTAGACTTCATTCCAGATAGGCAGGGATGGTTCAATATACAGAAAACCATCAACATAATCCACCATATAAACAAACTCAAAGATAAAAACCAAATGACTATTTCATTAGATGCTGAGAAAACATTTGTCAAAATTCAACACCCCTTCATGATAAAAGTCCTAGAAGGAACAGGAATTCAAGGCCCATACCTAAACGTAGTAACAGCCATATAAGCAAGCCAGTAGATAACATTAAACTAAATGGAGAGAAACTAGAAGCAATCCCACTAAAATCAGGGACTAGACAAGGCTGCCCACTCTCTCCCTACTTAATCTATATAGTTCTCAAAGTCCTAGTCAGAGTAATCAGACAACAAAGGGAGGTCAAAGGGATACGAATTGGAAAGGAAGAAATCAAAATATCA
The DNA here is from genome assembly GCF_011064425.1 of Rattus rattus. Classification (NCBI taxonomy): domain Eukaryota; kingdom Metazoa; phylum Chordata; class Mammalia; order Rodentia; family Muridae; genus Rattus; species Rattus rattus. The sequence goes on along the minus strand of NC_046159.1, from coordinate 77,922,570 downwards.
CTATTTGCAGACGATATGATAGTATATTTAAGTGATCCCAAAAGTTCCACCAGAGAACTACTAAGCCTGATAAACAACTTAACAAAGCTGGGTATAAAATTAACTCAAACAAATCAGTAGCCTTCCTCTACTGAAAGGATAAACAAACTGAGAAAGAAATTAGGGAAATGACACCTTTCATAAGAGTCCTAAATAATATAAAAATAACTCGGTGTAACTTTAACCAAGCAAGTGAAAGATCTGTATGATAAGAACTTCAAGTCTCTGAAGAAAGAAATTTAAGATCTCAGAAGATGGAAAGATCCCCCATGCTCATGGATTGACAGGATTAATATAGTAAAAATGGCCATTTTACCAAAAACAATCTACAGATTCAATGCAATCCCCAGCAAAATACCAATTCAATTCTTCAGAGAGTTAGACAGAACAATTTGCAAATTCATCTGGAATAACAAAAAACCCATGATGGCTAAAACTATCCTCAACAATAGCTAAACCATTCTCAACAATAAAAGGGAATCACTATCCCTGAACTCAAACAGTATTACAGAGTAATAGTGATTAAAACTGCATGGTATTGGTACAGAGACAGGCAGATAGACCAGTGGAATAGAATTGAAGACCTAGAAATGAACCCACACACCTATGGTCACTTTATTTTTAAAAAAGGAGCCAAAACCATCCAATGGAGAAAAGATAGCAAATGGTGGTGGTTCAACTGGAGGTCAGCAGATAAAAGAATTCAAATCGATCCATTCTTATCTCCCTGTACAAAGCTTAATTCCAAGTAGATCAAGGGCGTCAACATCAAACCAGATACACTCAAACTAACAGAAGAAAAAGTGGGGAAGATCCTTGAACACATGGGCACTGGAGAAAATTTCCTGAACAGAACACCAATGGCTTATGCTCTAAGATCAAGAATCGACAAATGGGATCTCATAAAACTGCAAAGCTTCTGTAAGGCAAAGGACAATGTCATTAGGACAAAGTAGCAACCAATAAGTTGGGAAAAGACCTTTACCAATCCTACATCAGATAGAAGGCCAATATCCAAAATATACAAAGAACTCATGAAGTTAGACTCCAGAGAGCCAAATAACCCTATTAAAAATGGGATTCAGAGCTAAACAAAGAATTCACAGCTGAGGAATATCAAATTACTGAGAAGCACCTGAGGAAATGTTCAACCTTAGCCATCAGTAAAATGCAAATCAAAACAACCCTAAGATTCCACTTCACACTAGTCAAAATGGTTAAGATCAAATACTCAGGTGACAGCAGATGCTGGCGAGGATGTGGAGAAAGAGGAACACTCCTCCACTGTTGGTGGGATTGCAAACTGGTACAACTTCTCTGGAAATCAGTCTGGAGGTTCCTCAGAAAATTGGACATTGAAGGACCTGAGGACCCAGCTATACCTCTCTTGGGCATATACCCAAAAGATGCCCCAACATATAACAAAGACATATGCTCCACCATGTTCATTGCAGCCTTATTTATAATAGCCAGAAGCTGGAAAGAACCCAGATGCCCTTCAACAGAGGAATGGATACAGAAAATGTGGTATATCTACACAATGGAATACTACTCAGCTATCAAAAACAATGCCTTTATGAAATTCGTAGGCAAATGGATGGAACTTGAAAATATCATCCTGAGTGAGGTATCCCAATCACAGAAAAACACACATGGTATGCACTCATTCATAAGCGGATATTAGCCCAAATGCTTGAATTACCGAAGATGCAATGCACAGACCACAGGAAGCTCAAGAAGAAGGATTACCAAAATGCGGATGCTTCACTCCTTCTTTAAAAGGGTAACAAAAATATCCATAGGAGGGAATAAGGAGACAATGTTTAGAGCAGAGACTAAAGGAATGGCCATTCAGAGCCTGCCGCATATATGGCCCAAATATCTATAGCCACCAAAACTAGATAATGTGAATGAAGCTAAGAATTGCATGCTGACAAGAACCAGATATAAATCTCTCCTTAGAGACACAACCAGAATATATCAAACACAGAGGCGAATGTTAGCAGCAAACCAATGAACTGAGAACAGGACCCCCATTGGAGGAATCAGAGAAAAGACTGAAAGAGCTAAAGGGGCTTATAACCCCATAAGAACAACAATGCCAACCAACCAGAACTTCCAAGGACTAAGCCACTACCCAAAGACTATACATGGACTGACCCTGGGCTCCAAACTGCATATGTAGCAGTGAATAGCCTTGTTGGGGCACCAGTGGAAGGGGAAGCCCTTGGTCCTGCCAAGATTGGACTCCTAGTGTAGGGTATTGTTGGGGTGGGTGGTAATGGGGGGGTGGATGGGGAGGGGAACACCCATATAGAAGAGGAGGGGGAGGGCTTAGGCGGCTGATAGACAGGAAACTGAGAAAGGAAATAACATTTGAAATTTAAATAAGAAATAATAAATGTAAATAATTAATAAATATAAAGAAATGTAAATAATTTAATAAAAAGGGAAAAATGTACGGGAAATTTCTGGAAATTAGGGCAGGCACATGTGAAGCCAAAATCATCCTCCCAATTTGTGGTTTAACTTTCAGAAGTAAACTTACTTTACGGTCTATAAATTAAGGGCTCTGGGTACGGTTCCTTAGAACTGCAGAAAACATTGGTCCAGAAATTCCCACGATCAAGCTAGGCACTTCATTTGTTAGGTCCAATTCCTTGTTTTTACAAGGAATGTTAAACTGTTTTCCATAAAACGTGATTGAAGCAACAACAATTAGCAAATAAATTTTGATGCCCAGCAAGTTTTCCTTTCTATTTCTTTAGAAGTGAAGCCTGTGACAGTTGTGTGTTGTGCTTACCATTAATGGCTAAACCAGTCGTGTCTAATATGTCTAAGATGAAGCATCCAACCAAGACCTTGAGGAAAGGTGTTACCTTCCATCAGAGCTGGGCAGCTGAGAGAAGCCCAGAAGTGAAGGATGTCCCTACAGTACATACACAGGACTTGCATAAGAGAAGTACAGGAGGAAGGTTTGTGTGAGTGTGTGTGTGTGTGTGTGTGTGTGTGTGTGTGTGTGTGTGTCTGTGTGTGTGTTTGTCTCTGTGTGTGTGTGTTTGTGTGTGTGTGTGTTCCAAATCTGTCATGTATTTTGTACTCTCTGAATTACTCTTTTCGCTTCCTGATTTTTTGCATCAGTATGTCCCTTCTACTTATTTTTTGCTCCTGTTTTGTTTGTTTGTGTTTTGGGTTTTTCATTCCTTTGTTTCCCTCTCACTCCGATGCACTGACTGGTCTCAAATCACTGCATCCCCCAGGCTGGGCTCAATTGCAGCAATCCTCTAGCCACAATCCCAAGTGCTGGAATTACCAATTGACCCATCACTTTCAGCTCTGACATAGTTTTAATGTTGTTTGGCAACCGATTCTGTCTAGACTGATGAAATTCCCTCTGTACTTGAGGTTCTTCATATTATGTATCACCTTTGTTTGATGATGCTAGAGATTGGAACCCAGCTTCTGCAAAAGCTAGACAAACACTCCACCAGTGAGCTGTCCCCGTGCCTCATTCTATTTCTGGAGGCCATCTCAACCCAGTCTCTGTCACATACATTTAATGGTGTCCTGATCAACGCAGAAGTGGAGGGTATTTCCTACAATTCAACCAAATGGTTGAAAGAATGAGAATCTCAAATTATATCCTAAAAACGAGATGTAATTAAGAATCATAATGTACACATTAACACATTTATTGTTTAAATTATATGATTTTTCTTGATTATTTGGATCAGTTTGGTAAAAGCAATGCTTAGTTCCTTTTAATTATTTTGGTTAAGTCTACATCAGGGTGGCTAATTACACAACAGTATTAACTAATAAATGTAATAATCAGCATCGTTAGTAAACATGTCTACAGAAGACTATTTTTCATAAAGAATATTTATTTTAAAATTATATGCAATGTTTATATCTTTATTTATCAATTCATTTAGCAATTTTTCAAAGTTTTTAAAATTTGTTTATTGAGACAGAATCTAGAATATAGCCACACTGGCCTCAAAATCCTCCTGCCTCTGCCTACTGAGCTGAGCGCAGAGATTGCATACAAATACCACCATTTTCAGCTCTGCTTTTCTTTCAGCTGCTCAGAAATACTTAACCAGACTAAGCAGTGTTGCCTTAAATCCTAAATTGCTAAAGTTTTCTGGGTGAATTGAAAAATCCCTTTGATTAACTGAAAGCTCTAGGCTGAGCAAACCTTAGGGACAGACTGAGACAGCTCCAGGAGGAGGGCTTGGCTGTCCCTACTTAACTCAGACAGACAAGAACTCCCACATACCAAGCAGCAGGTGACAACAAATAATAAGGGTCAGGGCAGAAACTCTTGAGATGGGCACTAGAGGAACCGAAGACCATGACTGAAGATGAAGTTCTAGGCAAAACCACACAAGACTGACAAAGCCCTACCAAACTAACTGGGGGTGGGAAGGAGCAAGGGGTGGAAGGGAGAGAGATAGGAAGGAGGGAGAGAGAGAGAGAGAGAGAGAGAGAGAGAGAGAGAGAGAGAGAGAAGAAAATGAGGGAGGGAGGGGAGGAGGGAGAGAGGGAGGAAGGGAGGGAGGGACAAGGAGAGATATAGAGAAAGACAAAAACAGAGGGAGCAGACACAGAGAGGCAGAGAGACTGAAAGAATACAGAGACAGGGACAGACACACAGAGATAGACAGAAAGACAAACAGAGAGAGACACACAGAGAGTACACAGTTAAGAAAATTAGAGATCCACTTCTGCTCACATTCCTGGCCCAAGAGGAACCTGCCTAGAGCCCTCTGGACACAGAAATCATGGGGTAGTCAGGGACATACTTCTCTTCTCTGCCTGTGCCCAAAGTTGAAAGCCAGTATCCAGGAGCTCTGACACAACTGAGAACAGAGGTAAGACCACACTTCTGCTCTGAGGGACCTGTCTGCAGCCCTCAGAACACAGGAACCTAGGAGCAGTAAGGGACAGGGTCCCTCTGGTTTCTGCCTGCACCCAGAGTTGAACCAGTCCCACAGAACTCTGTACCCAGATCCCAATGGAAGAAAGCCAGTCTCCAGGAGTGCTGACACACAGGCTTACAGGAGGGTCAATCCACTGTCAGAGACAGCAAGACAAGCTAACACCAGAGAGAAGCAGATGGTGAGAAGCAAGTGCAAGAAACTAAGCAACAGAAACTAAGACTACTTGACATCATCAGAGCCCACCAAAGGAAATACTGGATATCCTAACATACTGGAAAAGCAAGATTTGGGTTTAAAAGCATATATCATAATGATGATAGAGGACTTTAAGAAGGACATAAATAGCTTCCTTAAAGAAATACAGGACAACATATGTAAACAAGTAGAAGCTCTTAAAAAAGAAACACACAAATCCCTTAAAGAATTAGAGGAAAACACAGCCAAACGGGTGAAGGAATTGAAGAAAAACATCCAGGATCTAAAAATAGAAATAGAAACAATAAAGAAATCACAAAGGGAGACAATCATGAAGATAGAAAACTAAGGAAGAGATCAGGAGTCATAGACACAAGCATCACCAACAGAATACAAGAGATAGAGGAGAGAACTTCAGGGGAAGAAGATATCATAGAAAACATTGACACAATCACCAAAGAAAATGCAAAATTCAAAAAGCTCCTAACTCAAAACATCCAGGAAATCCAAGACACAATGAGAAGATCAAACTTAATGATAATAGGTATAGAAGAGAGCAAAGATTCCTAACTTAAAGGGCCAGTAAATACCTTCGACAAATTTGTAGAAGAAAACTTCCCTAACCTAAAGAAAGAGCTGCCCATGAACATACAAGAAGCCTATAGAACTCTAAATAGATTGGACCAGAAAAGAAATTCCCCCCATCGCATAATAGTCAAAACACCAGATGCACAAAGTAAAGAAAGAATATTAAAAGCAGTAAGAGAAAAAAGTCAAGTAACATATAAAGGCAGACCTATCAGAATTATGCCAGACTTCTCACCAGACATTATGAAAGTCAGAAGATCCTAGAAATATGTCATACAGACCCTAAGAGAACACAAATGCCAGCCTAGGCTACTATACTCAGGAAACTCTCAGTTAACATAGATGGTGAAACCAAGATATTCCATGACAAAACCAAATTTGCCCAATAAATTTCCATAAATCCAAACCTACAAAGGATAATAGATGGAAAACTCCAACACGAGGGAGACAATATCCTAGAAAAAGCAAGAACGGAATCTTCTTGCAACAAAATGAAAAAAAAGAAAGCCATGCAAACATAATTCGACCTCTAACAACAAAAATAACAGGAAGCAACAATCAATATTCCTTAATATCTCTTAATATCTGTGGACTCAATTCCCCAACAAAAAAGAAATAGATTAACAGGCTGGATACAAAAAAAAAAAAAAAAAAAGACCCAGAATTTTGCTGCATACAGGAAACACATTTCAGTGACAAATACAGACACTGCCTCAGAGAAAAGACTGGGAAAATTTCCAAGAAACAAGCTGGAGTAGTCATTCTAGTATCAAATAAAATTGAGTTTCAACCAAAAGTTATCAAAATAGGTAAGGAAGGACATGTCGTACTCATCAAAGGAAAAATCTACCAAGATGAACTCTCAATCCTGAATATCTATGTTCCAAATGCAAGAGTATCCACATTCATAAAAGAAACTTTACTAAAGCTCAAAGTATACATTGCACCACACACAATAATAGTGCCAGACTTCAACACCCCATTCCTATCAATGGACAGACTGTGGAAACAGAAACTAAACAGAGACACAAAGAAACTAACAGAAGTTATGAACCAAATGGATTTAACAAAAATGTATAGAATTTTTCATCCTAAAAAAAAATATACCTTCTTCTCAGCACCTCATGGTACCTTCTCCAAAACTGACCATATAATCAGTCACAAAACAGGCCTCAACAAGTGATGGAAATAACAGGCATCCTATCAGATCACAATAGACTAAGGCTGATCTTCAATAACAACAAAAACCACAGAAAAACCACATACACATGGAAGCTGAACAACCCTCTACTCAATGATATCTTGGTAAAGGAAAAAATAAAGAAAGAAATTAAAGACTTCTTAGAATCTATTGAAAACAAAGGCACAACAATACCCAAACTTATGGGATACAGTGAAAGCTGTGCTAAGAGGAAAACTCATAGCTCTGAGTGCCTGCAGAAAGAAACAGGAGAGAGCATACATCAGCAGCTTGACAGAACATCTAAAAGTTCTAAAACAAAAAGAAGCAAATATACCAAAGAGGAGTAGAAGGCAACAAATAATCAAACTCAGGGCTCAAATCAGCTAAATAGAAACAAAAAGGACCATACAAAGAATAAACAGAACCAAAAGCTGGTTCTTTGAGAAAATCAACAAGATAGGTAAACCCTTAGCCAGACTAACCAGAGGTCACAGAGAGAGTATCCAAACTAACAAAATCATGAATTACAAGGGAGACATAACAACAGAATCTGAGGAAATTTAAAAAAAATCAACAGATCCTACTACAAAGGCCTATATTCAACAAAACTGGAAAATCTGGATGAAATGAACAATTTCTAGACAGATTCCGTGTACTAAAGTTAAACCAAGAGCAGATAAACCATCTAAACAGTCCCATAACTCCTAAAGAAATAGAAGCAGTCATTAAAAGTCTCCCAACCAAAATAAAGTCCAGGACCAGATGGGTTTTGTGCAGAATTCTATCAGACCTTCATAGAAGATCTCATACCAATACTGTCCCAACTATTCCACAAAGTAGAAACAGAAGTAACACTACCCAATTCTTTCTTTGAAGCCACAATTACGTTTATAACTAAAGTACACAAAGACCAACATAGAAAGAAAACTTCAGTCAATTTCCATCATGAATATTAATGTAAAAATACTCAATAAAATCTTGCAAATGGAATCCAAGAAAACATCAAAGCAATCATCCACTATGATCAAGTAGGTTTCATCTGAGGGATGAAGGGATGGTTCAATATATAGAAATTGATCAATGTAATCCAATATATAAACAAACTCAGAGCTAAAAACCACATGATCATATCTTTAGATGCTGGAAAGTATTTGACAAAATTCAATACACCTTCATGTTAAAAGTCTTGGAAAGATCAGGAATTCAAGGTCCATACCTAAACATAGTAAAAGCCATACACAGCAAACCAGTAGCCAACATCACACCAAATGGAGAGAAATTTGAAGCAATCCTATTAAAATCTGGGACTACACAATGCTGACCACTCTCTCCCTACTTATTTAATATAGTTCTCAAAGTCCTAGCGAGAGCAATCAGACAATGAAAGGAGGTCAAAAGGATACAAATTAGAAAGGAAGAAGTAAAAAATATCACTATTTTCAGATGATATGATAGTATATTTAAGTGATCCAAAATTTCCACCAGAGAACTTCTAAATCTGATAAACAACTTCAGCCGAGTATATGGATATAAAATTAACTGAAACAAATCAGTAGACTTCCTCTACTCAAAGGATAAACAGACTGAGAAAGAAATTAGGGAAATGACATCCTTCATGATAGTCACAGATAATTGAAAATACCTTGGTGTGACTTTAACCAAGCAAGTGAAAGATCTACATGACAAGAACTTCAAGTCTCTGAAGAAAGAACTTGAGGAAGATCTCAGAAGTTGGAAAGATCTCCCATGCTCATGAATTGGCAGTATAAATATTGTAAAAATGGCCATCTTACCAAAAGCAATCTATAGATTCAATGCAATCCCCATCAAAATTCCAACACAATATTTCATAGAGTTAGAAAAATCAATTTTCAAATTCCTTTGGAATAACAAAAAGCCCAGGGTAGCGAAAATTATTCTCAACAATAAAAGGACTTCCAGGGAATCACTATGCCTGACCTCAAGTTGTATCACAGAGCAATAGTTATAAAAATTGTGTGGTATTGGTGCAGAGACAGGCAGGAGGATCAATGGAATAGAATTGAAGACCCAGAAATGAACCCACACACTTATGGTCACTTAATCTTTGACAAAGGAGCTAAAACCATCCAGTGGAAAAAAGATAGCATTTTCAACAAATGGTGCTGATTCAACTGGAGGTCAGCCTGTAGAAGAATGCAAATTGTTCCATTCTTATCAGCCTGTATAAAGTTCAAGTTCAAGTGGACCAAGGACCTCCACATAAAACCAGATACACTCAAACTAACAGAAGAAAAAGTGGGGAAGAGCCTCAAACACATGGGTACTGGGGAAAATTTCCTGAACAGAACACCAATGGCTTAGGCTCTAAGATCAAGAATCGACAAATGAGACTTCATAAAATTGCAAAGCTTCTGTAAGGCAAAGGACACTGTCATTACAGCAGAATGGTAACCAACAGATAGGGGGAAGCTCTTTATCAATCTTACATTCCATAGAGGGCTAATATCCAATATATATAAAGAACTCAAGAAGTTAGCCTCCAGAGAATCCAATAACCCTAATAAAAAATGGGGTACAAACCAATGCAAATAATTCTCAATCGAAGAATATCGAATGGCTAAGAAGCACCTAAAGAAATATTCAACATCTTTAGTCATCAGGGAAATGCAAATCAAAAGAACCCTGAGATTCTACCTCACACCAGTCAGAATGACTAAGATCAAAAACTCAGGTGACAACAGATTCTGGTGAGGATGTGGATAAAGGAGAACACTCCTCCATTTTTGGTAGGATTGCAAGTGGTACAACCACTCTGGGAATCAGACTGGTGGTTTCTCAGAAACTTGAACACAATGCTAACTGAGGACCCAGATATACCACTCCTGGGCATATACCTAAAAGTTGCTCCAACATATAACAAGGACACATGTTCAACTATGTTCATAGCAGCCTTATTTATAGAAGCCAGAAGCTGGAAAGCACCCAGATATTCCTCAACAGAGGAATGGATATAGAAAGTGTGGTACATTTCCACAATGGAGTACTACACAGCTATTAAAAACAACAATGTCATAAAATTCTTAGGCAAATGGATGAAAGTAGAAAGCAACATCCTGAGTGAGATAACCCAATCACAAAAGAACACACATGGTATGCACTCATTGATAAGTGGATATTAGCCCAAAAGCTTAGAATACACAAGCTACTATTCCTAGACCATATGAAGCTCAAGAAGGAATATCAAAATGTGGATGCTTCAGTCCTTAGAAGGCCGAACAAAATACAGGAGAAAATACAGGGACAAAGGGTGGAGCAGAGACTGAAGGAAAGGTCATCAAGAGACTGCTACACATGGTGATCTAGCCCATTTGCAGTCACCAAACCCAGTCACTATTTCTGATGCCAAGAACTGCTTGCTAACAGGAACCTGGTACAGATGTCTCCTGAGAGAATCTGCTAGAGCCTTACTAATACAGATGAGGATGCTTACAGCTAACCATCAAACTGAGCAAGCAGACCTGAATGGAGGAGTTACAGAAAGGACTGAAGGAGCTGAAGGGGTTTGCACTCCCATAAGAAGAACAGCAATATCAACCAATCTCCCATAGCTCCCAGGGCCTAATCCAACAACCAAGGTGAAACCCATAGCTTCAGCTGCATATGTGGCAGAGGATGGAATTGTCTGTCATCAATAGGACGAAAAGCCCTAGGTCCTGTGAAGGCTCATTTCCCACTGGAGGGGAATACCAGGATGTTAAGTGGAAGTGGGTGGTGGGAGGGAAAATATCCTCATAGAAGCAAGGGGAGGCGGAATAGGAGAAGGGAGAACTGGGAAAGGGGATAACATTTGAAATGTAAATACATAAAATATCCAATAAGAATAATAAATTCAAAATAATAACACTGTGTAAATGCTAATAACTATGCTAATACACATTCAGCTTGTATGAGGGATTGAAATATTATGGCTTCCAGTCTAGTGTTTTCATGGGATTCCTGAGTGTGGGGATGAGTGACCCTCTGATTCTTATGCCTTTTCTTGGTCTCTTTTCCTTCTGTTTGTTTGTCTTGTCCAATTCTAATATGATAGGCTTTGTTTCATCTTATTATATAATTTTTCTTTCATATTATCCCTTAGTTCTTCCTTTTTTAATGAGAGAAAAATGAGTGGATTTGGATGGAAAGGGAGGTGGGGCAGAACTGGAAGGAGTAGAGGGAGGAGAAACCAGAATTAGGATACATATGTGAAAAAGAACCTATTTTCAATAAAAGGAAAAAATGAAAAGTACATACACAATCACTTAATAATCTTCAGTTATGTCTACAGAATTTATTCTATATTAAAGATTTGCATTATAGGAATATTGTTTCATACTAGACTAATGTTTTTCTATGAAAAGAAGTTTCTACTTATTCTCTGTATGAGCAAGAATTAAGTAGATATGTACTTGATTTCAGTTTGCAAGTATTTTATTGAGGATATTTGTGAAGGTGTTTATCAGAAATACTCACCTATAATTTTCTTTTGTAGAGTTGTTGTTGAGTCTTTGTATGGCCTTGGTGTTAGGGTAGTGCCAGATTTTTTGAAAGAATTTGGATTGTTTTTCTTGCTCAATGAAATAATTTGAGGAGGATTGATGTTAATTCTTATTTGAATATCTCATAAAATTCTTAGCTAAATTTTCCAACATTTTGGCTTGTTATTATTATTATTAATTTTGGAATAGGAAATTGCTGCTTCATCTCATTGGCTTCTGTGAGACTTTGTTAAATTATTTCCTTAATCTCGATTAAATTTTATTTGATCATACATATTTAGAAATTTATCCATTTCTTTTAGATTTTCTAGTTTGGTAGGCTCTACACTTTAAAAGTATGTCTCGATGCTCTGAATTTCCTCAGTGTCTTTTTTAAAGTTTCCCCTTTAATCTCTAATTTTATTAATTTGGATCCTCTTTTATTGTTTGTTTTGATTTATTTATCTAATTTCTTGTCATTGTTGTTAATCTTTCCAAAGAACCACCACTTTATGGTATTGGTTCTCCGTATTGGGTTTGTTTGTTCATTGTTGGTGCTTTCCTAGTTTATGCCCTGATTTTGATGGTTTCTTCAAGTTTAATGTTTGAGAGTGTTTGTTCTAGTTTTTCCAAGGCTGTCAAGTGAACCATTAAGTCTTTAATTTGAGATCTCTCAAATGGATGTAGTCCCTTTGTATTAAGAACTTTCCTCTGAAAACTGTTTTTATTGGGTCCTGTAAAGTCTGGTATGTTGTTTTCATTTGCACTTAACACTAAGAATTCTTTAATTTACTCCTTGGTTTCTTTCAAGACAGTTTTCTCTCAGACTGTGTTGTTTAGTCTCTGTGCATTTGTTTTCTTCCTGTAGTTCCATTGATGTTGGTATTCAGCTTTATTCTATTTTATTCAGAGTTCAAATGTTACTTCAAATTTCTTCTTTCTGTTGAGACGTATCTTGTGTCTATCTTAAGTCCTAATACGTGGGTGATTTGGAAGAAAGTTCCATTGGATACTGAGACGAAAACATATTTTTTAGTTATCTTTTATATCAGGGGTTTTTCTGCTTAGTTTTTTTTCTTCTAGAAGAGTTATCTATTGATGAGACTGCAACATAGAAGCCAGCCACTATCATGGTGCTGTGATTAATCTGTGGTTTTAGATTGATTAGTATTCTAGAAAATTGGGTGTCCCTGTGTGTGTGTTTGAGTTATATATATATATATATATATATATATATATATATATATATATATCTTGTTGGTAGATTTTCTTCCTTTAGCAAATAAGGTATATTTTCCCATTGTTTTACCATAAGGTGATATCTAACATGGTAAGATTCATCTCCTGGAGGCAACAAGAAGATTGATAATGTTTCTAATCCAATCCAAAAGACATTCTGTGTCTTTTTTTGGAGAGCAGTTGAGACTAGGACAGTCATGAATGAGCAAAAGATACAATTTCCTTCCATTTGTTACTTTGTGATATTTTTTACCTCTTTTTACAAAAGGTCCAAGCCTTTTTAATTTTTTCCCTGTATCCTCTTGTGTCGATTTAACCTTCTCTTCAGACCTAAACAGTTCTTCCAGCAGCTTCTGTAGAGTAAGCTTATTATACACACAATTCTTTTTATCACTTTTTGTTTCAATTCTTTTTTTAATTGGATTTTTTTAAATTTACATTTCAAATGGTATCCCATTAGCCGTTTGCCCCTCCAGAAACTGCCTAGCCCATCTTCCCTCCCCTGCTTCTATGAGGGTGTTTCCCCCACCCACGCACCCCTTCCCACCTCCCCACCCTGACTTTCCCCTACACTGGGGTGGGGGGTGTTCATCCTTAGCAGGACTAAAGGCTTCTCCTCCAGCTGATGCTCAACAAGGCTATCCTGTGCTACATATGCATCTGGAGCCATGGACCTGTCCATGTGTAGTCTTTGGGTGGTAGTTTAGTCCCTGGGAGCTCTGGCTGGCTGGTATTGTTGTTCTTATGGGTTTGCAAACCCCTTCAGCTCTTTCAATCCTTTCTCTAACTCCTCCATTGGGGACCCCGTTCTCAGTTCAATGGTTTGCTGCAAACATCCGCCTCTATATTTGTCATGCTCTGGTACAGCCTCTCAGGAGACAGCTATATCAGGCTCCTGTCAGCATGTACTTCTTGGCATCAGCAATATTGTCTGGGTATGGTGGCTGTATATGGGCTGGATCCTCAGGTGAGGCAGGCTCTGAACGGCCATTCCTTCAGTCTCTGCTCCAAACTTTGTCTCCTCCTATGAATATTTTTGTTCCCCCTTCTAAGAAGTACTGAAGCTTCATGTGTTCTGTGGATTGTATCGTGGGCAATTGGAGCTTTGGGGCTAATATCCACTTATCAGTGAGTGCATACCACGTGTTTGTATGTTTTGTTTTGGTGTGTGTGTGTGTGTGTGTGTGTGGAGAGAGAGAGAGAGAGAGAGAGAGAGAGAGAGAGAGAGAGAGAGAGAGAGAGATTGGGTTACCTCACTCAGGATGATATTTTCTAGTTCCACTCATTTGCCTATGAATTTCATGAAGTCATTCTTTTAAATAGCTGAGTAGTATACCACTGTACACATGTACCACATTTTTTAATCCATTCCTCTGTTGAGGGACATCTGGGTTCTTTCCATCTTCTGGCTATTATAAGTAAGGCTGCTATGAACATAGTGGTATATGTGTCCTTGTTATATGTTGAAGCATGTTTTGGGTATATGCCCAGGAGTGGTAGAGCTGGGTCCTCAGGTAGTACTATGTCCAATTTTCTGAAAAACCTCTAGACTGATTTCCAGAGTGGTTGTACCAGCTTGCCATCCCACCAACAATGAAGAAGTGTTTCACTTTCTCCACATCCTCGCCAACATCTGTTATCACCTGAGGCTTTTTTCTAAGCCATTCTGACTGTTGTGAGGAGGAATCTCAGAGGTTCTTTTGATTTGCATTTCCCTGATGACTAAGGTTGTTGACCATTTATTTAAGTGCTTCTAGGTCATTCTATACTCCTCAGTTGAGAATTCTTTGTTTAGCTCTGTACCCCATTTTTAATAGGTTTATTTGATTCTTTGGAGTCTAACTTCTTGAGTTCTTTGTGTCTTGGGTATTAGCCCTTTATCAGATTTAGGATTCGTAAAGATCTTTCCCCAATCTTTGGTTGCCATTTTTTTCCTAATGACAGTGTCCTTCACCTAACAGAAGCTTTGCAATTTTATGAAGTCCCATGTGCTGATTCTTGATTTTGGAGCATAAGCCATTGTTGTTCTGTTCAGGAAAATTTTCCCAGTGCCCATGTGTTCAGGGCTCTTCCCCACTTTTTCTTCTATTAGTTTGAGTGTATCTGGTTTTATGTGGAGGTCCTTGATCCACTTGAACTTGAGCTTTGTACAGGTTGATAAGAATGGATCTACTTGCATTCTTCTATTTGTTGACCTCCAGTTGAACCAGCACCATTTGTTGAAAATGCTGTCTTTTTTCCACTGGATGGTTTTAGCTCCTTTGTCAAAGATCAAGTGACCATAGGTGTGTGGGTTCATTTCTGGGTCTTCAATTCTATTCCACTGATCTACCTGCCATTCTCTGTACCAATACCATACAGTTTTTATCACTACTGCTCTGTGATACAGCTTGAGGTGAGGGATGGTGATTCCCTCAGAAGTTCTCTCTCTCTCTCTCTCTCTCTCTCTCTCTCTCTCTCTCTCTCTCTCTGTCATTCCAAATGAATTTGCAAATTGCTCTTTTTAACGCTATGAATTTTTTTTGGAATTTTGGTGTGATTTTCATTGAATATGTAGATTGCAAAATGGCCATTTTTACACTATTAATCCTGCCAATCCATGAGCATGGGAGATCTTTCCATCTTCTGAGATCTTCTTCAGTTTCTTTCTTCAGAGACTTGAAGTTCTTGTCATAGAGATCTTTCTGTACATACAGTTCTTAATCTACTATTATCATAGAATGTTTCTCTTATGGTGATGACTTACAGTTTTTCTTGTTATTGCAGTCAGGACTGACATTGGAGTCTTTCATAACTTGTAGAATTTCAGTCCAAACTCTTCTGGTTTTGTAAGTGTCCTTTGAGAAGTCATCTGTTGTGGCCAAAGCAATGTCTGGGGAGTGAAGTACTTGTGCCTTTGCAGACGACTAGGATTCATTTCATTCACATACTGGCTGACAAACATCTATAACTCCAGTTACAGGGAATCCTTTCTTCAGACTTCTTCAAGCACTGTATGCATGTGGTATACATACAGACAAGGAAACACACATATACACATAAATTTAAAATACACTCTAATGAAGAAAAATTGCATAGTACTCTGACCTGCATTTATATGTGACTTGTTCTTCCTCTCTATCAGTTTTCAATATCCTTTCTTGGTTCATTGTCCTTGTTTTTAATATCTTTCTTTGCTCATGCATTTAAAGCTTGATTGTAGAAAGGAGTTTCTCTTAGGGTCCTGCCTATTTGGAATCATATGTACATTTTGGCCCTTGGTATGTCTTTTCTTAGATTAAGTAAAATCTATAATTTTGTTGAAAATATTTTCTGTGGTTTTCACCAGAGTTTCTTCTTTTACTCACATACCTACAATTTATAGTTTGGTATTTTTTGTTTGTTTATATAGCGTGCTAGAGTGTTAATTGTCATGTTCATGGATTTTTAAGATTTAAACTTTTTTCTGACTGCACAGTCAAATTCCTCTACTTTGTTTTGAAGACTTGATATTCTCTGTTGCATTTGATGCAACCCATTGGGAAGGCTTTTCTCTGACCTTTTTATTTGGCTTTCAGAATATTTCCATTTGAGTTTTAATTCTGGTTGGATTTTCTTTCGAGATTCTAGCTCTTTTTCTTTTTTAAATTTTTATTAGACATATTTCTTTACTTACATTTCAAATGTTATTCCCCTTCTCGTTTTCCGGTCCATAAGAAATGGGTATTCCTCCCTTACTGGCCCCCCCCATATTCCCTGCACTGGGGGGGGGTCCAACCTTGGCAGGACCAAGGGCTTGCCCTCCCCTGGTGCCCCAACAAGGCTATTCTATGCTACATATGCAGTTGGAGCCCTGGGTCAGTCCATGCATAGTCTTTCATTAGTGGTTTAGTCCCTGGAAGCTCTGGTTGGTTGGCATTGTTGTTCTTGATTGGTTTCAAACTCCTTCAACTCTTTCACTACCTCCTCTGATTCCCTCCAAGCATGTCCTGTTCTCAGTCCGGTGGTTTGCTGCTAGCATTGACCTCTGTATTGGACATGTTCTGGATGTGTCTCTCAGGAGAGATCTATAACCGGTTCCTTTCAGAATGCATTTTTTTAGCTTCATCGAGATTCTAGCTCTTAATTAAATTCTATTTTTAATCTTAAATTGTTTTCATTATTTCATTCAATTTTTATATTTTGTGGTCTTCATTCTGCATGTATATGTGGCTTACAAGCATTTATTCATATTCCCTTTGAACTTCTTAAACATATTTATTATTGTTGTTGTTATTTTGAAATCAATGTCTTGTATATCTCTTGGAGAGCATGACCATGTGAGTATTAATTTTTGTAGAAGAAATATTATCTTCATTATTCATATAATTTTGAAATGGAAAGTAGGTATGTGGAATTAGATATGAGTTGAATATCTTGGTGTAGATAACTGATCTCTCTTGTTGAGTAGGCGCTTAGATCTCTGTCTTCTGTTACTCCATCTGGTCAGATTGTAGACCAGATGAATGGGATTTCAGTTTCAGTATTTGGCCACTCAAAGTGAATTATATTAGATCTGTAGATGTTTGACCACTCAGAAGTGGGTGAATTTGCTGATCTCAGGAGCAGACTTTCAGTTGAGTAAGAAGACTCTCCCTGTCAATACTCAGGACTCTGAGTTAAGTAGGCAGGATCTACCTACAAGCAGTGGAAGTGGGCAAAGTACTGACAGGAGTCTGAAATTCTATCTGAAGGGAAGAGAGTTGCAGGCAGATAGGACATGTGATCCTTGAGAGCCAGTAGGGAGTAGGAGATCTGGAGTGGGAATCTTGGAGAATAATGAATGGCAAAAGGAGAGGCAGGCAGGCACAAAACATGTAGAACTCAAGCTGAAAGCAGGACTGCGAAGAGTCTAGAGTGGGAGTGGGTAAAGTTAGCAATGGACATCTGGCTTACTGACCTAGGCAGGCAGGATCAGGACACGTGGTCCTCACACAGACAATGTAGGATGGATGGAGATTCTTATATTATTCAAAGTATATATCCAATACAATCCACTATAAAATTTTGATTAAATTCTCCACTAAACTGTAGAAACAATCCTCAAATCTATACAGAAGGCCAATGACTCCAAGTAACCTAAGAGAAAGCAATTCTGGAGGACCTCAAATCATACTACAGACCACAATAACAAAAAATGTTTTGCACTGGTAGGAAAATAGACAAAGGACTCAGAAACAGAGTTCCACACCTACATGATTTTTCAACAAAGATACATTGGATGCTGGGAACATGGCTTATTTTATGAAACAATTTCCATGCAAACATGAAGACACGGATTTAAGTCCCAAGTGTAAAAGGCCATGGATAGAGGCCTGCAACTGTAATCCCAGAACTGGGAAAATGCAATAGGAAGACCGCTAAGGATTTCTGGCCAGCCAATGGATGGATTCCAAGTTACTGAGAAACAATGTCTCAAAAACTAAGGGGAAGAAAGAGATTGATGGAGACTCTTCACACTAACATCTGGCCTTGTGTGGGCATTCACTGATGCACATTTACCCTCACATAAAGCAAGCAAGCAAAAGATATATTGTAGAAAAGACAGCCTCTTCAACAAATCATACTGAGGATGCCAGATAACCACATGTAAAATAATTATATTCATATTTCTCACCATGTACAAATGTCACTTCAAAACTGGATAAAAATCCAGATTCCTCATGCAGAAAAGTTCATCATATTAGCACATACATTTTAGGCAATATGTAATTATTTTTAAAAAACACAGTGAAAGTTGATCCCAGGAAGCTAAGTATCTTGAAACATAAGCACAGCTTGTGATCAGGGCATCTAATACAGTACTTGAGGGACGAAAGCAGTGACCTTTGGATCTGCCATCACTTCACCTGGGTGATTAATTTCAATTTTTTTTCTTGCTTTACACACCCTGCCATAAACTTTTGTATTTACACTTTATTGTAACTGACTTCATGACATTTGCTCTTGCTTAATAATAATCAGTTAACAGCAAGAGCAGGTGTTTTCAAGGGTGCAGCCTATCCACGGCATAAAGTCTAAACAGTTTTAAGAAAAAAAATCATTGTAAAAAAATGTAAAGATAAAGCTGCCGCACTCTCGTGTCTGAATGAAATAAGGTGTAACTGTGCAAAGGAAAAGCCAAGGGTAGAGAGAAGGTCAGGGGAAAATTTGTCCTGACATACCTGCTCTAGATTGGTGGTTCTCAACCTAGAGGGCATGAGCCCTTTTGGGGGTCGCATAACAGAGATCCTGCATATCAGATGTTTACAGTATGATACGTAAGAGTAGCAAAGTTACATTTATGAAGTCAAAATGAAATAATGTTGTGATTGGGGGAATGGCAACATGAAGAACTGTATCAAAGGGTCTCAGCATGAGGAAAGGTGAGAACCACTACTCTGAATCTATTTGCCACCCTGCCTTTCAATGCTTGCATTTGATCTGACCCACGAACTGATAATGTATGTGCATTGTTTCCAGGCCTTTCGTTCTATCTCTCTGTGGCATGGTTATAGACAGAATTTATGTGTAACCATTTGAACTGCTAGAGTAAGTTTGTCCATTTTTCCAAAGTCATGGGCTATTGCCTCTTCACTTCTCCACAGTTGTACTTTCTTCTGTACTTTGAGTCTTCTCTTGTAAGAATGTTCTTTTGCCTCCCTTGCTCAGTTTGCAAATAGGCTATCTGTTTATTATACAACCTCCAAGCGCTGCAGTACAAAATCCCTTCAAAATGGCAGGTTTATGTTGCCATTCTGCATTTTATAGTCCAGCTTCTTCACCTTGGCTTCTCCAAGGTGATTTGTGCATCTCCTTAAAAGCTGTCCCCATGCCGCTGAGTCTTTTCTCCAGATGAATCATGCCTAAGGGTAATCTTTAAACCACAAAGATATTAATCATTATTAAAAATTAATGTGGTAACTGAGAAAGCACATAGTCTAATATTAGATTACTTACTTGCATCAGTTTAATAAGTATTTGAGGTTTTAAGAGCATGACATCGAAGACCCTCTTGATCTAAAGGATAAGCTTAAATTAATTGAGTTCTCAGAGCAACAGTGGAGGTTAGGGGGAGTATGATAAACACATTATGAGAATGGAAAGAGGAAAGTTGCCCACATGAGGGTAATTATGGTTGACTAAAGAAGTACAGAGCTAGTGGAAACAATTAAACAAAAAAAGATACACCTTACTAGACATAAAGTTAAAGCTTGGTAGAATATATGGATGTGAAATTCATATCTGCAAATCCAAACGTAAAGGCTCAAAGACTTCTTAAATTTTTTAAAGTGAAGTCTTTATGATAAGCTACTATATTGGACCTTAGTTGTAATTTGTCTATTAATTAATTGCACATATTTACATGTAGAACTGTAAATCTGCTTAGGTGCTGTTTTATGCAAGAAGCAGACAATAGCCCTCAAAATGGATTATCCAAATGGGATAGTGTAGTCTCATCAAGATCTTGAATAAGGGAGGGTGTTGTCCCATCTGTCAAGATCTTGCATCAGGGAGGGGTATGGACCGATCCAAGTTCAGTGTTTTCAGGCCTCCTTACTTCAACCCTTCCCTCCTTGACAGGTGGCCTTTGATCTCACTCTGTCTCCCTCAAGGCTGGCTCTCATAGTGTTCTGTTTCCTGACTCAAACTTTATGGGCGAAAACATGAACTTCTCCAGTAAACAGAAGTTCTCATCAAGTCTCCACTTGGATGAGACTAAGTTAGGACATATGCTTAGGCTTAAATCAATCTGTTCCAAGAAATTGTGCTTCACTGATTGAATTAAATAATCAATGTTGCTATAAGAAAAGGAGGTGATGCTAGGATTTACTGTGCAAAATTCATGCTGGATTTTAATAGAAAATACATCCACAGCCAAAACATTAACTGAAAGTAGTTCTGAGCAAGCTGTGGGAGCAGCTACATCTCCTGAAGATGATGAGGACCAGGAAGGTCGTGGAATAGCAGAAGATGAGGGTGTTGGACCAGAACATACATTAATGCACTGTGATGCATTACTCTATAACAGCGAAGGTGTGTCATGAACATGATCTACTGTGTTCTCACCTGTGCTGCATTCTTGCTAACTGCATATGTTTTCTGTGACTTCAGAGAATTCAACTCTCAGTTCACCCATCCTTCTGGTAAATTCTGTTGGTCCCTGATTAAGGAGGAGGAGGAGGAGAGGAGGAGGAAGGAGGAGGAGGAGGAGGAGGAGGAGGAGGAGGAAGGAGAAGGAGAAAGAAGAAGAAGAAGAAGAAGAAGAAGAAGAAGAAGAAGAAGAAGAAGAAGAAGAAGAAGAAGAAGAAGAAGAAGAAGAAGAAGAAGAAGAAGAAGACCATCACAAATCAACCCCTGTCAGGAAGATTATTCTTGGGTTCTAGATATGACTGGGTCACACTATCTTTGCTTCCACTATCAAATAAGCACAAGTTCTCTACTTTTTCACCAGCATTGAAGCTAATAAAAACCAAGTAGATTGCTCCCTTGTATTACCTAAGCCTCTTTTGTCCATTTTTTGAGACATGGTCTTACACTGTAGCTCAAGTTAATCTAGGCCTCCCTGAACATTAGATTATCTACATGTATCCATGCCAAGCTTACCTCTTGTTATTTCTAAAGAATTTTACCTCAGCACTCAGGAGGCTGAGGTAAGAGGATCATCAGGAACTTAAGGCCGCCATGAACTAACTGTAAGACCCTTTCTCAAATAGAACAAAACAGAATTTTACCCTTATATCTTCAATGTAGCTGAGGAATTAAAACTATTTTGCTGTAAAAAGTTTAATTGCTAGAATAAATACTAAATACGATGAACTGGAATAACAAATTTAACTTCAAAAACAAAATAAATTCATACACTGGTCTTATGATTTGACTGGACATGAGAAACACTTGGGTGCTTGAAACTTCATATCACATATGGAGAATAGCAGCCCACTGAAGACGTTTTCTGCTGAGACATTCATATAGAAGTTTATGATCCATACAAAGTGTATGATTTACTGATAGCAGTGACGTGCAATCCACCACCGTACAGTGACACCCAAATTTTAATTGATTTAATATTAGATAGGTAGGCTTGAAAATATTTGAGCTGTAGCAAATCATTAGACATTGAGACTAGCTAATAGACAAGTGAGTTATTTTCAACAGATTACCCGTTTTTCAAAATCTTCTAAATTTAGTGGCACTTTATAGACTATCTAGAAGCACTTTTATTCCCACAGCTAAGCTAAATACAGAGACAAAAATATGTTTTTTAAAACTTTTTATTGATTCTTTTTGAATTTCACATCATGCACCCCAATCCCACTCATCTCCCTATTCTGTCATATCCTCCCTGCACCCTTTCACCCACAAAAAAAGTAAAAAACATTAAACATTTAAAAAAATCAAACAGCATGTGGAGAAGCTGTGGTGTGTAATAGTGTGTCCCACAGTGTACTCTTGTCCACATGTCTTTACTTGCAGACGTTCATTGCAGCAAGTCATTGGTCTGGTTCGGAGTCATTGGTCTGGTTCAGAGTCATTGGTCTGGTTTGGAGTCATTGGTCTGGTTCGGAGTCTCTGGCTTCTGCTACACTATCAATACTGGATCCTCACTGGGACTCCTCTTGGACACCCTGTTTTTGCTCTGAGTTATGGAGATCTAAATTAAGTTTTAAACTATTATATTCCCTAATGAATTTAACTGTTAATACAAGTCTGAAGGAAATCATTATAATGAGAATAATGCTCTCTTTGTTCTTATAATATTCACTTAATGACTATTCTCTTTGTAAAGAATGTCTTTGTATCCACTTGAAATAGAGAATTGAAAGGTCACTAAGGCTTCCTCCCTCCATGATCTATTTAGCAGTTCATCCATCAACATTTTCCAAGCTATCTTTTCTTGAAAAAATACGAATCAAGCCAAATTACAGTAATAAGTAACTTAAAATACACAATGCTAAGCTAATCTCTACTTATAGGTCACAGTAGGCTGCCATTTTCTTTGAAAGAACTGTTGAAAATCCTCAAGCAAATCTGGTTTTTAGAAAACTCCTGTAAGAAAATTTCAATATGGAATACTTAATACAAAACATTATCTAAATTATTACAAAGGAAAAGTGGTTACACTAAGTTGTTCTTCAGCCATATTAAAACGAAATGTTTGACAACCAACTGGCTAAGTTATTTACTATTGTCAACTGTGTCTCTTAACAGCCACTTATCCTGAGTACAAAAAAGCACAAGAAAAGCAATATAGGACACAAATTTCCAGGACACAGAACTCTGGAAACAAACAAACCCAATTGACTCTCTTTCATAAATTATTACCATAGCCTTAAGGAATAAATTATTTCTAATTTTAATTTTCCATCAAAGAACAGAGAAAATGAATAGTAGCTCCTGCCTAAGGCAGTTGTAAGGATTAAAGGAAGGGTAATGTATGTCAAGTACATGTCAGCTTCTCAGCTCATAAAGACAGATAAGCTAAATATCACTTTAGCATAAAATACGATGCATGATAAATAACAAGATGGGTGAAAGGAACTCTTGAGACTGACTCAAGGAGTGCTCAGCTAGAGGAGAAACAGTAGAATCCCAAGCATTCTTTGGGATCTGAGCACAGAGGAGCTCTGCCTTTGCTTCTGAAGTAGGTTAGAAAATGGAGAAAGTGCCAAGACACACACAGACCGATGTGCTTTACAGCAGATAATGAGAGACAAGCGCTGCTGCTGGCAGCCAATTCAGATGGGCGGATGAGCGGACAAGATGAGGTATGGAACAGGTGGGCAGTGGTTCTGCTCAAGGTTAGAGAAGCACAAACTTTTACCTTTTTTCCTTTTAAAAAATGTGTCATTTCCCTCGTTCATGAGACAACAGGTCCCCAGTCCATGTAAGGCTTAGGTCCATGACTTTCCTTGATCAATGGATTAAAGTCTGAAGGGGAGGTCAGAGAACATCTTTCAGTTGTCAGTTCTCCTCCAGCTTTGCATGGGTCCTGGATATGGTAGCTAGGCTAATATGACTGGCTATTCAGTATATAGCATACCTCAGCCATCTTGCTGGCCTCCCCTCATACACCTTGTGCATACACACACACACACACACACACACACACACCAGATGACACACACCAGATGAACACATAATAACGATGAAGAAGAAGATGATGATGGTGATAAATAAATTTTAAAAGACCATAAGAGGCATCATATGCTTAGTAGTAGAGTTACCTCTCTGATACCTTAGGATGTACTCCAGTGCTGGGCAACTTTCTTACTAATATCGGCACAAAGATTTAGTCCATACTCCTCCTCCTCTTCCTCCTCCTCTTCCTCCTCTTCCTCCTCTTCCTCCTCTTCCTCCTCTTCCTCCTCCTCCTCTTGCTCATCCTCCTCTTGCTCCTCCTCCTCTTCCTTCTCCTCTTCCTCTTTCTTCCTTCTCCTTTTTCACAGCACCAAAAGTAATTATATTTTCAAATTGGCAAGCACTTGTTCCTGGGAAATATTTTTAAACTTATTTTGCTATTAATAAGTTTCATGGCCTCCTACTCAGCCTCCATTCCACAGAATGTCCATAGCCCCAATCTTCTTCTCTGAAAAGCCTCTTCCCATGGCTCCCTACCCTACGGCTGATGCTCAACCCAGTTGTTCAAGGAAATTCTGACTGCAGAGCAATGCTGTCAACTTCTCTGGGATACCTCCATCTCAGTAACCACAAATATTTAGTCTTAGACTATTTTCTTTTTTAAAATTTTTAATTTTTTTTACAGTCTAGATTTTGTCCCCCTCCCAGTCCACTCTCTGACTATTCCATATGTCCACCCCCTGTCTCCACAAGGGTGTCCCCCCACCTCCCTACTCCCTACCGCACCAGACCTCCTCACTCCCTGGAGCCTCCAGTCTCTTCAGATCTGAATGAGTCTAGACCCTGGAGTCTTCTGCTGTATATGTGTTGGGGGCCTCATCTCAGCTGGTGTATGCTGCCTGGTTGTTGATCCAGTGTCAGAGATCTCAGGGGTCCAGGTTAGTTGAGACTGCTCGTCCTCCTACAGGGTTGCCCTCATCTTCAGCTTCTTCTAGCTTTTCCCTAATTCAACCACAGGGGTCAGCAGCTTCTGTTCATTGGTTGGGTGTAAATATCTGCATCTGAATCTTTCAACTGTTGGGCCTTTCAGAGGGCAGTCACAATAGGCCCCTTTTTGTAAGCACAGCATAGCCTCAGTAATAGTTTAGACTACTTTCTTGAGGTTGCAGGAGTACATTGCACTCCCCCAACCCCAGTCTCCCAGCTCTTCTCTCACCCCATGCATTCTCTATCTGATGGAGGCAGTAGAGTGGGTTTGAAACATTTTTTACCTCTAAAAGATTACATCCTTCTTAACATGTCTATCTCATCAAACAGATTTTTGGTTTCTTAGAAGAGTTTTTGGTTCACTGTGCTTCTATGTTGCTGTTAAATTGCGGAGTTCTACCTTAATGTATGTACTATGAGCTGCTGGGAGTAGAATACCTTTCAGTTTCCAAGTCCCATTTTGCTTTTGAGTGAAAGGGTGTCCTGATCTACAACACAGATTGTAAATAGAACATTCTAACTATCTCCTCTCATGAGCAGGTCTACCCTTTCATCTAACTCCTGACCACAATCTTAAATTCAATGTAGAAATATTATTTCTGAAGAGCAAGTTTTAACTAATAGCTTTTGCCGCTTTCCCCCCACCAATATCATATGTGGAGAGGGAGGCAAAATTGTAAAGCTTCAAAGCCTTTTAAAACTTGAGTTCTTGGAGGTACAGGAGGTGTAGAGATTTTTCAGTGTAGGTATAAAATCACAAATATTTCTTTGAACTTCTTAGAAAAAATATCTGAAGAGAATAAGCTGATAAACTCATCACATTATAAATTACAACTACATTTATTCTACCCTGTCTTGCAAACATCATTGCAGTTCAGCTCTCTGGTACAGGTCAATTGTCTACCCTATGCTCAGGATGATGGCTAGCAGCTGGGTCATACTGTTTACTACTGGGCAGCTACAGCTCCACTGGACAGTAGAGTAAAACACAGTTCCAGGGTAAAACAACAAAAAGGCCACAATTCAAAACCCAAAGAAAATATTCTACAGAACAGATGTTGGCTTTATTATAGCATCAAAACATTTTAAATTGGATAATTTTAAGTTAAGAAACATCTACTTTACTTTCTTATCTAAGTCCACATTTTTAAAGAGACCACCTTCAACTCTACCAGCTATCTACACTCCAATCTCCCCCAAATTGAATGCATCCCTGGTAGAGAATTGACTCTTGTGAATGTGGCAGGCGGCCCACTCACTGTCAACAAATAGAACGTTATCAAAGATTATCAGGGTTCTCATCCCTTAATTATTAAGTCAAATCAAAGGGCCAAATTATCACTAGTATGTAATGGGTTGTTTATGCAGCTACAATCCAGGGATTTTTTAATGTGCTTTCAGCTTCTTCGTTTAAAAAAAAGTCTAAATTTTACCAGCAATTTTTTTTCACAATTGGTATAGTATTATATGTATAGAAGTAAGCCCCGTCCCTGTTCTTACTTAAAGAGTGTGGTACCACATGGCAATTTGACAACTCCAGACGGGAAAACAGTAGAACAGTTCCAAGATAAGCAGTTTATCAATCTAGATATGAGATAGTCACACTTTTGTGATCTCACCCTCAAGTTTAGAGTCTAAACGTCTCAGTGGAGAAGTTAAAGTAGTCTAGTCTGTGATCACAACCTGTTCGAGCACTTCAAACACTTGCCCTTGTTTCTTAATTAGTAAAAAGAGGCTTGTGTTCCTAGGGATTTACAACTGGTCTTCTGAAAATGTTTCCTGGTAGGTACTGCGTGTTCCTTTAAGATTATTGCTCGTTGTAAAAGTGGGCGCGCACACGCCAGGCTGTGCGTTAGGCAGCTTTTACTATACACCCCGGGTGTGCCAGATCTCTGAGGCACGGAGCCAACCATGAAGCTGCCGTCACTCAGCGGCATCCGTGAAGACTGTGGTGTGTCAGTGTTTAAGCTTTGGAAAATGTCTCCACCTTTTCTTCAGTAATATTAAACATTAACTTCCAGCTTCCCGGAGTGTAAAAGTCGCTCAACTCTGGGCTTTCAGGCAACTTGAAGAATAATCAAATACTCTTTATTTTAAAATGAGCTGTAGGCTTATTTTTAAGTGAGATGCTTGCTTCCTGTTTTCCTACTATGCAGTAACTGAGCGACAGGCAAAAATACATAAGTGTTAATATTTGTCTTCAGTAGTTGGCTAAAACTTTACGTTTGTGTGGAAATGCTCATTCTCCAATCATTTAAAAGCACCAGTTGGGGAGACATAGAACAAATTACTTTTTGAGTGAGCAACACAACCAGAAGTGATGTTTTAAAGTAAAGACCCGAAGCAGATAGGAGGAAGGATGGATTATGGAGGTAGAAAAGGGACAGCTCAAATGATTTCACAGAAATATTACAGGACTATTTCATAGGGTATTGACGAAAGGAACATAGTTCCTGCAACATTGAGGGCAGAATATTAAGACACTTGGTAGAATTTATCATAAAGAAATATGGTGGAACAAGACAAGTGTTTTCTTACCTAAAATTTGGAAAAGCTATTTAGTTTGATTTTCTTGTATAAGACACTCTGACAGGTAGTTTTTAACAATACATTTAATAGAATCCTGTAGAATAGTCATTTGGTACTTTTAAAAAAGGCAGTTTTTACTATATAGCCCAGACCGATCTCAACCTCACAGTAATAATCCTCCCGTCTAATCTCTCAAGTGACAGAATTACAGGCCTGAGCTATCACGCTTGGCCTTGCCTTTCTTTGAACATGCATTGTGAAAATAAATGAACAAAGCTCATTGTTTGGTGTCAAAGCATTCCCTCCTGCTGAGAAGCTGAGAGTTCCCCTGTCTTCTCACTGAGGGCAAGTTTACCATGGCTGGTGCCTATTGGGCTATATTTTCAGTATTCCGTAAAACAGTACCAAGTCTCTTAGGATTCTGACAGAAATGTCTGCATCCCTTTCATCTCCAATTTCCTCCCTGGATCTTCCAACACATCTGTCTGTTGGATAATTTCTCAGATGTCTTTGTGTCTAGATTGTACTCTGTACATGCGTTTAAACTCGCTGCTGTCTTTTAAAAGTTGTTATATTATCAAGAATTGCATAAATGTACCAGTTAAAGTACTAGCATCCATTTTCCTCTCCACATCCCACCATATTTACCCCAACACAGCACCACACTACTTATGTCATTTTTTTTTTTTGATAATGCACTAAGTCCAGCTATGTCTGATCATATGTACATGGGTATGGGGCCATCAGAGCACAGGAAAACTACCACTAGCCATTCCTCATAAAAAATTAATTTTCCTTCTCCCAGAAATCATCTACTGCTTCAGTAAATGGTAGAATTCAAAGATCATCTACTCCATCTATGCTTGGATTTCGGGCTGGCTTGAA
This sequence comes from Rattus rattus, assembly GCF_011064425.1. Classification (NCBI taxonomy): domain Eukaryota; kingdom Metazoa; phylum Chordata; class Mammalia; order Rodentia; family Muridae; genus Rattus; species Rattus rattus. The sequence continues at coordinate 77,894,401 of NC_046159.1, read as the reverse complement.
CTTCTACAGGTCTTATAAAGATGACCAGAGCTGCTTGAAATTATGATTTCCATAGCCATGTCATGCCCAGAAGACAGCAGCCCACAGCACTCCTCCACATCAACTGACTTTCACATTCTTTCTGACTCCTTCTGCAATATGCTCTGAGCCTTGGTGGTGGTAGGATTAATAGAGATGTCCTGTTTAGGGATGAACATTCTTCTAGGCATGCTCACTACTTACACATCTGTCCACTGACAGCTGTGCATTTAAAAAGAAGCTTCTGTGACAGAGGTTGACAACAGAACAAGACTATGAGTATTAATGTAAGTATTCAGAAGGTAGTTTGACAACAAGATCCTTTAGAGACATAACTCTACTAGCTTATATCAAGAACCTGTGATCTCCCCAGCCCTTGGCTTCTGATGAGGACCATAGAACCAAGTGTGAGTTCTCTCCTGTGGAACAGACCTCAAATTCGATTAGAAAACAGTTGTTTTCTCCATTATAGTCATGTCACTAATATTCCACTAGGCACTTCTTGTCTGGTGGGTCAGGACTGCAGTGTAAGACAATCTAGAAGCTCTAATGTCTCAAGAGGTCCATTGCTGTTCTTACTTCATCCATTTCCTCCTCCAAATCCGATCCTATTTCCCTTTACCTGGCTCCTTCCAACTTATGCCTTCTTATTTTGACAACACAATCCTTTGCTACTGGAGTCTTATTTGGAAAGTCCTTCACTATGCCTGTTAATTGAAAAGGGCTTCCTACTTGATCATTCTGCAGTCTCGGGGTTTCTTTGAGATCTAATGATGAGGTTCATGATGTATGGGGAGGAGAGTTTTGTTCAGAGTAAGACATAATGATCTAGGGTCCTTTCTCTGCATGCCGAGTTTTGGTTTTCAGAATGCCATCTGCTGAAGATGACGTCTTTTCTATAGTGTGTATTTTTGGCATTTTTATTTAAAAATCATGTAACTCTAGTTGCATGGACTTATATCTGGGTTCTCAATTTTACCCTACTGCCTTGTGTGTATGGTTTTGTGGTGATACTATGCAAGCTTATTAGTAGCATTCTATAGGGTAATTTAAATTAAGCTACACTGCGAGCTCCCACAGCATTCCTTTCACGCGTGATGGTCTGTGCCTCCATAACACGTTCGCCATTGTCTTTTCTATACTTCTGAATGAGCATAGAATTGTCAACAGTACTGAGTTGAACCTATAGTCTGCTTTCCATAGGACAATCATTTCCACAATATAAATCCTCTCAATACATGAGCATAGACTGCTTTCCATATTCTCTTGTATGGCTCAGGTTTGCTCTTCAAAGTCTAAAATTCTCATGGCACAGTTTGGTTTATTCCCAAGCATCTTATTTTGTGAGTGTGGCTGTTCAGAACAGGATCATTTCTCTAATTTCCTTTGAGTCTGCCATTGGTGTATAGGACAGTTGGCAACTTAATTTTGTGTACTGCAACCTTGGTGAAATTATTTATCAACTCTGAATATTTTTGAGCGGTGGGATGGTGCAAGTATCCCATGTAAAGGATCATAGTGTACGCAAAGAGTGATACCATGACTTCTTTTATTCTTTATATAGTTTTATTTATTTCTCCTGTCTTATTGCTGAAGCTAAGAGTCCACCCATTGTATTATTGAAAAGTAGAGAGAATGGACAACCTTACCCTTGTTCCTAATCTAAGTGAGAACCTTGGAGTCTTTTTTCTATTAAATATCATGCTGACTACAGACTTGTCATAGATCAACTTTATGATGTTGTGATGTATTGCCTCCGTACTTAGCCTCCTATAACTTTTATCATAAAAGGATATTGGATTTTGTTGAAAGACTTTTCTTTGTCTAACGAGGTGATAATGTGATTTCTATCTTCAAGTTTATTTATGTGATTGATAACCTTTATTGAGTTCTGTATGTTCTTAAAGTGAAGCACCTAACATTAGTCATAGTTCTACATGGCTCACTGGAGTTTGGCATTTGTTCATTTTATTAACCTGAGTAACATGCTATTAAAACAGTCAACATTTACATTGGCTTTCTTAAGGTCTTAGTTACATTCTGGACTCACGTTGACCTTTCTGTCAAATAAGATGATCAGGAAATTTTAAAGAAGTATGTTAAGGTAGGATTTTCTCTGTCTCATAAATGTGCAATTGACTTTTTGAACTTCACTGTAAGACTTTATATTTGACCTATTTTGTTTTCTGAAATAAACTTTTGCCATATAGACCAGGTTCCCTTGAAATTGCATCCTCCTGCCTCAACTTCTCCAATCCTATGATCACAGATGTGAACAACCATGCATGAATTCAGTTTGGTTTGTTGTATATAAGGTTGACCTTTGAACCATGTTTGGTAATGGCTTAAATATAGACTTTTTTCACAACTTGAAACAGTTCTCACATAAACTTCTCAGCCTAGAGAGGTTTTAAGGAAAAAGAATGGCAAAGTTGGACAGGACAACCCAACATAAAAAGATCCCCAAAAGCAGGTACAAGAGTCAGAGACCCTCTTGTTCTCATACTCAAGAGTCCCATAAAAGTTCTTAGCAAGTAGTTATAATATGCCAAGAGGATCTGTGCTTGTTGATTAATCTTTGTGAACTCATATGAACCTTGCTTAGTTGATTCAGAGGGCCTTGTTCTCCTGGTGGTCTCCATCTTCTTTGGTTCTTACAATATTTCTGCCTCCTCTTCCACGGGATTCCTTGAGCTCTGAGAGGAGAAATTTGACTGAGACCTCCTATTTAGACTCTCTACACAGAAGGTCATCATGGCTGGCTGTGGGTCTCTGCATCATTTCCCATTTATCACAGTATGGAGTCTCTCTGATGATGACTGAATGAGAGACTGATGTAGAAGTGTAGCAGAATATCAGTAAGAGTCATTTAATTGACCCCCTCCCTTTTTTAGACCATTAGTATATTTTTTTTAACCTTTGTCTCTGGGCTACCTATTCCCTTGTTCTTGATTACTCATGGGTATGGGTTCCTTCTCCTGGAGTGGGACTTAGGTCAAATCAGACAATGGTTGGCTAGGATAGTTTTTGCTTCATCTAATTATATTTTATTTTGTCATGATTGGTTATCTCTTAGAAGCCTGTTTTGTTTTTTTGTTTTTCTCAGAAAAGGAGTGGATCAGGAGGCAAGGTGGTGGGGAGGAACTGGGAGGAGGAGAAGGTTGAGAAGCAATAATTAAGATATATTATATGAGAAAACAAACTTTTTTTTCAATAAAAAGAAAAAAGCATGTGTAAACTATAAGAAGACAGTAGTATGTTGTCATTCTCTACCCTAAAATATACAAAAATTAATCAAATGTATTAGGATTTATGCATAACAGATGCTGGATGATATCACTTGCTTTCAAGAGAAATGTAAACAATTATAAAGAAGCAATATTAAGTCATAAATGAAGAGAATTAATTGCCAAAAATAAAGACCTACTGTATTTGATTTTATAGTGCCCCTTCATCATTATTATGGCTAACACAAGTGTTTCCTCTGTCCACTTAAAATATCCTGCAATACTTTTGATCACTGGAGAAGCAGTCTATCACTCTACCAAATTACATGTGGTCAGTGAAAGCAACTGCTCAACTTCCCATAGTTTTTTCATCATGTGCAATACATATAATAAAGCCCTGTTCACCGGCTCTTTGCCTCATAATAAGGATCCCAGTTGGAAAAACAAACTGTTGCTGTGGTTTTGAAGTCCAAAGTTAGGCAAACTTTCACCTCAACAAGGCTCCAGTGCCTCCAGCTTCTGGAGTTGTTCAGGGGTTGGTTTTGTGCTGAACATTCATGGCAACGTTTTTGATTAATCATCAACCAATTAGCCAGCTCATCTAACGTTATTCTACTAGGAAATATGATCAGGCATCCTTCCACAAAGGATGTAGACATGGAACACTGGATTGGGATGCCAACTGACCCATTTGAAGTCTCGATTTGCCATTTATCAACTGCAGCATGATCTATCTGGTTTTCCTGAATATTCCTCAAATGACAAAAACATAGCTATCATCATTCTTTGTATTGAAATACAATTGAGATGTTGTTTGCTAATGGTGTTTAGGATCTGGGAATGGCCAGCCTGGTCTACAGAAAGAAATTTTTGTCTCAAAACAATATACAAAATAAGCTAGTGCTTGGGAAAGTATTTTGCTTAAAATAAAATTATACATACATATATGTGGTGTGTGCATGCATGTGTGTGTGTGTCTGTGTTTTTGCAAATTTATCTATGTGTGGAGGTAGATGGTAGATGATAAATAAATGGCAAGCAGATGATGGCTAGATAGACAGTACATTGGTAGATAAGATAAACAATAACTTGATAGGAGATTGATAGAGGATGATATATAAATATATATGGATAAAGACAATAGGTGATAGAAGATAGATAGATAGATATAGATAGATAGATAGATAGATAGATAGATAGACAGAAAGGTATAGATAAATAGAGATAGATAGAGAAATAGAGAGATAGGTAATAGAGATAGAAGAATGAATCATTAAGCTTCTCACAACTATGAAGAGGAGGTGCTAATAGTGAAATAAGCAAAGAAGGAAATGTATTTATCTGTAAGAGTCTGATAAATCAGACATATGTGGAAAGGAGGTATTGACTAAATAGCAAATTTATTGACATATAGTAAATTTCAAGGCAAGCTGTTATATTTTTAATTAAATGTGAAATAAAATCTGGATTCTGAGTTTAGCGTCAGACCCACAACATACTGAGTACTTATAGACCATATTTATTTTACTGACATCATCAAGCGAGGCCAGTCTTGTTAGCCATGACTGAACATACTTGCGCTAGGATTCTAGTGTGCAGTCAGTAAGGAAAAATACTTTTCTCTCAAAGATGAAACCCGTCCTGGGGCCATCTGTGCACAGCTATCTCACATACAGGTTCTACTCCCATCTCCTAGGGGAGGCTGCAATTGTATCTCTTCGTAGTTCTTAATTTTGATGTATTTTAACTATCTCACGGCATAGGGGGTGAGGTAGAGGCTTAAGTACACACTACGATTTGCCTCAAACTGCTGATGTCTCGGAATGCTGCCTGTCCTTAGAAAGTGTGACCCTTATTAAAGTCAAGTTCTGCCTCAAGTTGGAGTTTTAACAGTGTTCTTTCAGTAATAACAGTACCAGTGAGTATTTTTAGAACATTCACCATGTGTCATTGTTTTTCGGACATATTGTTTCATAATCCTCACAATGCCTGTGGAAAGGTATTCCCAGTGTTTGTCCATTTCAGAAGTGGACTGAAGAATGTGCCCAGACCATAAGCCTGGACAAAATCTGAGCTACTGAGGTCTCTATGTGGAACTTCTTTCTTTTCTTCTTTCTTGATTTAATTTCTTTATTTTTAATTTAAATAAATTTTCCTGATGTATTTTTACTAATTATTTGGGAATTTTTTACAATCAAAATGGAAGAAACGAGCTTCGGTGATGTCATCTGAGTTCGAGATCTTCCCTCCCTCTGCAGTTTGTCTACACGAACCAGCAGTCTCTTGCATTTTTCTAAGCAATTTGAATTTAATTTCTGTTCTTCTTGTAACATGAATCAAGCACAGATATTACTGGGCTGTGTTGCTCTTAGGTTAACCTTGTATCAGTGTTCACAGAAGGCAGCCTTTCTGGACGATTCTGTGTTTACGCCACTCTTTCGCTTTATTGAATGGTACTTCAGCCCCAAGACCTGAGAATAAACCAAGGGTCTGAGACAACTTACAGCCCACGATAAATTATTCATAACATTGATATGATTTAGAACAACCCTCGGTGCTGCCCATGCAAAGCCTCAGGTAAGAAATTTTATTCTAACTTACAGACCAGTCACAGCTTTGCTTCCCTTGAAGACATCACCCTAATTTTTACTTATTAAAATAATGTATACTATTAAACCAGGACAAAGCAGATCATTTCATTAGCTTATAACTTGGAAGACCATTTATATGGCAAAAGAAGACCCAAGCTTGACTCCCTAAATTCCATGCTACTGACTTCCCAGAAGAGCGGCATCTAGAACCCTTGAGTCTCTGCAACTGTCTTTGCTCCTGTAAAATAGAACATTAGTCTTAAGTGGATTACAATGTATAGTGAAAGGTAAGTGAGATTAAATATTCAAGATTCAATTTAAGCTAAGTGTATCTATTTAAGTAAAATATATCTGTTTTAGTTATGTTATAATCAAATAGATTTTTATATTATATGTAAGGAGGTTATCTGGTTTAGTTTTTCTTTCTTTTTTAAATGAATCCTTTCATTCATCATCAATTATTTCCACCACTTAAAAGATGTAAATTAAATTCCACAGTATCATAATCATGAATTGGAGTTCCACTCTACTCTGGAGGCAAATCAAAGGTTGGGACAAGGAAGAGACAGGCTGCTATGTTAGGCTCTGAGGAAAATAAGGCTGTGTAGAGAGAAAGCTTCAGGCGGCCTGTCTTCAGTGAGGCAAAACCAAATCACTCCCTGCCTGGACAACTTCCTTTTTTTCCTGCTGTTTCTTAGAATCTCTACCCTGAGCACAGTTTTAAACAAAAAAGGTAAGAACTGAAAAGGAAGCTAAAGGTATTGTTCACTGGCGATCGAAATCACAAGTACAGAAAAGTCATGGACAACAACGTGGATCTGTCAGGTCCCTGGAGTCTCCGATGGTCCGGGTGGGCAGCTAGAGGCTGCAAAAGGAGCTTCCTCTTGTTTAACTACTCATTGCTCAGTTCTCTGCCAGCATTGTAGGAACATGACTGGAACCGCACAAAAGCTCACAGAGGTGTCACACAGCAGGGAGAGGGGCTGAGTTTCCCCTCATCCGTGAAGGAGTCAATTAAAGAACAAAGACAGCTCTTGGGTTTTAAAAGCATCAACCAGTCCTAGCTGTTAGAGAATTCTCATCTGCTGTTTCAACTAAATCTCTTTACATTTATTTTTTTTCCACAAAGAAAATGTGATTAATTTGATGCTCTTGTACTTCTGAGCATCATTACTAAATCATCTTTTTACGTTTTTAACTGTGGGCCTCTGTCTAATACTGCCTTTGTAAGAGGTAGGCTGAGAGCAAACAAGCAGTACCAGGGAATGCTGGAGATTACTCGCAGGCTTTAACCCTCACCAAATGTTCTGGGCCTTGTCTGTCTTGCCTTATAACGATTTCGTACATGTTTAATCACAAAAATGGCCAAGAAGGAAGGCAGAGCAGGAACAAAGCATGTCCTCTGTCATTGCTGGTTAGACTAGAGATGATTTTTAACTTCCTCTGTAAAGTGCACACCGTAAAGGAATCTTTCTGCAATTTAGATAAGATCATTTCAACAGACGTCAGCTTTAGCAATGCGTGTTCTCTCGTTCTTGCATTGATATTGTTAGGCCAGTGATATTTGACTACTATCTGACATCAGTTGATCGTGCCTGAATGACTTCTTGTGTTTTCATACCAGCAGCAAATCACTATGTTTAGATCATCGGGTGAACCTGAAGGTGGGTCTGTTGACTTTTTTCTAAATATCAATAAACTGAGTGTAGCAATGTTCTTTGAGTTGGTTAATAAAATCTTAACTGAACACCGGCAATGTGTAAAAGTGACTGAAAGACACATTTAATTGTTGATTGCAGATTAACTTCTATTTACCTCTCTTTTTTTTTTTTATGTCAGGACTTGAAACCATAGCTTTGCCCATATCACACAAGTGCCTCCAGGCTATTTTGTTACCCTTATTTTCCCTTAACTTTATGCAACAGTTTTGTAAGGGGACATGCAAATATGAATGTGGATGTGTGCGTGTGCTTTGTGAATGTAGAGGCCAGAGGTCAACCTTAAGTACCTTTTCTTTCTTTTTTTTTTCCTCTTAAGACAGGAGTCTCTCATTGGTTTGATACAGAATATAGTCTAGGTTGATGGGTCAACCAAACTCAATCCTCTCTCTTTCTAGTACTGGAATTACAAGTTGGTTCCAAAATTTTTGGTGTCTCTTATTGTTGTTTTAAATCCAGGTTCTGGGGATCAAACTCAGGTGTTCATGTTCCCTAACAGAGCTGACTTTCTAGACCACAAGTAATTTTTAATTCAGCTGACTGGACTTTCGTTATACATTATTATAGTACTATTTAAGTTTGCAATACTACATGGGTGAAGCCAATTTAAAGAGAACATGAACAATAATAATTGTTTGCGTTCTGTGAATACATATCACTTCATCTGCTGCTCATTCTGTCATAGTTATCATCCCTGAAGAAGAAAGTGTGTATATAAGCCCAACAAATATTTACAAAAGTGAAACTAAAGGAAAAATTTTATACTTTGCTTTCTTTCAGTCTTTGCTTTTACTCACTCTGTGGGTTAGAAACACATAGGCTAAAGCGAAATTGAAAACTGAATTTTTTAGAACCTCAAGCAGCCATTTTATGAGTAATACTAATGGCTGTTGGGGGCTGCTGAGATGGTGCAGTGATTAGGAGCACTGGCCACTCTTTCAGAGGACCCAGGTTCAAGTCCCAGTACTCACATGGAAGCTCACAACTCTCTGTTAACTCCAGTTCCAAACTACAATACATGTAGGCAAAACACCAATGTACATAAAGCAAAAAAATGTTTAAAAATAAGAATGGCCATCATTTCTTGGCTACCCATGGTTAGACAATCTTCGGTGTGTGCTCAACCCACTCTAGCACATGTGCAATGTTCAGAGCAGCTTCGTGGATTAATCTCCACAAAACTCTACCCCTACATGACAGGACCTAACCATTGTACACCACAGGCTTCAACATGTAGAGTTTTGTGATTTTGAAAACTTATGACAGTACTATTTAAACAGTACTCTGTCCTATGAATGTGGTGGTGATGCCCATCACTCTCCTTTCTACCTATTAAGTTGGTGCACAAGTTTAAACTAATCATTCAAATGATGTTTACCTATGTCTCTTTGGTATTTTTCTTTTGAGAGGAAAATAATAAGTACTATTAACCCTAATTGTAGGGTCATAATGTATATTAATCATAACTAACCACAAGTCTTCATCATTCTTTTTATTTAAATATTCAATTTTTATTATTTTAGTGATACATGTTATGGATGGGGCATGTACATGCCTCAGCTCATGCGTGGTCAAAAAAATTTTTTGTAAAGTCAGTTCTTTCCCTTCATCTTTATAGGGATTCTGGGAATTGAAAGCAAACTGGGTTTACGCAACATGTGCCTAACTGCTGACGCTAGCAACAGATTTATAATCCTCTCGCCTTTGCCTTCTGAGGGCTGAGATTATAAGTGTGTGTGACCAACCCTAACTGCAACCCATAACATTTCTGTAGATTACTTTTCTCTCCAAAAATGATTTTTTTTCAGTCTTGAGCCCTGCCCTGAGCTTCTGTTCATAACACTTCTCTTGCTCACATGGCTGATGCTGTAGGTTAGCTTTCTTTCAGTAAATCACTGTAAGTGTCACTATCTCATCTTCCTACCAAGACACCTACCCCATTCTCCCGGTTAATGATGCTGCACTCTCCATCAGGAGAGATTGTGTGCTCTGCCTTTGTCAACGACTCCCTTTCCACATGGGGCATGGTTTTTGTCTTTTGGATTCATACCTTTCCAATTCCACACCACTGATTATTTCCTTTGAATGCACTGTGCTTATGCTTCAATACATAAGCATGCTTATGGTTCTACTTAAAGGAAGCTTTATAAAGCAAAAGAGACAATCAAAGCAGATCTTGAGGTTTCAACTGGTGAGAAAAGGCAAACAAAACAACAAAAACCAAAGACACCTATTAATATCATTAAATATCCACCAAATATTTCATGAATTAAACACTATAATTTTTCCTATGCTTAATGACCAGCATAAAAATAATCAGTGTATAGTAAGCATTTATTCAAATGAAAATCTAGATTTCTAGTTATCTAATAAAGCAGAAGGCCCTGGACCCTACCTTACTACACTAAAGACAACCCTGTCCTGGGAATGTCATACCCCAGGGCTCAGGAGGACTGAATTAGATGAACTTGCCCCAGGCTTTCTGATCTCTTTCAACATCTTCAAAACCTGATTGACAAGGGGCCTTCAAGGAGTCCTTTCAACTTGATTCTGACATTCAGAAACCAGGACATATGGGACAAAGATATTTCCCAATTAATAATTCAAAGTGTGGGCAAATTAAGGACAACATCTCTCAGGTCCCATAAGAACAATGATATAGGATATAAGAAAATGCTGACACTGCCCAAAGAAAAACATGGACTGAAAAACAAAAAAAAAGCCTAGTAAGAGCACCAGTGGAAGGGGCCCTTGGTCCTGCCAAGACTGAACAGTGAACGTGATTGTTGGAGGATGGGGAGGGGAACACCCATATAGCAGGAGAGGGGGAGGGTTTAGGGGGATGTTGGCCGGGAAACCGTGAAAGGGAATAACAATTGAAATGTAAATAAGAAATACCCAAATTTTGGTCTGCAAGCTAACTGTACTACAAATGACTCAAATGGCTATACCAGATTTTGGTCTGCCCATGAATGACTCAGCAGAGTCTTGATGATTCTTGTCTACAGCCCAGGGAGATGAGATGAGAACATGAGAAATAGAGTCCAGTTGGTGTTATTACATGATTTCTAGAGAGAAAATACTAAAAGCCTAAAATTTCCTACACAGCCCAAATGAAGTTAGAGGTGGATCCTAGAGAGGACAGTGTTGAAAGGAAGGGGTATTCTGAGTTCTAAGGTTTATAAGTGCCCTGGTAGTTCTTTTAAATAGATGTCTATCCTTGTAGGCTTAGATTTTTCCAAAATCTACTTTTAATAAGGGTTCTAAATGCTTTAACATCCCTTCTAGCCCACCACGTGAAGAGGAAAGAAGAGGTTAATAGAGCAAAGGAGGATATGGACATGTTTAGAAATATTTCTTTGGAGCAAATCTAATCTGTGTTGTCAGGATATCAGAAGTTCAGTTCACAAGAATCATCAATGGCAGCTCCGTCCACTTGCAACACCATTCACGAATCAGCAAAGGCAGGTTGATTCAGAAGGAACTGAAAGGCTTTGCCAATTGGCCCAATAAAGCAGCAATAAGCCACTGGAACACCACCAGTAGTCTTTTGCTGTGTTTCTCTCTGTGACATCACAACCAATACCATCCATCATCTTCTACTGTTTGTTGGGCTGTATTTATGTACTTTCCAAACATCACGTGTTCTTTCAAGCATCTTCTCTAGCAAAACATTACAAGCCTTTTTTCCAGGCTGCCTCCAGAAAAAAACACCACATGTCTGTCCATAGCAAATCATCCTCCACATGTCTCCTTCCATCTTCAGCATAAACATCCCACACTGAGTCTCTAAAAAACCAAGCTCCACTCCATGTCCTCTTTGCTTAAAAAAAATATATCAGTGCACTCTTAGAATAGAATCTCAAATCTGATCTTCTGATCTATAGATGGAAACTATTAATATTCCTGAGCAAAAAATGTGACTTTAAATGAAATGTAAGGAGCTGTTCAGATGGCTCAGTAGGTAAAGGTATTTGCTATCAAGCTTGATGACCTGAATTTGATTCCTGGATTCCACATGATGAAAGGAGATAACAGATTCCTTCAAGTTGTTCTCTGATATCCACAAGTACTCTACGGCACCCATGTACCCAGGTACATAGACTACAAACACACGCACACACACACACACACACACACACACACACACACCACACACACACACACACAATATCTATATCTATATCTACCTATATAGATATGATAGATAATAGATAGGCAGAGAGAGAGAGATAGATAGATAGATAGATAGATAGATAGATAGATAGATAGATAGATAGATAGATAGATAGATAGATAGATGGAAAGCATGGCCAAAACCTGGTTAAAGCTGTAGAGGGAGTTTCCTTGGGAAGTGTAACTTCCATGGCCTACGATTTGAGGAGAAATGCTGCAGGCTTGCTAATGCCATCTCTCAGATGCTGTGTTCTGTTTGAATGTGAGTGAGGTAAGGTGTTTGGGTACATGTCTAGTTCCTTCATCTAACAGTCATGTATAAAAGGTAGAGTAGTGTCACCACCAGAAAAATAGATTTTCATTGAAAAAAAATTCCTCTAAAACTTCATTTTTTGAAATTGAAACTATATAATGACATAAAGATACTTAGAGATGCTAAGAGAAGCATCAAAAGCAAATAAAATATGAAATAATTTGTAATCTTTCCATTAGATTTCTAGATCCCATCTCGGTTTTTTATTGGTTTGTTTTGTCTTTGTTTTTTGAAATCTTGGTATATCTATACTCCATTTGAATTACAAATATAAACAAGTAGATATTTTTAAATCTCTGGTTCCCAGCTTTAAGTTTTCCTCCTGATGTAAATATGAGAAGAACAGTCTATATGCCAGCTCTCCTCTATCTCTGACTCCTACTATCACCACTCTGAAAGTCCACAATGAGGACAAGGTGGCCTCTCAAGTTGACAAAGCTGACACTGTTAAATCTTTAACACCCTTGACGTCTGCACAGCAGTAGGAAGCCTCTCCGTATGAGTCCCACATATCATAAACTCTCTTCTTGATTCTCTGCATCTTCCATAGTGACTTCTACTCATTTCTGTTACTCTTCCCATTTCATTTTGTAAATTATAATAAGCTTGAAATGCACATGCTAAACATTATAATCCTAAATGCTGATATCAAGGGTCAAAATGCCCAAAGTCTAAAAATACTTGAGGCTCAGAGATGGCTCAGAGGTTAAGAGTCCCGGCTGCTCTTTTCGAAGACCTGACTTTGATTCCCGGCACCCACAGGATAACTATCAACCTTCCCTAACTCCAGTGAAAAGGAATCCAATGCCCTTTTCCGGCCCCTGTGGCTCTACACAGGCAAGTGTGCAGGAAAACACGTACACACATAAATACAAATAAATCTTGAAAAACATAGCCAATATCAGAATGTCAACATTTGGATCTTGAATATTGAAACTATTAAAATTGAAATACTTTCATATCATAATTTGTACTGCAAAGAGCTACGCAAGATGGAAGGGGGTCAACTGAGACTGCACTACAAGGAAACATGCTAGGTGTTCAAGCTTGATAACTTGAATTTGATTCCAAGAACTCACAAAAAGCTCAATGTGTGGTGACTTACATTCCTCATCCCAGCACTCCTACAGCAAAATGGAAGGCAGAACAGGAAAATTGGTTGGAGGGCTTATGGATCAGCCAGCATGGCACATTCAGAGCAGTAGAAACAGCAGAAAAGATTTTGCCTAAACAAGGTGGAATGATAAAAATCACTCCAAAAAGTTGTTCCCTGATATCTACACATGCACATTGACAGGTGTCCATCCACATACATCCATGCATATCATAAACACACATCCATACACACATCCATGACTGTCATTCACACACACACACACACACACACACACACACACACACACGAATAAAATACTAGTTTTAATGGAAAGTACTTATGCAGATGTACTAGGGACCATTGCCTTATCATTTGTGGAACTAGGAGAACCCTACCTTCAGTTCATCTGGGTGTGCTATTAGCAATATAGAGTTAGAAATTAATTATATTAGGTGGGGACAATCCCCTGTGATGTGTGGGGATGATGAAGAGGAATCCTTCCTGAAGGTACATTGTCCTCTCCTTCATGCAATGGTTTCTTGATTTGTAAATTAGCTAAAGTGTAGAAATTTGTTGAGGGGCTGTGATTCTGTGTTTCTATGACTCATTTTCATTTGCCTTATTTTCATTTGCTCTGGAATTTTCTTACCATAGACCTGATAAGAGCAGTGAACAGTAGCCATGCTGCAGTCTGAACATTATCTGGCCCTGAAATATTCTCTACTAATCAATTCAAACTATTTCTCTTGAATTTAGGAAGGAGAGAGAGAGAGAGAGAGAGAGAGAGAGAGAGAGAGAGAGAGAGAGAGAAATGCTGCTGCTCAGTTCACCTTCTTTTTCGTCAAGCTATGATTGTAGTCCATAGAACAGTACTGCCCATATTGGTTGCCTGTCTCACCTTAGTCAATGGAATCTAGGTGGTCTCTCACAGATACATGCAGAAATTTGTTTCCATGGTGACTATAAACCTCACCAAATTGCTAATCCAAATTAAGTATCACAGGTATTAGATGTGACATTGGCATTTGTAAAAGACGAAGTTTCTTGGAATCTTGGTTTTCTAGGGAGCTGTGTGGAAACTGGCAATGCAGCATGATGTTTTGATATATCTTATCAAAAAAGCTTACATTGCTCCTTTGTAGTATTCCAGTGTCGCTTCAGTAATAAAGCTGTGCAGAATTACTAACCGTATACATAGTAATGTACACACTTGAGTACATTTTGAAACAGATTATCTGGATCTTTACACCTAAATTTTTGCGTTAATATGCCTGTATATTAGTGAAGGTTCTCTGGAGGAATAGAACTAATAGAATGAGTACATATTTCAGACAGAATTTAATGGCTGCTCACTGGAAAGGCTGAGAACTCTGCCGCTCAGTTCATGTGGAACCTTAGCACTCCCAGTGTGGTGCCGAGAGCCTGAAAACGCTGTTGGTGTTTAGTCCACATTGGGAAGCTGGAAGAGCTGGGTTCTGATGTCCACAGCAGTGGCAGCCACAGAGAAGATGTAGGTACAAGCAAGGATTAGAAAGTCAATGGGCAAATTTAGTGCTACTTTTGTTTATTCGGGCTGCCATCCAGAAGTGCTAATCACACTGGGAAAGGGACTCAGCTTCTCAGCAAATCCTTCCAGAAAATACCCACCTAGTGTCATGTCTCTTAGTTGATTCTAGATTCAATCAAGTAGACAAGGAAATTGATTGTCACAAGTACATCTCACTCCAACGGCCAATTACATTTTCTTATGCCAAGTGTAATTTCTAAATGAAAATACTAACAAGTTCTTAATCCTACCTAGTATAATATAACTATTGCACATAGTGGAAAATATATATATCCAGAATAGATATCAAAATCCCCCGAGGAATATATAGTCTTTTAATATTCTATAATTTAAATATGGTAAATATATTTATAAACACTTAACTATTGATAGTATCCTAGTTGATTTTATATTACATGATAAAGAAATAGAAAATGAAAGCATAAATAACCACTTAATATATTTGTATACATGAACAAAAGTAGTGCTTAAATATAACAGAAATAACCATAGTAGCTGCAGTTCTCATTTCTGTAACATGTTATGTGGCCTTAGCTGGTATTCTAACTACTTCTACTACACATTCCGTAGTTTCACCACGCTCAGCAAGACCCTTTGAAGGTCTTGGTTCTTTACCTGAAGGGCAAAACCACACTTTATTTCCTGAAAACTGTTGGCTGTTTACCATCATACCTGGATGGTATTGTCATAGTTTCCCACTGACCTTACTCAGAGGGCATAGTAGGTGTTCTACAGGACCTCCAATGTACTACACACACTGTGCTTAGAGCCATTGGGAAGCAGTCCACTTTCCCCTAAATCGTTTGAGCCAACCATCCCTCCAAACATGGTTACTCCTTATTTATTTATTTATTTATTTATTTATTTATTTATTTATTTATTTATTTTTGATTCAAGTGTATTAAGAACCTAAAGTGCCCATGGGCAAGTTTTAGGTTCCAGTTCAGTGAAACATTTGCTACACCCTCTCTGAAACCAAAGCTTCTAGGCCAACAGGGAGAAAGGTCATGGGAACAAAGTTCAAACATTTCCCCAAAAGACCTCTAAGAGTGATGATGCCCAGCACACCATTCCCATTTGATTTTAGGACCTGAGAATCCTAGCATGATGCTTAATTTTGGTTGTCAACTTGATTGGGTCTGTAATCAAAAGCAACATGGTTCCAGGCAGGTCTGTAATGATATTTCCTATAAAGTCGAAAGAAGAGGAAAGGCCCTCCCTTAGAATGGCCAGTACCTTCTTTCTGGTGGTGATGACGGGAGTGTAATGAGGTTCAAAGGAAAAGCTTTTGCTTTTTAGTGTCTGTCTGTCCTGGTCAGTTATTACTGTTAACTTGATCCAACCAAGAGACACTTGGAAGAAGGGCGTCTCAGCTGAGGGAATTCTCAGATCTTGGACTGTGACCCGTGTGTGTGTGTGTGTGTGTGTGTGTGTGTGTGTGTGTGTGTGTGTGTGTGTGTGTGTGTGTGGGGGTGGGGGTGGGGGGTTGTCTTGATTATTGATTGATGTGGGAGGTCCCATCCCATCATGGGCAGATAGGTTATGCCTGGGTAGGGAGGTCTCTGGAGTGAGTCAGAGAAAGAAAGCCAGTAATCAGTCTTCAACTGTGATCTTTACTTCAAGCTTCTGCCTTGAGCTTTGCTTCAAGTCTTCAAGTATGGATTGTGCCTTGTTAGCTGAAGTAAATCCTTCTTCCTCTCAAGTGCTTTTGTTTGATGTGTTGTTTGTTGAAGCAATAGGCAGCAGACTAGACCACCTGCCTTCTCTTCGTGTTGGTGAGTGAATCTACCCTCTTGCTGGCACTCCTGTTGTTACCCTCTACAAACATGGAGTCCAGCCTTTGGCTGCCAACATGGATTGAGGAACTGTGGCTCTCCAGATGTCATCTACACCTTCATTGCCAGATTGGGGACTAATGAGGCACCCACTCTTGTGTACTGAGCAGCACTCCAAGCATGCAAATGGCGACTGTTGACATCCCAAGCCTGAATCACTGAAGCCACGCTCACAAACCCCTTTCATATTAGTATTCATTCTACAGGTTCTGCTCTATTGGAGAACCATGAGCGATACATCTGGCTAGAGAAGAATGGGTATGAGAATGAGACTAAGAATGGCAACACAAAGCATACTCAGTCTTTTAGAGAACCCTGCTCCAGCCCCCAGGCTATCGCTACTAATTGGTGGCATAACTGTGCTTTTAAAGGTACAGCCTCCCACCAAGTCACTGGATGCTCTTCTCTGGGAATGATGGCTTATCGGAAGCTCAGTGTTGTTCCTGTTGCTTGCAGATTCGACACTCTACATCAGCCATATCCAAGTTAATCAGTGGCAAATGGAAGTGCATGTGACTGACCCCACTGACCTTCAGACCCTATCAATTTTTTTTTTTTTTTTTTTTTTTTTTTTTTCCGGAGCTGGGGATGAACTTAGGGCCTTGCGCTTTTAGGCAAGCGCTCTACCACTGAGCTAAATCAACCCAACCAGGGGCAATTTTTAATGGGGCCACTGGGAAAAGCAAAGATACTACAGAAGCCTAAGACTAGATAGGTCATGAGCCTAGGGCAAAACCTAATCCTATTATTCTCCTAAAGGAACAAAGCAATAACCTGACTCCTGCTGACATACAGCTATATCCATAGATCAGTCTCTCACTTAGCCCTCACCAGAGAAGCTTCTTCTTCCAGTAGATGTGAGCTAACACAGAGCCCATAAGTGAACAAAGAACAGATAGTGAGCGACTTTGCCACATTCAATCCTAAAGAGGATGTCCTCATCAAAGCCCTCACCTCAGGCCTCAAAAAGCTTTGCAGAAGAAGATAAGAAGATGCATAAAAATTGGAAAAGCCAGAGGGTATGGATGACTCCAAGGAAAGACTCTTCTGGACATGACAGGACTGAAGATCATGACAAGACTCCATGATATGAGCTCGTGGAGACTCTGGTAGCACTCATAAGGCCTGACAGGTTCCAGTCCAGAAGGTGGAATCTTCCGGAGCTAGAGCTCCATTGCTGAGAGGGGGATAAGGACATGGAACAATCAAGAAGCTGTCTCCAATGATACCTATTAGTAAAGAAAAGATCGGTTTTCTCCATTGAAATCTTACTGAGTATATTAACCATATCTCATGGCATATCCATGTCCAAGAGTAATTGGCCAACACAAAATGAACTCTGATATTTTTTTTAGACATCTTGTTTCATTTTGGTTTGTTTGATCATTTCAAAAAAAATCACATCCGTCTTTTGTTTATTTTAATTTTCATTTTTGTGAGTGTTCCGTGTTGTTTGTTTCTTCATTTTTGTTGCTGTTGTATTAGAGGGAAACAGAAATATATAAAGTTGATTGGGTTGGATAGAGAGGTAGGAAGAATCTTGGAGGAGTTGAGAGAGCATTAAAAACATCAAAAAGCATTGTATAAAAAGGTTTTTCAATAAAAAGTTTTTTTAAAAAGAAATTTCTTTTAAAAATTGAGAACCTTATGGTCAGTGTATACAGGTTTAGAATCACAATATACATAATCATATCTTTAATCAGTATGGGGTGATTTTAGCTTTAATATGTAGTGTGTTCTGTCAAAGAACCAAACTCTGCATGATCTCTAGCTTCATGTCCATGGGGGACATTGTCCTTTCCCTTACCCTCAGATCCACTTGTCTCTGGCCATATCTGCTGTGTTTCTTAGAAGCAACAAATAGAAAAATCCTATGTATCATTATTAAAATAATAAAGATAAATTGAAAGAAATTATCATCAAGCAAGACCACAGTAAAAATACAATGATAGTCAAATAAAATGACTTCAATGTCAGTGTTACTAAGTAAAAACACACTGATTACCCTTTTTGCACCAAGATATTTATTTCTGTAGTTTTTGCTTCAGAAGATTGAAACCAAGCATTTGGAGTGCTCTAAGACATACTGCTAGGCTGCCATGGTATAACACAGGACAAATCCCACGCCCTTGTTTGAGAGGTGTGTTCCTATGGGGGTGTCTGTTCTTTCTATCTGCAGCTGAACAAGTTATAGCCCTAAGCTAACCATAAGACAAATCCTTGGTATACCCGCAGGGATAAGTACGTATAGTATAGTCGCACATTATAAGTGCAAAGGAATAAAGATGGAGCAGATATTGAGGGAATGCCAACCAATAACTGTCCCAACTTAAAACACATTCCATGGAAGATAGCCAGCCACCCCCTGACACTGTCACTGATACTCTGCTATGCTTACAGTCAGGAGCAACTCCTCAGATGTTCCCTATCTCTCCCAACCCTCTCTCTCCTTCCTCTTCTCTCCTCCTTCCTTCTCTCCCCCTTCCTCTCTCCTTTTTAAGAAAAAGTAAGAAAAAGATTCATGAACACAAATGAAAACATTAACAAAAAAAGATCAATAAAACCTAAAAACAAACAAACAAACAAACAAAAAACAAAGCAAAATGTCAACAAAAATACCATTGAGTTCATTTTTATTTGTCGAACTACACTTAGGCATGGAGTACACTGCACAGGAGAAAACTGATTTTCCTTTGCCAGTATCAATTACATATAATTTCTTGGTTAAGGGTAGGAGCCCTCTTCTACTATCCCCATCTAGCTTGTACCTGTGCAAGCCCTGTGTATGCTGAAGTCTCTGTGAGTTCATATGCTCATCAGTCCTGTTGTGTCCAGAAGATACTGTTTCCTTGATGTCATCCATCATAATCTGTTTAGTCAGGTTCCTCATGTCAGTTACTTTCATGGCATCTTGTACACCAGATTGTACGTAATGTGTGTGTGTGTATACAGATATATGATTTGTGCACAAATATCTTTAATGTATTTAGTATTTACATAGTGATTTTCATAATGAATGTCTTGCACATCATGTTGCATGCAATGTGTGTGAATATATATTTATATGCACATATATACATATATATGCATATATATGTATACTAGTAGATTATTTTTATACTATGCCCCTCTCCACAAAAGTTGGGAAGAAAGGGGTTTCTGTAAATTTGTGACACTATTTGACTTGTTTTCCTGATTATAGCACTTCTGAAGCAACATAATTTTTTTTCATGTAGCTTTTAAACTTTTTGTTGTTCATGATTTATTTGGAGGAGAGGTCATATGTATACCAGGTAATGCTTCCTTCCCATGGTTCATGTGTTGGGAGTTGGTTCTCTCAGCCACATAGATTCTGGAAATCAAACTCCGATTCTCATCCTCTGCCTGTTGAACTCTTGCCATCTACTGTGGCGCTTCTGGTGGATGGCATGTGCAGTGTGGTTTGAGCCTCTACTGGAATGAAATTCAGTCAGAATACCTGACTTAAGGCAAGTTCCCTGTACAGATAGTTCCTAAAAGGATGGCTCTGACTTCACTCTTCTTCTCTGTGTGAGTCCCGGTAAGTTCTTGCCTCTGCTGGTGTTCCGCACAAATGAAGACAATCTTGGCACGACTATATGCTATTTCTACCTAAAGCTCACTACAAGTGACTTCAGCAAAAATAGATCTTCTGAGGAAACAAAACTCAAGAGTCAGTAGATGCATTTACTATCTAGATAATAACTTCCAGAATTATTTCAGTAATGGAAACTTAACCATTCAATCAATAATAAAAAATTGTGTCATATTGTTCTAAAGTTTGCAATTTTTTAGTACCCAACTGTATTAATTACCTTTCTTTTGCTGTGAGGAAATATCATAAGCAGAAACTACTTTTTAAAAAAGCATTTATTTTGGATTATTATTCCGAGGGTTAGAGTCCATAACGCAGAAGAGGCATGGTAGAAGGTGCTGGAGCAAAAGCTGAGAAGTCACATCTTAACCACACATAGAAAGCAGAGAGACAGAATTGGTAGTGGGACAAGGCTATCACCTCTCACACTCCCTCAGTAATCTACTTCCTTCAGAAAATCTGCTCCTCCTAAAAGCCCAAAATCTCAACAAACATCACCACCAACAGGGGACTAAATGTTCAAACCACTATACCAGCTAGTAAGTACAGTGCTACTGATAATTAATGACAACTGAAAGAGTGGAGAAATTAGTCTTGCCCAGGGATGAGCCCCCTAAAAGGTTATTTGATAACAAGTGGTCAGCATATATATTCTATATTTATATATTATATAGATGTATAAAAATAAATATTATATATGTATATATAATACAACTACACTAAACAGGCTAAGCAAATTGAATTCATATTCTTTCTCACGCTCACATATATAAATGTAACAATATACAATTATAAAATTATAAAACAATTACAAAAACAAGGCAATGAGTTTGAGAGGTAGTGGGGAGGAGAACATGAGGGGTTGATGAGAGAGGGTTGGAGTGTAGACATGGAGGAGGAAATGACATAATCACATTTTAATTAAGTAACAATTGATTAATTTTCATAGAAAATCAGAATGCATAGGTCACAAAAGAAATAATAGAGATATTAAAGGAGTACCTGAACTTCTGTGGCTCCTTTCGACCTACAAAATTGAACATTAAAATCATGGTTAGCAAGGGTATTGAAAACTGATGCTTGCAAAACCAAACTCTCAGAGTCATTTATTGCATAAAATTGCCAACACTGCTAACTTTAAGTTGACAATGTGACAGCAGGAAAAACACGAACATCTGATAACCAATTGAACACATGTCAGCCTTAGGGATACCAACAAGTGCTAATTTCATATGTAAAAGGAAGACAGTCTTTTTAACGTGAACCTAACACCCAAGTGAACAATGTACGTTTCTGAGTTTCTAGAGCATTCCAGACAGTACTGCTTTGCCTGGTCTCTCACTACTCACACTCTGGTTGCACAAATGAGACTGCTAACACTTCACAGATTGGTAACAGCCGGCCGCCTCAACACTTAGACTCATAAATGAAGCAGCAGTCCTCATGGTGGATCAAGAAAAGAAAGAAAATATCTATTATAGGTGTTTTAATATCTGGTAAGATTTATCTCATGTTATCAGTATTTTTACACCATTCTCATTTTTAAATCATCCTCACCAAAAGAAGACTGGAAGGGAGGATAGTGATTGGTCAGATAGGATGTTCTTTACGTATACCACTATGCATGTATATGAAAGGACCACAATAAAGCTGTTGCTTTATATGTTAGCTTTAAAAATTAATCAAAAATTATCATCTCAGAAAGTCCATATTATTAAGAAATATTCAGCAGCTATCAGGTTCCATGATGAGATGCCACATTCTACTTAACATCTCTTTCCAAAGGCTACTTAGTAGGTCTGTGTGCCATACTTGTGTAGCATTAGGGTGATGGAAAATTGTTCATACAATAAAGGGAAAATTTAAAAAATGTTGTCCACTTGTTTATTATATTATTTTATATTGTAATTTTGCCACTCCACACTGAGATATTGTCAAATAGTAAAAACGTTTATTATTGAACAGTAAATAAAACTTTCAAAAAAACCTTTCACAATGACAATAGGACCACATTCAAATTTGTTTCAAGTTCACTGTGATGTTAACATCATTGCTTATCTGATTCTCTGCAAACTATGCAGGATTCACAGCTGTAAAGGCAAGGTCAGGATGTCTATATATCCTAATTTGGGCCTGAAAGTCACATTTCCCCCATGTGTACTTATCCTCTTAAAACCAAATGGTTATAGTTATTTTGATACTGAGATAAAAATGAGGTAGTAAATGCATGTGACACTGATATTAATAAATATAAACTTTTCCCTTGACCTTGAATTGGTAAATTTTGAGTAAAAGACAGTTATTAGCACACATGAGGATTAACCAGAGGTTCCTGGTGAAATATTTTATTATGGTGAATAGCTCACATGGGTTATTGTTACAACAATAAAATTCACAAATGCTAAAGAATGATAATCATATCACCTACAGATACTTTGATCCCTCTTCCAACCCCTCCACCTCCTCCCTT
Organism: Rattus rattus; assembly: GCF_011064425.1. Classification (NCBI taxonomy): domain Eukaryota; kingdom Metazoa; phylum Chordata; class Mammalia; order Rodentia; family Muridae; genus Rattus; species Rattus rattus. Next base: position 77,871,777 of record NC_046159.1, on the reverse strand, counting down.
CCCCCTCTCTTTAAAGATTGGTCTGCAGCAGTGACACAGTGAAGCTAAGAATGATGCATCCCCCTGGATTTCTACAACTAAATGACTTTGATATAGATTAGCAAAAAGAAATGTATGGTTGTGGTCAAATTCTGTGTAATCAATTCACCTGATTGTTTTCTTCCTTAATGTAGTTTATCATTCATCTCATGGAGACAAAGTAGAGACTCTAAGCTGTTTAAAAGTCCTGATGGAAGCGGCACAAAAACTTAGCTTTATTCAGTGAACACATATGAACTATAACATTGTATTGGAAAACGTTTTACATATAGATGAAATTTCAGGCATATTCCTATGATTTGATGGCAAAAGGAATTGATTTTTTTTTAAAAAGAAGGAAAAAGTTTAAGTGTTTTTATTGGAAAAGAGGCAAAGTCTTTAAGGCTGTTGTGGAGGTGTGGCCCCCTCTCTTCACTGGAGGGGGAGGGGACTCTGAGGAGGCTGACAGTTGGCTGGTGTGGATGTCTAGCCAGTAAATCATTGCATTCATCCTGAGACCTCCTATGTGCTCCCATTAAACCCATTCAGCATGAGGTGATATGTGTGCGGTAGCCTGTCACTGTGTAGTGCTGGTTCCCCTCTGCCGAAGTCTCACACGCCCCGCTAAAGGCTGTCCTTCCAGAACTCCTGATTGGATATGCATAGACTTCAAAACACACACTGTCGAGTGGAAACAAAAATAGAGAACATTAACAATCCGATATAATAGTACATACACACACATACGATACAACATTTAAAAATGCACACCAAATTCATTCATAATCCTTGCTTTCAGGGAAGATTCAAAAGTGGCAGGACTGAACTTCATTGCCAAAGGTGACTTTAACTAAATCTGTAAAATATGGATTTTGTTCTTTAAATTTTTTTAAGTTTAGTTTCAAACTAGCGATCTTCCTGCTTCATTTTCCCCTGCTAGGATGTACCATCAAGCACGTCTTTTTTATTTTATTATTTTATCATTTTATTTGAATGTATGAAATGTCTATTGACTAGGGAAAGGAGGGTATTAGGGAAGTAGCCATAGTGTAGATTTGGTGTGTGTGTATAGTGACGTGCACAGTTTGAAATATCATAAATGGGCAAGGTTCAAACAACATTAAACGAGTCCGGGCTTAAGTGTCCCTCTTCTGAGAGCCAGCAAACCATCACATCACCTTCAGGGCCTCAGTTTACTTAGCTGTGTACTGGCACCAGTGACTCAAACCTTGTCCTTGCTTACTGGGAAATGTGTATGGGCTGACGTGAGAAGTTCTCAGAGCCGGGAGTACAAGCTTGTCACCCCAGTGCTGGGTGAAGTGAGAGAGTCACCAAGTGTGTAAGGCCAGCCGGAGCTACAGAGCAAGACCCTGCCTCAATAAAACAGAGAAGAAGAAAAGGGGAGAGGGACAAGAGTAATGGTGGGGAGGAAGGAAGAAGTAAGGAAGGAAAGAGAAAGGAATAGGGTGCTTACAAAATTGTTAGTATTAAATGTTTTTAATATCTCAAAAACTTCTGGATGGCTCTCTCTTCTTAAAAAATATTCATGAACTGTAAACAAAAGGGGAAAAAAGAAATTCATATGGGTAGAGAAAGGCTATTTAATGGGTGAAAAGCACATCCTAGAATATTCTCTGGCACAGTTGAATGCCTAGTGTCAACAGTTAATTGGTTGTTCCATAATAGGCAGTGAGGACTTTTGAGTGCCCTGATTATGTGCACATTATGCTCACGAGCCCATTGGTACCTTTGTGTAAGTATTAATGGTAACTTTGTGTCAGTTAAAAATGAAGATGTCTTAAAATAAGAAAAGTTTAGAGGCAGTGTGACATTAAAGAATATATGAGTATGTTGAGTCACTTAAAGGTTGCTCCACTCTTAGAGTTTTTATAAAATAATTCCCATCCCGTCTCCGGTGTTAAAAGCCATCTCCTTTCAAACTTGACTCTAAGTTCTCCAGGGCACTCAGCGACTCAGCTGTCTGATCATCCCTTTCTCTGTTTTTAACTACATCTTTCTCTTTCACTTGGAGTTTATGCAACCTGAATAGTTTGGAACACCAGCCCAGAGAGTGCGCCTTTCTTCCTACAGTGACCAGAAAGACTGTAGGGATCATGTGACACGCGTTACTCTCTGCCGACTTGTTAATATCAGCTGTGAATTTTTCATGACGGCTTCGGTAACCTGTAGCCTGGAGTTGAAGCTCTGGGGGTTTTCACCACAAAGAGGTGGATCAGCTGAGCTCTCACTTCCCATCTGGCACTGGGTGACAGGGACAGTGAGGGGGGCGGCAGGAAACCTGGAGATGTGGGGCAGCCATTGTCGAGCATCAAAGGCTAAACATGTGCTGTTGTGTGCACGTATCTTTGAGACACTTGTTTATCACTGGCTTCAGAATACACCGCCAGCGTGTTTAACTTTATAGTCACCAGAACAGCTGCCGCGCGTGTAAGTAATACCCTTGCACACAGTGGCATCCTGATCTGCCAAGCCAGGCTCAGGACCTCTCTGAGTGGCTGCTTTGTGCTATCTGACATGCCCTTTTACCCACGCAGGCAGGCGTCCACGTGCAGGCACACACACAGACACACACCCTAGACATGCAGGGCTGTTTGAAACTGAAAACCCTCCAAGCTACTTCCCATTCACAAGGGAATTAAGCTGGATTTTACGTTTTAAATTTAAATAAGAGAATATTTTGAAAGTGAGAGATTGAAAGTTGAAAAGTGAGAGGGAAGGGGTGTGGGAAGAAAAAAGCCAGTCTTAAAAATAAAGGTAAATTTTGAATATTTAGTTTTCATGAATTATATAGTTCTACTACTGTTTGCAAGAGGTTGGATTATGCTGTGTTTTGTTATTAATAACTGTACCGATTGAAAATTGCTGTAGTATATATTCCACATACTGCATTTTCTAGGAAACGCTTATATCTTATGAGCATACCAGGTATTGATTCTCTTAAGCCCAGACCACTCCAGTCACCACGTGAGTAGATGGTGTTGTTTGAAGTTGGAAACAGTAGTTTTGTAGAACCTCAACACTCCTCACCTGGATGAGAAAAAAGGAAAGAGGGAAATACCAGCATTGCCACTACAAATCTTTTAGGTTTGTTTTAGTCAGTGGAGAGAACAACAAAAAGGATTTTTCTTTTTTCTTTTTTTTCCTTGTTGTTGGGTAATCTTGTTTATTGGATGTCTGCCTGCAGCCTCCTAATGAACTTAGATGCCCAGCCACTGCAGGCCACTGGATTTGGAACGTTAGGAGAAGAAAGCCCAAGAATCCACTGGAAAGCTCCTAGCGCTTTCATAGTGGGTTTGAGCTGAAGCTTATATTTTAGGATCAGATGATTAGGTTCCTGGGAAAGTCTAGTATGCAGATGAGGCAGTTTCCCAGAAGGAGATAGGACCAGAGAACAACAGAAATTTTAAAAGTTTCTTTTTAATATAAAACTGTTATTTTGAGACTATCACTCCAAAACCTCTCTAACCTAGAGACCAACATCATTGTCAATGTTTGGAGGGCACCAATTTCTGGAGGTCATTCACATTTACCAATATTTTAACATTTTTGGCAGAAGTGTGACACCCAATGGAAAAGGTTATTAAACCAATATGAAATATTATGTATATCCTAGGTGTGTATATACCTAGATCCAAGTGTTTGTAAACAGCTGTATATAATTCCTATAGCGAACAGTTAAATAAGTTAACTTTAACTGCTCTCCTCAACTCATCTCTTTGATGACGCATTCCAGCCACAGGGGGGACTTGGAGGTAGTGTGCACTGACCAACATGCTCACAAGAATGAATACAGTCAATTATTTTAACTTTTCTACCTTTATTATTTGCTCTAAAAGAATAAAAATAATAACCATTGAAAGCAAGCCATTTTTCTATATTTATTCATCGATGTCAACGAAAACTGATGAGATAAAGTCCCCAGAAGCTTTCTTTGAGTTTGACAAAATTCTGAGTCTTTTGTTATGTGAATAACTTCCACAACACAGCCTGTGCACCTTGAGGATTATTATTGCCTTCTGCACATGGCTGTCTGGACATGGTCTTAGCCTGCAGATGGGCATAATAGTTGTACAACCTTCCAGATTACTAAGATCCCCTTAGTTTCTTTATCTGGAAGCTGTGGTCAATGCATCTATCACCAGCATTGTTGTTAGAACAAAGGATACAAGGTGACCGCCTGGGCTGCTGTCTTCCAGTATGAGATGCTGTCACTCCAGTCCTTGGTCAACAGTGATGTTCTGTCTGCTTCACCTTACATCCTTTTAGGATTCCCAGTAACACATTTTGAATAGTGGGCCATAGTGAATCTCTATATACTTCACAACTTGGCTATCTTCTTTACATACTTACAAGTTGCCTAGCCAGATGCTAGTAACACAAGGGAGAGATGGGAAAAATAATAAGGGTGATTGGAGAGAATGAAGGAAGGCAATACAGAAGTAGAGGGATGGAGGAGGGAAAAATAACAATGAAGATGTTTGAAAAAGCCATAAGGAACTACGTTATTTTTGTTTGCTCCAAATTACATATAATGTATACATGTATATGTACATATATATACAAACATACATAGTTTAAATAAAGTAAAAAACCTTGGACTGACAAGGATCCCCTAGTTAGAGCCATATAATAAGAGCCAAATAATATTTAATAAAAAAAACCTCCAGTAAGAGGCTTGAGAAACCCCTTTCAAGATTAGAGAAGGTCCAGAGACTCCCCCAAAAAGTACAGACTGTTCAGTTGTTCTTGGGTCCTTCCATGGGTTGAAGATAAGTGTCATTTAGTTCCTAAGGATACCATGTATTTCAGACACAGGGTTCAGAGGATTTAATCTGAAAGCCTCCTCCCTGAGGATTATTTTTCATAAAAACACAAGATAGCTGTAAACTACAAAAAAGGGAAGTAACCAATAGTCCTAACCAGCTGTGAAACACAAGACCCTCAACAATGACCAACATGGCACGATATCCCTAAAGTGCAATAGTGTTACTCATATAACCAACAGCTATCTAATGGACTTAAACTCTACTCTGAAGGACGGAGAAGGTGCCCGAAATTGAAAACTGGGACATAGCACTACCTGAGGACCCAGCTCTACCACTCCTGGGCATATACCCAAAAGGTGCTCCAACATATAACAAGGACACATGCACTATGTTTATAACAGCCTTATTTGTAACAGTCAGAAGCTGGAAAGAACCCAAATGTCCTTCAACAGAGGAATGGATATAGGAAATGTGGTACATTCACACAATGGAGTACCACTCAGCTATTAAAAACAATGACTTCTTAAAATTCTTAGGCATTGGATGGAATCAGAAAATATCATCCTGAGTGAGGGAACCCAGTCACAAAAGAACACATGTGGTATGTACTCACTGATAAGTGGATATTAGTCCAAAGCTCAGAATACCCAAGATACAATTCAGAGACCACATGAAGCTCAAGAAAAAGGAAGACCAAAGTGTGGATGTGTTAGCCCTTCTTACAATGGGGAACAAAAACACTCACAGGAGGAAATATGGAGACAAAGTGTGGAGCAGGACTGAAGGAAAGGCCATCTACAGACTGCCCCACATGGAGGATCCATCCCAAATACAGACACCAAACCCAGACACTATTGTGAATGCCAATAAGTGGTTGCTGACAGGAGCCTGATATAGCTGTCTCCTGAGAGGCTCTGTAAGAACCTGACAAATACAGAGGCAGATGCTCACAGCCAATCATTGAACTGAGAATAGGGTCCCAATGGAGGAGTTAAGAGAAAGGACTGAAGGAGTTGAAGGGGTTTGCAACCCATAGGAAGAACAGTATCAATCAAACAGAGTTCCCAGGGACTAAACCACCAACCAAAGAGCACACATGGGGGTGGGATGGCTCCAGCTGCATATGTAGCAAAGGATAGCCTTGGGGGCATCAATAAGAGAAGCCCTTGGTCCTGGGAAGGCTCTGTGCCTCAGTATAGGGGAATGCCAGGGTGAGGAGGCAGGAGTAGGTGAGTGAGAGGATGAGATAGGGGTTTCCAGAGGGGAAACCAGGAAAGGGGATAGCATTTGAAATCCAATAAAAATGTGATATTTGTGTTAAAAATGAAAAGTAAATCTCAGAGTAATTAAAAGAGGACAATTAAATGAGGTAGGGATGGGAGAACAGGGTAAAGGAGAGAATGTGAGGAGGGGCAACTAATGCTAACAGCCTTTGAAAAAACCATATGAAACCTATTATTGTAAAGGTTTATTATATTCAAATATGCTCCCTAATACACACACACACACACACACACACACACACACAGAGAGAGAGAGAGAGAGAGAGACAGAGACAGAGACAGAGAGAGAGAGAGTCACCAGCTAGTCACCATATAATAGAGGCCCCAAATCTCCATCACATGCCACTAAGTGAAACCTCCAGTTTCAGGAATGGGTTACATTTTTTCATTCTTTGGAGAGCAGAGTCCCATGGAAAACTTCAAGCATTGTAAGCTACTGTGAAGACTATGATTACTCTCCATAAGCTCATGATAATGCTTTTTATAGAAAAGAGCCCATACTTATATTATTGAACACGGAGAAATTGAGCTGGTTTACCTCTACTGACCAGTGTTTATGGTGCTGGAAGGACTGTGTATACTACCAGAGGAGAATGGTAATTGTTAGTGTATAACCCAGATACAAACCCTGTGACCTAGAACGATAACCTTCCTGTACAGTCTACTGGCACAATAATGCCACAGATGTTATGGCAGTAATCAAACCCTCTTTGATTAGATTTAAGGTAATGAGATAGAACCTATTCCTGACACTGCTAATGTGACCAAGAACCTAAAACTACATGGGTAATGGGTATGCTGGAAGACCTAATACTATTACTCTACTAAAGAAAGACATCAATACAGTGAGTCCTAACGGCATCCTGCCATACCCACAGATCAGCCTTGCTTAGCCCACATTTCTTGTGTTAGATGGGAACACAAGCAACTCGCAACTGGATAAAATGGGCAGAGAGTCCAAGACTCTGGAGCACTCAGTTGTAAATGGGATGATCTTCTCAAGGGGCAAAACGGTTCTAAGAGCCAAATGGAATGGATGACTCCAAGAAAACAATACCTTCCAGACACATATGACAAACATATGAAGTCACAGAGACTGGAGCAGCATGCAAAAGGCTAGCATAGGTTCAAGCCAGAAGGAAGCCCAGCACTGAAAAGAGAAGTAGACACGAGGTCCCAGACCTTCCAAGTAGCTATTTGTAACCCGTGCCTACTGAGAAAAGGAAACATTGGGCTTTTCAAGTGCAGTGCCATATTCCAGGGTAGGTCCCAGCCCAGGAGTAGTTGGCTAACATAAACAAACTCCATCTGTGTGGGCTTTTGTTTGTTAGTTTTATGTGGGCTTTGTTTTTCATTTTGTTTCTGTTTGTTCTCTTTTATTTGGATATTTTATTGTATTTTTGCCTATTTTGATTGTGTGAGTGTGTGTGTGTGTGTGTGTTTACTTTTTTAAGAGAAAAAAGACCAAAAATTGGATGAGTAGGTAAAGGGGAGATCTGGGAGCTGAGGAAGGAGGAAACAAATGAGCAAAATACATTGTATGAAAAGTTTACATAAAATATTAATTCTCAAAGCAAATAAAACATCCTATTCTTTATACCCACAGATAGGGATAGTCCTTACCCTCACCAGAGAAGTACCTTTTTGGAAAAGAAATAATTATAGAAAATTAGAATTGGTCAAAATGCAAGAACAATGGAGCATGTGACACACACACACACACACACACACACACACACACACACACACACACACACACACACACACACACACAATGGATACATCACCAACGCAACTCCTGCCCCTAAGACTCAGAATCAATGTGGAACAGGGAAAGATTGTAAGATACAGAGCACCAAAATAAATCATCGCTTGGTGTCTTCTCTTAGAGATTGTATCTCTAAGAAATACACAGAAGTTTTACCCATGATATGTCAACAATATGGCTCCCGAATCGTGATGTTAACAAGGAAATCATCTATAGACAAGCTGAAGTTGGAGGGGGAAAGTCACAGCACTCCACCCTGAGACAACTATAGGTTACTAAAACCTTCTGAGAACTGGAAAAGTAGTCCTGCTGTTTGGTGGTGCCCTCTAGTTGGTTGTTCAACACCAAGTGGTCAGTCCCAAAATCATGTACATGGACTCCACAAATTTATGCATATACTTATACATATCAATACAAATATAACATAGCAATTAGGGAGATGAGAAGTCCTGGACACTGGGAAGGGGTGGCATATCAGGGCAGAGAAAGAACATTGGAGAAATTGGAGGAGAGAAAGAGAATAGTTGGAAATGGTATAGTTATGATTTAATAAAATATGTGTTAATTTAAAACATTGAATGAATTTTTTCTTCAATGTAAAAGGAACCAAATTCCATTTGAAAATGCACACATGCATATTTTAGAACATAAATAACTATGTTACTTGCGATTTTCACCAAATTATATTCCTTTTTTGAAGTGCTGGGGATTGAACTAAGGGCATTGTATATAGCAGGACGCATACTACAGCAGAACTCATTCACAGCTCATCAAACTGTATGTATTCATTCATCTGAAAAATACGTTCAAAGGTAACTGTGGTCTGGATAGTATGTAGAATATTGGAAATTTACAAGGAACAGGCATGTAAACCTCATGTCCTCATGGATATACCTTCCATTTATAAATGGAGCAATAAAATCTTAATAGGTAGTAATCAAGATATTCGGAAGATGAATGAGGAAGTGGGAGTGGAGGATTGGGACTGAAGGGGATCCGGCACAGTAAAACCAGAGAAGGAACTGTATCTTTGGGCTTTTTCATCCTCACCCAAAATTCCAAATAACGACTCTGAGACTTAAATTTTATTAACAAATGCCTAGGCCTTAAGCTAGGCTTGTTCGCCAACTAGCTCGAAACTCAGTGATCCCATTTATTCTATTCTATGTCTACCACATGGCTGGTTACCTCTCCACAGTTTTGCAGTCTGACTTCCTCTGAGTCCTGGTGGCAAATCTTCCCATGCCTATTTCCCACAGTTCTTCTCTCTGCCAAAGGGTGTACCCACTATCTAATCCTGCCTTGGCTTATTAGCCATCAATTTTTAGTGACAAATAATGCTTTTATACAGTAGAAGAGATTATCCCTACAAGAAAGGTCCTTGTTCCCAGTGATCTTTGAGTGGACATATACTTTTTAAAAGGGAGGAATACTGAACCATCTGAAAAGGAAGACTTCCAGCAAAGAAAACAACTGATGAGAAATCCCTAAATTAGCTACATTTTGTGGGACATCTATAAGATAGCTACATCTTTGATGGACAATGGGCATATTTGTAAGATTTCTTCTTTTCAGAATTGGCCACAGCTCAACTTAAACTGTTATATGTAACTGAATTCTTGTCTTCTACTTTTCTTTGCCCTTAAGAAACTCTAGAAAATGTAACCCTGATAAACTATATGTTTCAATCATTCAGATATAATTTTCACAAGTAAATTTGATACTAACTAAATTTTCATTCGGTTTTCTGATCAATTTGGAAATTGAGGTTTATAATTCTTTTCGTATAAAAAGTATAGTGTTTTGACAATTATATATATATCTAGTAGGCTGTCGTTGAGACCTTTCATTTGCTGATGATTGTGTAGATCAAAAAAGAGATGGGGGGAAATCTCCTCATCAGCTCTTGGTCAGACCTGGATTCCTCATGTGGTTACAATCGCACACGGATGAAGTTGCACTCGTCAATGTTCACATGGTCAGAAACCCAAGATGGTCACACTAGGGGCTGGCATTTGATGCTGCCATACCGACCAGAGCACCTAAGCATGGCCTCCTGACTATAGCCAAGCTTCACCAAGGTGTGCTGTGCCTGGCGTTATTATGGAGTAGATCAGAAATACAATGAATGGCTTGGGATTCACACAACACAAATTATGTGGTGTCACTTTCTTAATGAACAAGTTTTTAAGCATAGTACGAATAGAAAGAGGGGATAAAGTGGCCACTTCTTGATGGAATGATATAAAGTATGTGTGAACATATTTTAAAGCTGCCACAGTCTCTGCTATCAGTACACAGATTATTGGAAGGCAACCTGGGATTTCTGGATCCATTAAGATCTGTTTGCAGAACATCTGTTTTATGGTGGCTGGGACAGTCAGTGTTTTCTTAAATAGCCACAGCATTCTGGTTCTCCTTTCATGCCACTTCCTGGGCAAAAAGGTGAAGCTTTCTCTTGGCTTAGAAATGAAGTAGACTGTGGTGATGTTTATGACAAACAAAATACATCAGAAGTGACATTTCCGGTCCACAGAAGGTTCCATGGCTTCTACCTAGGCTGCTTCTTGGAAATGTTAACCTTTGAAATACACCATTTAGTCTGGATGCTCAAACTATGTGCCAAGTCATGCCAAAGCGTTTTACCTGACAGCTGAAGTATCAGGTGGAAGACAGCATTGTTGTAAACCTTCAGATAGCTCCTGTCTTATAGTCTCCAAGATGACACTGTGTGTAGAGACCAACTATGATCTTGAAGTATCTCTTAGCTGATCTTGTTAAGAAGCATTTGATGACTGGAATGAGTGAGTATTGTTTAACCTAGTATTTGAAATAAAAAAGAGAAATATTCATTTGCAAATTAATATTTGCACTCAAGAAATAGGAGGCAAAAGCAGATTAAGTATTTTTTGAAATCAATAGAGATAATAATGGAAGATTCCTGTGGGTGTGAGCTTATAGGTCCCAGGCCATCCACATAGTAAAGAATTGAGTAGTTCTGAAGTTCTAGGACACCAGCACCACCATCTCAGAGGAGAGTAACCAGAAACACAGTGCTGCCCCCCAGATCAGCTGTAGATAAAGGTCTTTTCCCTAAGGAACATTATGCATAGTAAGTGCAGTTACAGATGATCATTCAACCATTCATTAATTCATTCATTCATGTTTTGTTGTTTTCCAGACAGTGTTCTAGAGACTGAGAATGCAAGAGTGGATGTCAATGTTTCTTTGTTTTAGAAAATTAAAGAAATACAAGGAAAATATAGGAATATCCACGGGCCATCAATGCAGGAGGTTACTGCAATGGCTACTAATGTTAGTTTCAGAGAATAATGATCTTACATAGTGTGGCAGACTAAAGATGAGTATGAAGGTGGCAGAGGTTTTTTGGGAAAGGGATGTTGCAGGGCACAGAGGACAAACATACAGAGCTCTGGAAACAAAAGAGATCTTCATTCTAGAAAAGGCAAGGTCACATTTTTGCTGATAAAGCAGATAAAAGAATGGCAAGATTTAAAAGAAAAAAAAACAAGGTAGGAAAGGCTGAGCCTGGTGACACACATCTGGAGAGTAAGGAAAAGGATAGGAAGTTCTACTCTAGCCTTTATTGGGAAGACCTTTTTTCAACAAAACCAACCAGGCAACAAAAATTCGGTAACAGAAGGAGAGGATGAGGTCAGTGGGATGGTTCAGAGGGTAGAATCACTTGCTTCACAAGCCTGATGATCCAAGTTCAATCCCAGCATCCACAGTAGAATGAGAGAATGAAATCTTGTACAGCTGTCTTCTGACACACACACACACACACACACACACACACACACACACACACACAACTGGGACAGGATGAAGCAGGAACCACTGTCCACAGGTTTCTAAATAGTTATGTGAATTTATAGTTTCACTCTGCCTGAGAAGTTTTAGGAAGATTTGAAGAAAAGTAAGTATAACATTATGTAAATTAAAATTTAAAAGCATGATCATGGTTGCTGCAATGAAAACACACAGCATCCTATATATTATAAGATATATAATACTAATTAAGATTACAGTGTTAATATAATATATTCCACATATCATGCAAGAATTTAAGAATAATAAAATAAGTTAAAAATAGTGGCTTGATCATCCTGAGTGAGGCAACCCAATCACAGAAGAACACACATGGTATGCACTCATTGATAAGTGGCTATTAGCCCAAATGTTTGAATTGCCCTAGATGCACAGAACACATGAAACTCAAGAAGGATGATCAAAATGCGAATGCTTCACTCCTTCTTTAGAAAGGGGAACAAGAACACCCTTGGCAGGGAATAGGGAGGCAAAGATTAAAACAGAGGCAGAAGGAACACCCATTCAGAGCCTGCCCCACATGTGGCCCATACATATACAGCCACCCAATTAGACAAGATGGATGAAGCAAAAAGTGCAGGCTGACAGGAACCGGATGTAGATCTCTCCTGAGAGACACAGCCAGAATACAGCAAATGCATAGGCGAATGCCATCAGCAAACCACTGAACTGAGAATGGGACCCCCGTTGAAGGAATCAGAGAAAGGACTGAAAGAGCTTAAAGGGGTTCGAGACCCCATATGAAAAACAATGCCAACCAACCAGAGCTTCCAGGGACTAAGCCACTACCCAAAGACTATATATACATGGACTGACCCTGGGCTCCAACCTCATAGATAGCAATGAATGGCCTAGTAAGAGCACCAGTGGAAGGGGAAGCCCTTGGTCCCTGCCAAGACTGAACTGAGTGAGCGTAATTGTTGGGGAGAGGGCGGCAATGGGGGAGGATGGGGAGGGAACACCCATATAGAAAGGAGTGGGAGGGGTTGGGGGATGTTGACCTGAAAACCGGGAAGGGAATAACATTCAAATGTAAATAAGAAATACTCAAGTTAATAAAAAAAAAAAAAAAAAAAAAAATAGTGGCTTGAAAAAAGATTAATAATGGAAAATTAAAACATGAATTAATGGAATGTGTTTTGGTGACAGAAAGTCAGTAAGATTTACTGAGTTGGCTAATTCATGGGATAGGAAGGGCAGAAAGAATGAATGAATGATTCAAGATAATCTAGTTTGAGCAACTAGAAGATTACATGTACCAAATGTTCGGAGGGTGAGGGCTGTAGAGATGATGTGGGGAGGTCAGCACTCCTCGGACCATAGCAAATATGGTCTCACTGAATAGTTATCATTCTCAGTTGGTTAGTTAAACAGAAGCCACTGCCAGGTGAGAGTTTTCAGGTGATTTACTGAATCTGACCCTTTCACCAAGCAAACTCATGCTTTATATGGAGACTGATATAATCACTTATGAAGGGCAGCCTGATTTTAACTTCACCCATTTGCACAGATTAGACATAAATCCCTACCGGCATGGAGGAGGAAGGCAAAGTAAAACCTACTTATGGGTATCAATTCATAATTTGAATCGATCTTTTCACCATCTTTTTACAAAATTACCTCGGTATTCGGTAGCCTTTCCCTAAAAGTACCACCTAGTGAGTATTCTCGAAACATGTATTCATTAAGTTTCTCTGGTTCAGTTAGTTAAAGGCAATCATGGTGGTGTGTGGTCTATTTCCTTTTCTAATTTTCTGATAAAGCTTCTCTTGATCATTTTTTTTACCTGTCAAAAATGACATACCTCAACAGAAATAAAGTAAGAATTGTGGATTGCTGAAGTCAGCCAATGGGTCTGCTTATTTGCATATTTGTAAATGTAGCTTGATATCAGAAAGAACACCAACCACGAGACCAATAATAGATCATTTTCAATTTGCACGTACAAATATTAGAGCTTTTGCTCACATTCCTTTTCTAGTTTCAGTTGTGCAAATTAAACCAGATTATTTAATGTCTATTACCTGAGTGCCCAACGTGCTGAAATATAAGGTTAAAAGTCTCATTATGCTAGAACTGAAGCTTAGGAGTTGTGATGCAGCCAACATTTACAGAGAGACTGCCAGAAAATTCAAGAGATGAGAATTGCCAAAGAGATCAGACTGCTGCCTGCCTTCCAGGCAGTGAATAAAGTGCAAATTGAAGGTGGTATTTTAAAGCTTTATGGGTAAGCATAAAAAGGCTTTAAAGAAGTACTGTTGCTACTACATATTCTCATCCTTCCCCCCAAATCTGGAAAGTTTTCTAGGTCATGGGTTGTCATACCCTAGGGCTGAGAGAACTGGTGAGGTGAACACAGAAAATCAAGGTTCTCATTAACAGCTAACACTAGGAAGAAAGATGGAGATCCTGGGAGTTCTTGGCCTTTAGTTACTATGAGGGACAGACTAGAGTGGGGGCTGCACTCCCACAACACTGAGAAAATGAAGAAAATTCCCATCCATATAAATGTGAAGGCAGTGAGTTCACAGTAGTGGAATTAAGTCATCGAACATTAGGCTGTTGATTTGTATTCCTGCCTAACCGATTATAATTTCTGAACGTGGAAAACTTAGTTGACATCTTGCTGCTCTGAATTCTAAAGGATTACCCTGAATGAAGCTAAGGCATGTCTCCATTCCCGTAGCTGAGCAAAAAGCACAAACTGTGGTGCACTTCTCTTTAATTATGCCACAGCTTTGCCCAGAAAAATCACACAGCATTATAATAAAAGCCACAAGATGTCACTGTTACAGATTGTATTTAAGTATACACTAATCTGAACATACATAAAACCTTTTATTACAAAAGCCAAAGAAATTCTGGGTTGTAACTTTTACCATCGAGGAAATACTACATTTAGGCTGTCTCATAGAGGTTCCCTCTGTTTCTATCGCTTCCTCACTTCTCCATAACCCCTGTGGCTGCTTTTACTGTGCCTTTAAATTTAATCAGGGAAGAGGAAAACATTTCCACCAAGACGTACCATAAATGAGCTGTCTTCAGAAATCTTCTTTTGCAAGACTGTATGTAAGTAAGATAACTTCACGTCTCCTTGGAGAGGTCAATAGGTGCACCAATTTGAAGATGGCCTCGGAAGACTCCAGTCCTGACCTTTGGCTTCAACAAAAGGGGAGGTAGGCTCAGGGATACCCTTGCCTTTGGTTCTTCCTCGTTCTTTGACAGTTGGGATAACAAATGACTCCATACAATATACACTGTTTATCAATCTTGTGCATAGAGACTATAAATTCCTTCAAAAAGTTACCCCCATGTAGGCAAGATTTCTATCTCATTCTAAGTTTAAAAAGTTATTTAATAAGTTTCCATTGATGGAAGACACACCAGAAAGGTCTGACACACAGTAGGGCTGAGAGATCTGACATTTTACACCCATCAGCATCTACAAGCAGAACACCATCTATAACAAATGACTGACTCATGCAGAACCCAGGCTGACAGAGTACTTCACAAAACATAGTTGTGCCATGTTAAATAGCTGAATGTTTAAAAACATTGGATTTATTTATGTGATATTCTCAAAGATCAGCAAAAGCTCTACACAAAAGAGAAAAAAATGGAAGTTTCAAGAAGTAAAAATGTCCCTATCTGGGGGAACAAGTAGGAACAGCCATAAAACCTGCCTGGTGTGCCATTGTGGAATGTTGTTCAACATGCAGAAAGCTTGGCCTGACGCTGTCAGCCCAGGGCAAGGGATGAATTATCCAGGTAAATCAGGTTTCTTCTTCAAAGGCTGAAAAAATGTTTCCCAATAAGATGTCTAATGTAGGCAAAGCTGCTCTATGAACTAAGAAAGTAATTTTTGTTAACATTGATTAAAAACCAACAAAACAAAAACAACAATGATAACAACAAACCAAACAGTAATGGGTTGCTAAGTGATCATCTTCAGATGGTGTACTGTGGCAGATGCCATAACAGCCTGTCCTCACTGCTTGTATTTGAAGATCTAAGCAGTCAAGAGGGTGAAGACTCTACCACATAGGCTGCTTGTCCTCTGCTTCTCTGCCCACCCTTCTAGTTCCAAGATGATTGTGGGAATCTCCTAGTGTGCGTGGCATAATTTTATGTCAACTTGACCTAAGCAAGAGTCATCAGAGAGGAAGGAGACTCAGTTGAGAAAATTCTTTTATAAGATTGGACTGTAGGCAAGCCTATAGTGCATTTTTAAATTAGTGATTGATTAGGAAGAGCATATCCTTTTGTGGGTGGGACCAACTCTGGTCTGGCGGTTCTGGGCATTTCTATAAGAAAGCAGACTGAGCAAGCCATGAGGAAGAAGTCAGTAAGCAGCACTCATTCATGGCTTCTGCATTAGCTCCTGCCCCCAGGTATCTGCACTCTTTGAGTCCCTTCCCTGATTTCCTCCAATGATGAACAGTAATGTGCAAGTGTAATAATGACCTAAATGAACCATTTCATACTCAAATTGCTTTTGGTCAAGGTGTTTCATCACAGCAGTAGAGGTGACAATGCTAACTAATATGAAATGCTAACTAAGATACAGTGATTATAAAAATTCAGTAATCAGGAACTGGATTAGTTGAGGTCAAAGATGTGTTAATATAAGATAACACAATTCATTTTATCGACTTAAAAATTATTTATTTTTATTTTATGTGTGTGAGTGTTTTTCCTGAATGTATGTATATGAACCAGAAGCGAGAAGAGGGAATAAGATCCTCTGGAATTGATGTTATAATTAGTTATTAACCTTGTGGGTACTGGGATCTAAATCTGGGTCTACTGGAAGAGCAGCCAGTGCTCTTTAACCTCTGACCCATCTTTCCAGCCCCCAAATTTTAACAAATTTATTGGCTTATGTGAAAAGGCTTGCTGTCCATTTCTTTTCCAAAGTTTTCCCACCAAGGGTGGGAGAAAGCGAAGAAAGGCTAATTCTGCTCCTTCGGATGCATACTCCTGTCCCAGCATCGTTTCTGCTGTTTTGTTCACGACCTGTTCTCTGTGATGTTGATACTACATTAGGAAATTCGGAACCTTACATGCTGAGAAATGAATATGAAACATTTCCCAGACTAACATCTGCAGAGACTCAAAACACTCCCTAGCCAACTGCTTTTCATTTTTGTCTGTACAAGAAATGGTGGAGACAGAACTTCAGATTTCAGCTTCGAGCTGCCGAGGCAAGCAAGGAGACTGAGTGCCTCCTCACAAATCCTGCCTCTCTCTTCTGTGGCCTCCTGATGTCTTTGCTGTGATACCTGTCAACTTGTACGCTACCATATAGCACCAATCACTTCAGAGACATGGAGAACCTCTCCACCTGAAAGGCCTGCTTCTTACAACCATTCATTCTCCATCCATCCACTCATTCATTCATTTTGCAGTGCCAGGATGGAAACCAGGGCCTTACCCATACCAGGGGCTGCTTATGATTCACATGCATGTGTCAGGTTTTTGTATATATGGATGCAAGTAAAGAAAGACAAAGATAAGGGAAAACCTTTAAAGGTTCCACCCATATGCGAGAATATTTATCGACATGATTCTAGACATATCAGATATATTACAGAACTGCAAATTGTCTGTTTTGATTATTAGAATCCAGGTTTTCCCACGAGATACTGTTTGTAATGAAACAACAGCAATATGTTGTGTAGTTCTTTCCTCTGCGTCATTCTTATTCCTTTCCACTCAGATGCAAGAAAGAAGTGTAAGGCTCTGGAAGTTAATAAAACTTATCATGCAGACATTTACAGGCTTCTCAGGTCCCTCAAAACGTGACAAAAAGTAGTGAATGGTGCCGCCGGGCAAGGGATGTTCATGAAGCTGCCAAGAGCACCGGGAACTCCAGCAGGGCAGCTTCCCTGACCCAGGTCAGCAGGGCTGCAGTGATGCAGCTACCGTGTTCCTGCCACTCAGCCTCAGCCACACCCCAAAAGGCTCATCTTATCCGAAACACAAGCTGAATTGCTTAGACTATCATCAGTGACCTGTCTGTGGTGGAGAGGCATTTGCTCATTTCTTGTCAGGAAAAGTCACACAACAATGTGTAAGACTCAGAAATTTTAAATGAATATTTTTTTATTTCCCCAGAGTTTACGACCATATTACTAACAAGATTGAAACATAGTAGTTATGACTTTGCCTCACTGCTTATTAGAAGTATCTCGTTTCCTGTTTTAGCAATTCACTCTTAGCAACTAGTTTTCTTATCTAGGTGCCTTATTTTTGTTTGTAGGATGGATTTAAACTATAACAATGTTACAAATTTCAAAATAGTGAGCAGATGACTCCTATAACATGTGTCTAGGGGGAAGTTTTGCTGCTACCTTTATTGTTGGAGCTTTGGCACTGGTTTGGTGGTGGAAGCTGTTGGTGATTCCCAGTGGGAAGGGGTGGTGAATTTTAACCAAAATTAATATCTCACAGTACATTAGATACAAGATTTGATGACTCATATGTAAAAATAGTCCTCCATTGTTGGTGGGATTGCAAGCTGATACAACCACTCTGCAAACCAGTCTGGCAGTTCCTCAGAAAGTTGGACATAGAACTACCTAAGGACCCAGCTATACCACTCCTGGGCATATACCCAAAAGATGTTCCAACATATAACAAGGACACATGTTCCATAATGTTCGTAGAAGCCTTATTTTTAATAGCCAGAGCTGGAAAGAACCCAGATGTCCTGCAACAGAAGACTGGATACAGAAAATGTGGTACATTTACTCAAAAACAATGAGTTCATAAAATCTTAGGCAAATGGATGGAATTAGAAAATATCCTGAGTGAGGTAACCCAGTCACAAAAGAACACACGTGGTATGTACTCACTGATAGGTGGATATTAGCCCAAAATCTCAGAATACTCAAGATATAATTACAGACCACATGAAGTTCAAGAAGAAAGAAGACCAAAGTGTGGATGCTGTAGTCCTTAGAAAGGGGAAAAATACTCACAGGAGGAAATACAGAGACAAAGTGTGGAACAGAGACTAAAAGAAAGGCCATCCAGAGACTGCCCCACCTGGGGATCCATCTCATATACAGACACCAAACCCAGACACTACTGTAGATGCCAAGAAGTGCTTGCTGACAGGTGCCTAATACAGCTGTCTCCTGAGAAGTTCTGCCAAAGTCTAACAAATACAGAGACAGATGCTCGCAGCCAACCATTGAACTGTACAGGGTCCCCAATGGAGGAGTTAGAGAAAAGACTGAAGGAGCTGAAGGGGTTTGCAACCCATAGGAAGAACAACAATATCAACCATCCAAACCCTACCCCCCAGAGCTCCCAAGGACTCAACCACCAACTAAAGAGTCCACATGGAAGAACCCATGGCTCAAGAGGAGGGCCTTGTTGGATGTCAGTGGGAGGAGAGGCACTTGGTCCTGGGGAGGCTCAATGGCCCAGTGCAGGGAAATGCCAGGGCAGGGAATTGGGAGTAGTAGGCGGGAGGAGAAGCACCCTCATAAAAGAAGAGGTAGGAAGGATGGGCTAGGGGGTTTCTGGAGGGGCAAACAGGAAAGGGGATAACATTTGCAATGTAAATAAATAAAATATCCAATAAAAAATAAATTCTAATTCTTTAAAAAGTAAAAATAATAAAATAGTCAAGACTATAATAATCCTACAAACAAGATTAAAGTGCACAAGAGAGTCTTCAAAATATGAATTGTCCAAACTCAATTTTGAAATCCCATAGTTATGCTAAGACTGTGGCCACTGGCGATCGAGGACTACTAAACACTTGAAGTAGAGATGTGTATGTGTAAAAATGCACATTATTGAATATTCATGTTAGAAATTCACAGGAGCAGCTACTGCACAACTATCTTACTATGTAAGTTTAGCCAAAAATTATTTGATATGGAATTTAAATTTTAAGAGGGAAAAACGTAGGTAGAAATGGGCCTCACTGTAGAGCCTCCTTTTTGTTTTTTTATTTTAATGGAATTATCTGACATATATCTGCTTTAAGAACCAGAATCAGCAGAGACAATGTCAATAGAAAATATTATTTCACTCTTAGAAAATTCAAAACTCTAACTCTCCTGCATTTAGAACATTAAACTCATGTTAGCTACATTGAAAATGCGCCTGGAAAAGAGAGAGCAGGAGACTCATACCAAATAAAACTCGCAAAGGGAACAATATAACAAAAGAACAGTAAAAGCCCAAGAATGGCAACAGGAATCTGTTAGGGAGACAACTACAACTGAAGGCATAGGGCTGAGCTTGATGCCTTGTTTGCCAGATACCTAAATTCTAAAACCAACAGGAAGCTATAAAATTGAGAAGAGCAGTTAAATGCTTGATAATAACTCACTGATAACCTACTTTACTTGGTATATTGTAACAGGCAATAGCATATGAAATGGGGTTCCCAAAGGGGTGCTGAAGCTAAGGAAACTAGGAGCGCTTTGGACATGGTCAGGAGGCTGCAGTTGCTTCTGCCTTAAATGCCCTTTTGGCCATCAACAGTATTTTAGATGCTCATGTCTTACGGTTTGAGAAGAGACTACTTAATGAAGTGTAGGAGAGATAGAAGGCGTATGTTGGGTCTTGAAATTTAGGGAGGTAACTACTTCTGCTTTGTTGTAAGAAGAAATGCAAGTTGACAACAGAGCAAGAACAGGCTGTGACAAAGGCCTCCAGGTGGGAGGTTCTAATCTAGATGATGTAACAACTGTTGCCTGAAGGCAGGAGAAGCCAGCAACAGCAGCAGCAGCTGGAAGTCTTTTCAGAATCCAAGGCAGAGCGGCCAATATGGATGGAGTACAGACATCAAAACAACTCACCCAGTGGTCAAAACCAGGATTCCAGTTTTGTAGTGGTACAGAAGAAACAAAAGTGGATAAAAAAAATAAGACAAAAACCAGCCTCAAGGGGATTTGTCTTCATATGAAGTGACTCTGATGTCTTTGCCCAGTACATTTGGAAATGTATAGAGACTTATTATCACAGTTGGGGAGAAGTTTGTGCTTTTGGCATCTAATGGACTCAGGCCATTGCTGCTGCTAGGCATCCTACAACACACCTGACAGTGACCCTCATCAAATAGTCAATCTGTCCCCAAATGTCAGCAAAAATTTGTACACTTGAACCCCAAGAGTCTAAATCATAAAAGCCTAGGGAGTTTTCTAGAAAATAGAGCTATATCAACAATGCCAAAAGTTTCAGAGAGTTGGGAAAACATTTTTGTAACTCTCACCCTGATTAAGAAGAAAGCCATGTTTCTACGAATTTGGCCTGAAGTGGGATTTGGTCAGAACAGTTAACTTCAGCGTTTACACCTATGCCAGGCATGCAGCAGAATTCAGCAGTAAACATCAAATACACGATTTAAGACTCAGAATAGAGTCAAAACTTTTTATATATATATATATATATGTATGTATATTTACACACACACATATATATGTGTGTATGTGTATTTGTGAGAGTGTGTGTACATATATATATGAAATATTTTCCAATTTTTAGAAAACTACAAAGTATAAATAGTATAAGTTTGCTAAGCTTCTTAGCAAATTGTATATGGTATTACCAGAACCCTTAGGTACTTTCATATAAACTTATTTGTAAGATCATCCAGATTTCAATGGTATATAAGAATTTGAGATATTTAATCTTTAGTCGTGCATGGTGGTACAGTGCCTTAAGTCCAACACTTAGGAGGTAGATCTTTGAGTTCAAGGACAGCCTGGTCTACAGAGTGAATTACAGGACAGCCAGAGAAACTGTCTCTAAAAAACAAACAAAAACGTAATTTTAAAGTTCATATTAGATTGGTAGCAAATAAAGAAATAAAAGTTAGTATGCATTACCATAGCTGGATATTTTTCTGATATAAAAATTTGCATACTATATATCTGCTTCTGATAAACAGGATCACTTCATATATTCAGAGGAGTTTTGCACCTTTATGATATTGAGAAAACATACATCCTTGTATATGGGCAAAGTTACAATAGAAACAGATACAAACATAGTAGTCACTTCTACATTTAAGGTAGCATTTAGGCTGCTGCTCGGTTCTTATATTCTACACAAGCAGACAGAAAACTTTCTAACTTTTTAAACCATGTCATAAATCACATTTGCTACTTCATTCCACATGTTTCATGCAGACATAATTGCTTCTTAATCAAAACCGAAGCAGCATACTATTTAAAGCACATCTCCTTTTGGTTCCTAAGGAAAAGTCTATGAATTGCATTAGGTTAAAGGGAGGTATGTTGTGAAATGTGGTGCCTAATATTTCAAAGAAATATATAATTAAAACTGATCAGATTAAAGTTATTTTCCATCTCGGTTGTTCATATGCCATATGTTAAGGAGTTCCCCAAGTGGAACATGTCTAAAGAATGATATGACTTACTATAACCTCCCTGAAATTTTCACTTAAAAAGAAACAAATCAAAAGACATCTCATGCTTGAATTAAAGGTCAATGGAACAGCGAAAGCCTATGGGTCAGGCACAAAGAAGCCACAGAGGAGTCAAACGCCACTGGTCTCAGAGGCTAGCTTGCCACACATAACCATGGTTAGCATGCTCTTTCTCCACAGTTGGTAGCAATCAGATACATATTTAATGTGGTTTCATTATATCCAATAAATGCTGGCAATAGAATAACCTCCCCAGGGTATTCGGTGAAGAATAGAACAGAGAAAGGATGAGCACATTTAGCACACGCACCCACAGTCTCCTGATAAAAGCCAGCACTTCCCCCATACAGCACCTGTTGTCCTAGCTGGTTTAATTACTTTTCATTGTAGTCAGCAGCCTGAAATATTTATCATGGATCCTATAATTTTCCTAATCCAAAACTGACATCTACTCCAGTGACCATAGGGACAGAATTTTTACGAACTCCTCCCCCCCCACACCCCCTCCTCACCACCCTGTGCTTCATTCTCAAGATTAAAGTGAGGAAATTGTTTTTTAAGAGAAGCAGCTTTCAGTCAAGTGCCGGCTGCATTGGCAGATGCTAGAATGCTCACACAACATCCAGCCAGCCAGCTCTGACAAAGGACAGAAGTTAATTTCACTGTTGAAGTGTAAAACATTCAATGGACCCACATAAATGAAACATGAACTTACAGGTTTTGTATAGCAAAGCCAACTGAACTTCAGGCAACTTGTCTAGAACTTTATCTCCAGTCAGTTTATTATTAAATAGGAGTGATTTTTAAAGCCTTTCTCTGGTGACTGACTGGTTATAAATACCACACTTATGGCTATGCTCTTATTTTGTACTTACTTGTCAACATTTTATTTTAATTAAAAAGTTATTCACCCTATTTTTTATAGTGATATATGCTCTAGGGTAAAGCGATGCTCTTTCTTTGACTGAAGACTCACAGAGTTCTTCAAACTTACTTGCTTAGGTAAATACATTGAAATGCTGTGTTACGGTGCTGTAATGCTGTCCTCCATGGACAGCATCTTCATCACAATCCTAAGATATCACAACTAGTGGTCCTCTGCACATGTAAAAGATGAGGTATAGAAAACTGAAGACTTTGCTCCAGGACTACTGAAGACCAGTTTGTAGCCTGTTTTAGATTCCAACAATGGAATTTTTCTTTTATAGTCTATGCTCTTAATGTGTGTACAGCAAAACGTATTCAAAGGAATACAATTTCATATCAGCCCCCATTAATTAAGTTTGTGAGTTAATCACTTCAGATACTTAAGGTAGTAGCATCCTATAATCAAAACTACATTTTATATTGAAAATAAATACTAATATTCAAATAATGACAACCACAAACATTAACACAATTGCACAAGTTAAGACTAACTCTGCTGCCTTGTATATATTAAGTATCTTTTAATATGTTGTGTTTAAGTTTCATGATGACTATGATCAGGTAGATCTCATTCCTATCTGCCCATCAAAATCCCCTGGAGACAGTAAAACTAAGGACATCTGCATTCTATGCCTAACCAGAGCTTTTTCTCTAGTAGGGACCTGTAGGGGTCTACAGGCTAGGGTTCATGGTACTAGAAGGCTTTATGAATGCTATTAGAGGAGAAAGGGAACTCCCAACCCTGCCACAAACTCTTCACTTTACAGTGGTGACCTACATGCTGGTCATGCTAATACAATAATGGCATAAATGCTGAAAGAGTAATCCCCCACTATCTAATTTGATTTAGGGGCTACTCCATGTGGAGTGCATGCCAGACACAGCTCAGATGGTCAACAACCTGAGGTCATCGGTCTAGGGGGAACCCAAATACTTGGTGTTGCTAAAGGAACAAAGCAATAAAATGACTCCTAACAACTGTCTGTTATACTCTGAAATTAATGTCTTATTCAGTGATCATCGGAAACTATTCCTCCTGTAGTAGATGGGAACTGACATGGAGCCCCACAACTAGATAATTGAGTAGAGAGCAAGAGACCTTGGAATACTCAGTACTAAGTGCATTGTCCTCACCAAACTCCTTCTCTCAGGGCTCAAGAAGCTATATACAGAAGGAGACACAAAGATTGTAAAGGCCAGAGGAATGGATGACTCCAAGGTCACACAACAAGACAGCTGCATATATGGCAGTATCTATGGCAGTTCTGACAGGGCCTGCACAGGTCCGGGATAGATTAGAACTGCCTTTGTTTAGACTTCTATTGCTGTGTAGAAACACCATGACCAATGTCAAGTTGAGGAGGAAAGGGTTTATTTGGCTTATACCTCAATATAGCTTTTCATGTTTGTTTTTCTTTTTTCCCTTTTTTTCATTAATTATCTATTCATTCATTTTATATCCTAATCACAGTCCCCTTCCCTCTTTTCCTCCCAGTCCCACCCTCAAAAATCCATCTTCCTGCTACTGCCTTCTCTTCTCCTCAAAAAATGGGAAGCCCACCTTAGGTACCACCCCACCCTGGGACATTCAGTTCCAGCAGGACTAAGCACATCCTTTTCTACTGTAGTCCAACCAGGCAGTCTAGTTAGGGGAAGGTATTCTAATGGCAAGCAACAAAGTCAGAGACAGCCCCTGCTCCAATTGTTAGGGGACTCACATGAAGATCAAGCTGCATATCTGCTACAAATGTTAGGGAACCTAGTCCAGCCTTGAATGCTCTTTAGTTGGTGTTTCAGTCTCTGTGAGCACCCATGGGCCCAAGTTAGCTGATTTAGGTCATCTTGTGGTGTCCTTAACAGCTCTGGCTTGTTCAATCCTTCCACAAGGCTCCCTGAGTCCACCTGACTTTAGACTGTGGCTCTCTGTGTCTGTTTCCATCTGTTGCTGGATGAAGCCTCTCTGGAGACAGTTATGCTAGCTTCCTGTTTGCAAGCATAGCAGAGTATCATTAATAATGTCAGGGTTTGGCTCTCTCCCGTGGGACGGCTGTCAAGTTGGGCCAGTCATTGGTTGACAGGTCCCTCAATCTTGGTTCTATCTTTTTCCCTGTATATATTGTAGGCAGAACAAATTTTGGGCCAAAAAATGTCCCCCTTCCTCCACTGGAAGCCCCTCCCCCATGCTACAGGAGATAGCCTCTTCAGTCTCCATATCCTCAGCTGCTAGTGGTCAATGAAGGAAGTCAGGGCAGGAACCTGGAGGCAGGAGCTGATAGGTCAAGAAGAGGTATTGCTCACTGGCTTTCTCCCCCTGGCTTGTTCAGCCTGCTTTCTTATAGAACCCAGGACCACCAGGGATGAAACCACCCACAATGGGCTAAACCCATTCAATCACTAATTAACAAAATGGTTTACCAGTGGATCTTTTTAAGGCATTTTCTCAATTGAAGTTCCCTCCTTTCAAATATATCTAGTTTTTATGTCAAGTTGCCAAAATACTAGCTAGCACAGGCTCCTAGCATTGAGAGGGGAAGCAGACACGAGGCTCTATCCTGAACCCAGAAGCTATCACCAAATGTCTATCTACTTCTCTAGAAGGAAAATATTAGTTTCTCCAATAGAGTCTCACTGGGTATTCAAAACAGAGTCAGGCCCCATAATCAACCATACATGGACAACACAAAGTGAACTCTGATATTTTGGGAGGTTTGTTTTGTTTTTTAGTTTACTGGTCTTTTCCTTAAATATTACAGTTTCCTATTTCATGTTTTTAATAGGGTTTCTGTGTGCATGTGCTTGTGTGTGTGCCTGTCTATGAGTGTACCTGTCTATGTGTGTGCCTGTCTATGTGTGTGTCTGTCTATGTGTGTGCCTGTCTATGTGTGTGCCTGTCATGTGTGTGCCTGTCTGTGTGTACCTGTCATGTGTGTGCCTGTCATGTGTGTGCCTGTCTGTGTGTGTGTCTGTCTATGTGTGTGCCCATCATGTGTGCCTGTCATGTGTGCCTGTCTATGTGTGTGCCTGTCTATGTGTGTGTCTGTCTGTGTGTTTGCCTGTGTCTATGTGTGTGCCTGTCTATGTGTGTGCCTGTCTATGTGTGTGCCTGTCTATGTGTGTGCCTGTCTATGTGTGTGCCTGTCTATGTGTGTGCCTGTCTATGTGTGTGTCTGTCTATGTGTGTGCCTATCTATGTGTGTGCCTGTCTATGTGTGTGCCTGTCTATGTGTGTGTCTGTCTATGTGTGTGCCTATCTATGTGTGTGCCTATCTATGTGTGTGCCTGTCTATGTGTGTGCCTGTCTATGTGTTTCTCATGTTTTTCTTTTATTTTCTGTTTGTTTGTGCTTTGATTAATTCAGGTTTGTTCATTTGTTTGTTTCCCTGAGAAAAAGAGAGCCTGTAGTTAGTTAGGTAAGGAGGTAAAGACAATGGGAGGATCTGGGAGATGAGGGAGAGGAAACCATGACTCAAATATATTGTAAGAAAAAAATGCAATATAAAAAAATCAAAAGGAACCATGAAAAGAAGACCAAAGAGGTCTCTAGTTAGCATTTGAGTAAACTATTCATGGTACACCACCACTCGTCCTTGGTGAGAATCTGCACTGTTGAGTCCACTGGTATATCTTGTGCTGGTCTTCAGTAAGTGCCTACTGTTGCTGTGATTTAGGGGAGAGGAGAACAGAGCTTTGCAACCTTGGCAAAGAAACATCACTAAATGTCTCATCTTCTGTGCTAAGGAAGAAAGATGTTACTGACTAGACTCTTCTAGAAGGTGAGAGAAATGGAGTAAACAGAAGTAAGGTTTGAGTCAGAAGCTTGCCTTGATGGATGCAGGTGGCAGAAGCATTGGTAGGATTTTATTTATTTATTTAGTTCCTTGTCCTTTTGTCCTTGTTTTCTTATAGAAAGGAAGGAAAGATGGAAGGAAGGAAGGAAGGAAGGAAGGAAGGAAGGAAGGAAGGAAGGAAGGAAAGACAAAACAAAAGGACTTTCAGATTTATGTTTCTCAAATTAAGTGAGTTGTACTTTAATTTCCAGGATAAAAATTAATGACATCTATCTGAAAGGGCACCTTATGGATGTTGCCAAGATAGGTGTGAATTTTTGTATGCTCGGTTAATACTGTACCGAACAGGAAGGTTGTAACCAACTGTTCATTACTGACAGATCTGAGTCACATCCTAAAACCTCAGTGTACTCAAATAACTGAAAAGAAGAAAGCCTTTTCAGTGAATCAAACTGTTCTTATCTGCTTTAACACATTTGCCAGGTTGAAGAGAAGGGGATTAAGCTCTCTAAGCTCACAGATGTGTTTTCTAAGGCAATGGGAAAGTACACTGTGCCCCTTCTTTAGCTGTATGTTCACAGTCTCCCATAGTTCTGGTCCCAGGGCAACTCTTGGCAAAATTTGATAAGCTTCTTACTATGTACTATACCTCTAAATAGCCGTGAACATCTAGAAAGACTGAAACAAGAAGAAATTTGCACTCTCTCCTGACAAGACTGTGTTGTCAAATGTGACTATGACTATCTGACCCTGAGCCTTTTCACATGAGTGTGCCCGTGTTGGGTGAAGCTTCCTGTATAAGCAGCAGAGGCCTACGTTCGCTTTACTTTAGCATTTGGGAAAGCCCAGATTCTATAGTGTTCTATACTTCATCCTGCAAACCAAGATTAAGAACAAGCAGTAGTACACATGAATAGAAAGGGGGCTGGCTTTATTCCTTTCATAGTCATGGACTTCACTGGTAGGGTTTCAGTTATTCCGGTTATGTTTGGGTTATAGTACAAACTAGCCATATTAAGGAAGGAAACAACTATTATAATGTAAGGCAGTTCCTCAGCACTCCATTGCTTTGGTCTGACAGGTCATTAGCACAGGTGTTTCTTAGGATTTCTATTGCTGTGAAAAGACACCGTGCCCATAGCAACTCTTATAAAGGAATACGTTTAATTGGGGCTGGCTTACAGTTTCAGAGACATATTCCATTATCATCATGGGAGGTAGCATGATGGCATTCAGGCAGACATGGTGCTGGAAAAGAAGTTGAGAGTTCTGGATTTGCAGCCAGTAGGAAGAGAGTGCCACACTGGGCATGCCTTAAGCTTCTGAGACCTCAAAGCTCACGCCCTAGTGACACATTTTCTCCAACAAAGCCATGTCTACTCCAAAGCACTCCTCCTAACAGCACTACTCCTCATAGCCAAACATTCAAATACATGAAACTATGGGGGCCATTCCTAGTCAAACCATGACAGGTGTTTCAGGGAGTCTAGGACTCCTACCCACTGGGTGCCAGTAGCATCCTTCATTCTCCAGAATCAAAATGTCTCCAGGCATTGCCCTGTATCCTCTAAGGACAACTTGCACCAATTGGAAATTGTTTATCTACTCTTCCGAATATTTGAATACTATTGAAAAATAGTCATAATTATTTTCTTCCATGTTCCTTCAGAATTAATGCTGCTACAAAAAAACTACTAACAATTAGTGCAGCACACAGTTTATCTTACTTCACAAAACTCAGGAATTGATCTTTTTGCTTGTGTCCATATTGACTCTTGACTGCACCTTTCCCTGAGATTTGAGGCATCACTGAGCTTACCTTGCAAAGGATTTTTTTTAACCTAAGAGGAGGCAGACAAAACTGTGGAGCTAAAACCACTATGTAAAGTACTTCGTTTTATAGGTCTGTGTGAATTGTCAGGAAGCTGGAACCCTTGGCAAATCCAATGCACACCAGAACATGATAGATAAACTCTGTGAACCGGCAAGGGACAGTTTCCTCAGCGCGTTTCCTGGGGATCTAATGGGAAATACTAAGATAAGAGTCAGGTCCGTGCTTTTAAAAAACTAAGCACTGACCTTCAAGGACAATATAGGAAACATTTATCAAACAGTCTTCTAGGTTGACTGGAAGCTAAAGGAAAAATAGTATTAAAAATAACACTGATAACCATATCTAATACAACCATGATGCAGTGGATTATTCTGGAGAATTCAGTGATGTCAGAGGTGGCTGAGGTGGTCACTTATAAGTAGATATTAGCCATAAAATACAGATACTGTGCTACACTCCACAGACCCAAAGAAGCTAAATAAGAACGAAGGCACAATCAAGGATGCTTGAGTCCCACTTGGAAGGGGGAATAAAATAGTCATAAGAGGCAGATCAAGGGAGGGAACTTGATGGGAGAGGGGAGAGGAAAGGGAGTCGAGGAGTTAGGATCAGGTGTGGAAAGGGAACAGGACAGATGGCCAAGTGGTCATGAGAATGAGTGGAAATCTGCAACTGACAGGGGTGGGGAGGTAAAGAGCAACAGCAGGATGAGACAGAGATCTGGGATAAGGGAGGTACCCAAGAATCAATAAGAGTGACCTGAGTTGTGACTCATAGCATTGGGGATATGGTCACCTCCTGTAGCCAAGCAGGAATCCCAGTTGAAAGAAAGGGACACCAACCCACCCACAAAACTTTCAGCTCAATATGTATCCTGTCTACAAGAAATTCAGGGACAGGGGATGGAGCAGAGACTGAGGAAATGGCCAACCAATAACTAGCCCAACTTGAGACCCATCCCATGGACAAGCACCAACCCCTGACGCTATTAATGATGCTCTGTTATGCTTGAAAACAGAAATCTAGCATGGCTGTCCTCTGAGAGGCTCCTCCCAGCATCTGTCTCAGACAGATGTAGACACCCATGTCCAAACAATGGATGGTACTTGGAAACTCATATGGAAGAATTGCAGGCCCCCTTCCTGGGATAGGAACTCCAGGAAAACCAACAGAGTCAACTAACCTGGACCCTTGGGTCTCTCAGAGTCTGAACCACCAACTAAAGAACACACACAGGCTAGACCAAAGCCTCCCTATACATATGTAGCAGATGTGCAGGTTGGTCTTTATGTGGGTCCTGAAACAACTGGAACAGCAGGGGCTGGCTATCCCAAAAGCTGTTGCTTGCATGTGGGATATGTCCTTCTAGCTGGGCTACCTTGTCTGGACTCAGTGAAAGAGGGTGCTCCTAGCCTCACAGAGACTTGATACGTTGGGGTAGGGAGATACCCAGGGGCCCCTACCTGCTCAGAGAAGAAGGGGAGGAGGGATAGGAGAAAGTATTGTGGGAGGAGGTGACTGGAAGGAGGCAGTGAGCAGGATGTAAAGTAAACAAGTAAAAACAAATAGTGGCTGGAGAAATAGGTTGTTTGGAAACCATGGCAAAAATCCATAAAGTACCTCAGCACAGTTCCTTAGAGGTCTGGAGTGAGACTGAATAGCTCTGCTTCTATGCTTCTATTCCTCCTTCTTTTCACAGAGTTCTGTTAAAAACTTCTTGCTCTGTGTCGAGACAACATGATTATTGCCTCAGATTACACCCATCACAAACTTGGTTATGAAATCCACAACGCCATAAAGGCTAGCAAACCTGGTGGGATTGTATCTTCAATGGGAGAATTTGAAGATCCCAAAAATCCATTAAATTTTAGAAGCAGACTGCTGAACCAATCAGAATACCCATTTTAGATACGCTGTTGCGTACCTTGTAATCCACACCTAGCCAGAAGACAGGTTGTGTATGAGTCAGTGATTAGGATATGGAAGGTTCTGGATGGTATATAAAAACGAGAGGCCCTGTCATATGTGAAGAAACCTTCCTGGTGTGCATTCATCAGTGTTACTTTGGGCTGGCTGTGCTGCCTAGGAAAATGCACTAGTTCATGGGCACCAGTGGATGGTTGCCTCAGACAGTCAAAAGCTGGAAAGAATGGACATAGAGAGAACCAGTAGATTCAGGAAGAAAGAGGGACTGCTCAGTAGCAGCAGCACAGAATTTAAGAACATAGCTTACCCACAACAATGACACAAACCACATTCACCCACTAGCACCTATATGATGTATAGAAAATCCAGAGTGTGCATTCAAGAATTTGTACATGGACATGGACAGACCCATGGCTCCAGTTGCACATATAGCAGTTGCATATAGGCTTATTGGGCATCGATGGGAGGAGAAACTCTTGGTCCTGCCAAGGCTCGATGCGTCAGTGTAGGGGATTGTCAGGGCAGGGAGGCGGGAAGGGGTGGGTCATTGGGGAGGGGGAACACCCTCATAGAAGTAGGGGTTAGGGGGAATGGGCTAGGGGACTTATGAACAGGAAACCAAGAAAAGGGATAACATTTGAAATGTAAATTTAAAAATATCCAACTTAAAAAGAGAAAGCAAAAGAATTTGTACATGTATTCAGATCACTAGCACAGCACTTGGCAAGTATACACCTGCCTCGTGGTAGTCTGACAATCTCAGAGAACTCTGGTGAGCCATCTCTCCAGCCCCAGGGTTGGATCTTTGAATAGTGGTTGGTCTGTTAAAGCTGTGGGGATTTTTGAAGTCAATCAAAAGCAATCTGCTCCTTCCTTTGGCTCCTACAGACACCTGCATGTACACACACACACACACACACACACACACACACACACACATAAATAAACAAACAAACAAGTAAGTAAATACAGTTCAGGGGATAGGAGTCTAAAGTATCTATTGATAAAGCAAACTCTTAACTATAAACCCCTGCAAAATCTAAGCACCGGTACATGCTCTCTACATGAGGGAATAGCAGGGAAACATCAGACCAAACCAAACTGAAACCCATGGGGCAAAACACCAAGCGCACAGTTCCATGTCCAGCTCCTAACAATCTGGTGGCAGTGTTCAGACTCCGGTGGTTTGGTAGCCTCACCTCTGCAGCTAAGCTTCCTATGACACCCATGGGCTCTCCTTTGCGGCAGCTCCAACTGTCTGGTAAGATCTTTCAGTCCCAGCTTCCCCTGCATCCTGGAGTCTCCATTATAACTTAAACTTCACCTTCACAGGTACAGACAACGCCTCTCAGGGCTTCCTTTCAGGGAGTCTGACCTTGTCAGACATTGCTTAGCTCCCTTTGTCTTTGTTTTGTTTTGTGTTTTGCCATTGTTGTTGTTGTTGCTGCTGCTGCTGCAGTGGCTGGCAGCTACATATTTGTTTGTTTTGTAATCCCCAGCACACTTTCCTGAGACTGTAACTCTTGAGTTCTGCTTGTTTGAAAATGGACACATTGTAATTGGCAATGTCAAGTTGTATCAGCTCAGGAGGTAGCCTGGCCCCCTTTAACCACAGCAGCAGAAGCCTCTTAATTACCTGCATGGCCAAACCTAAGAAAAAAAATGCCCTTATTATGTGATCCTGCTGAGGCTGGGATTTCTGGAGGTTTTATCTGCCCAAGCACTCTCTTCTTGTTTTTATTATTTGTTTCTTTGGTTTTGATATTTTTAATTTTCTGACAGCTTTTCTGTTTCTCTGTTGGCCCCATCTGTCCTGGAACTCCTTCTGTAAACCATGCTGGCTTCAAAGTCAAGAGATCCTCCTGCCTCTGCCTTCTGAGTGCTGGGATTAAAGGCATGTGTCCACCACCAGTGGTGGTGTTTTTAAATGAATGCTTGGGAGTCTATTTGTACTGTTACAGTCCTGGAGCCTTTGTAGGGCAGGGTCTTGCTCTCAAAGCACCATATCTGTTTTTGAGTTTCTCTCTGGTTCCACTAATCTCTTTAATAGTTAAATGTTTCCCCTACAGCTTTCTATATCTTACCCTCCTTTCTCCCCTGAACACACGTTGTTTACCACTTGTTCAACTTTCTTCTTTTCCTTCGCTGGATGCTGGTCTAGAGGTCATGAGCACCAACGGTGCCACAACCACATGATGTTGTGCAGTCTTGATCTAGTCTCCAAAAAGAATAATAATAATAATAATAAATTAATAATAATAATAATAATAATAATAATAAATAGTGTCATCATGTTTAAATCTGGCCTCACTCAAATTCATGGACAGGACACAGCAAGATTATTTGCCACTAGTGTAGTCCTCAGCAGAGCCCTGATGAGTATCTGGGTTCTGAAGGCTCTGACCTTCACTGTCTCTCTCTCCATCCACATTCTCTCTTCCAAATTTCTATGAAAATGGTGCCATAAGCTTTCTGACAAGCACTCCAAGCTCTCCCATATTGTTAGATTATTTAAAGTAGTTGTAGAGAAAGAGAAAGTGACTTGGTTTGATCTCATGCAAGGACATGTTTATTCACAGCAAGGGAACATCTTTGTCATCCACCTGTACAGGTGGCCAAAATGCCTATAGAAGAAGATGGGACATGGGCCCCTTATAGAGACCAAAACGACTCCCATACTCCTCAAGGAAAGCTGGGGAGTGCAGTCTTTTCTTCTGCAGGAAACTAGCATTCCTAACTCTGAGATGATCTAGGGTAGGGTTGTTATAACTGCTTCCTGCTGAGCATTTTGTTGGATGTGGTAGCTCTGAATCCACTGAAGTAGGGATCCTCTGTTCATATACCAGACAGAGGGTTGTAACTTACTCTGGTGCAGTGGATCAGATAATTTTCACCCTGTATCATTGAAGAATATTTTTAGAGGGCTGTAAGCAGATGATTTGACTACAGAGTAGAACTGAGATTTAAATTCCCTCTCTGGTGTGGTTAAGGGAGGAGGAAGAGAGGAAGCAGGGCAGAGAATGAGAGGAAGTAGGCATAAAGTTGATTCAGGGTGACAGGACAATGACTGGTCCCATTGTCAGGAATGTTGGACCAAGATGACCTTGTAGAATTATCAGAGAGCTACAG
This sequence comes from Rattus rattus, assembly GCF_011064425.1. Taxonomy (NCBI): domain Eukaryota; kingdom Metazoa; phylum Chordata; class Mammalia; order Rodentia; family Muridae; genus Rattus; species Rattus rattus. The sequence goes on along the minus strand of NC_046159.1, from coordinate 77,838,048 downwards.
AGCATCAAAGGTGGGGAACAGCAGAAAATAGAGGACTAATGTAAAGAATTGTATTTGGCCTGGGATGAAAAACATAAGACCCACTTTAGCCAGAATTTCTCCACGGCACGTAAAAGAGTTTCTTTGCATATGTATTGGGAACCGATGGAGCTGTTGTAGAGTGAGTTTGGGAGACCTCTTGTGGAACAAGCTGTTTGGGTACAGCATGAAGTTCAATAAGTAAAACATTCCAAAGACATGGTGAAAACATAGGTATGAGAATAAGAAGAAGGAAAGAGGAATAAGGGGAGAGTTGGAGGCAACCAGAAGAAAAATTGTCTGACCTCTGTGTCTTTAGACCCCATTTCAAACCAGTTAGGGTTTGGTGATGTGCAAGCAACTTTGTTCAAGGAGGACACAAATCCTATCCTCAGCAGTGGTCAAAGCTACTCCTTTCTAATTTTTGAGTACTGCAGTCAAGCTGGTCTTGGAGAATGTTAAAACAGGAAGGTTAATTGATGCAAAGAAGGCTTCAGTCCAGTTTTTTTAAATTTGAGTCCCAAAAATGTCCAGTGGTAAGAAGGATGAATAGGATGGTGATCCCCTTTAGAGTTGAAGCTTTTAGAAGTTCTTGTTCAAGGCTGACAGAAGAACCATAGAGAGCCCTTTTCATCTATGATTTAACAGTTGGCAAAATTCCAGAACAACTTTGTGGGGAGCATAAGGAGATGAAGTTATACAAGGAAAACTTTCATCATTTTAACATGCATCAATGTAACATAAGGTTAAATGCAATTGTACACACGGATAGACCCTGTACCAGAGTTCTGCAGAAGGACAGGGTAACTGTAATTCATTGTTTACATCAGACTCCTGCATGAGGAACAGCACCTAGAAGCTTTGTAAAAGGTATCAGTTAAAGTCAGCATCTAAGGGATGGATCTGAACAGAAAGTGTCTAAGTGATATCCCTTGCTTCCATGTGTGAAAAACTTTATATATTTATTTCAAATATTAATAATACAAGCTATTAAAAATAATACAAGCTATTACATAAAAAATGGAACTTTAAGTAAAACATAATTTTTGGTTATTAACAATTTTATAAGGTGATATTTTAAAAATTGGCACTATTACCTTAAATGACCTTATCTAGTATTTAAAAGCATGACTTAATAAATATTTTTGTTGTTGTCAAATTATTATACCTATATAGAGTAAATATACTTTATACTGTCAGGCTACATAGAGATATGACTTAATTCTAAGTTGTATAACCTCCCCCAAAGAAATGATTTTTAAGGTTCAATTGAAAACTGTGCATTCCCAGAGATAGTGACTGCCTTGTCAAAAGGAAATTATTCATTTTATGAAGTTTACACTGAACAAACAGAATTGTTTAATGAACCCTATTAATAGAACCATTAAAAAATCTCTACATTCTCACACCATACACTTAACCAAAAGATGAAAAATGGAAACTGCCATGTCAAGTCTGTAATAAAGAACTTACATGCTACATGGACTGAATTAGCAAAGACGGTTGAAGCCACCTCTTACTCCTGCTGATGGGCATATCCTAGGTCATCACAGGCTGGGAGCAGTAAGCCTATTGCTTAACACCATTCTACTTAAAAAGAAATTGGTTATTTAGAGGCATAAATTTTAAAAACAAGATAACAAAATTAAACGAGCTTTAACAAATACTGACTTTCATAATTTTTAGACAATAGCCCAAGCATTACAGACAGAGCCTGTGAACTCCGTGTAGTCTTCAAGTTAAGAGCACAGACACTGGCTCTGGAGCTCTCTACCTGAGCAGAAACTAGATTATATCCCCAAAGTGCCATAAGCCAGTCAAGGTTGGAGAGACTCTCCTTCATCTAAGTCATCTCCTCCTGAGGAATCAAAAAGCTTGGGACATCATTCAATAGAATCATTTATTGGCTCTACAGATACAAAAGCAACTGTCAATGACTGCTTAGAGACTCTGAATAACTTCCCAAATCTATGAGTTTGATGACAGCATGCCTGGCATCCTTTTTCAATCAGAGAATATGAGTAGCTAGGGTGTGGACCATGGAATTAGCTTGTGCTAAGAGGAATGCTGGGGTAAAAGACATGGCCAACTGGTCTCCATGCAGGGCTCATATCAGTCACATGGTAGGCTTCTGTACAAGGTTCCCCTGTTCTCAGCATCCTTATGTGTCAGTTCAGAAGACATTGAGAACAGAGTAGTTGCTATTTGTCTCTCCATTTTCTGATGGATCCACATTTAGGTTGTGGATATAGACTCTGAGATCCTGTACTGGGCAAGGAACGCTATCCTCTATCACGTGAGACATGAGGAGTAACTCTTTTTTGGATTAGAAGGACGTTTGTTTCTGGTTTTGTCTATATAGCCAGAGCTGGTCGATCCTATGAAAACAGAAGTAGAAGAGCAGATTTCTGGCATTGTTGTTCTGTAATGAGGTTAACTGTAATGTGACTTAACTCTGGTGAGATGATGCTCCATACAAGAGAATCACTTAAGTCTAGGAACTTCCTGCCAACCAAGTGCATGGTAAATTTAATACATTTTATTCAAGCCTTTAATCTTTCATAACCAATTTTAAACATACTTGGTTTTGAATGTCATTTTGCATTAAACAAGCTTTAAGTTTACTGTAAGCTTGTTCTGAATTACTTGTCTCAAGCTTAACTTCAACAACATATAGAGAATACTATATGATGTGAAATACCAAAAGACCCTACGATGGGAAAGTAAAAGTGATCCTCAGTCCCAAGCTTGTCTCTGTGAGTAAATTACGTTTATACTTATCAAGACTGACCTCTAGCTTATATGTCTTCATTATCTTTAACAGTTTACAGTAAGTTAGTAACTGTTTTAAAAGATCGGAACTTCATCATTTTATCCATGTTTTGTTTGAGCCTTAAAATTATAATTCTTGAATTAATTATGTTTTACTATCAAAGGAAAACATTAAATCATAAATAAAGTTCACAGAGAGACTGGGAACCTTATTTTCCTGATCCTTTCACTGTGTACCTTTATAAAATGCCTTTTTTATATGACTTAATTTTAAAACAAACCATCTTGGAAACCTGGTATTGCCTCCTTAGTCTAAAAAAGGGCAGCACGGTGATGAGCAGAGGGGATATCATGTGATCTCCCTAACCGAGATGTCAGTAAACCACATGGCATGATTACATCCTGATGAGGTCACCAGCCAAGACATTGGCACACCACGTTATTGTTATTTACTCCAAGGCGAGCCTAGGTCATCAGCTGATGGTTGCAAGCTACATGATACTCTAAGGTAAGCCCATCAAGGAACTTACACTTTGCCTAAACAAGAGTCAAGTCCAGGTTACATGCATGGTATATTATAGAAAAGGCAGTAGGCATCTGGCTCTGGGTTGGTTGCTAACTGGAGCCATGAATAAGTTTCAAGTGAACTGTGAGTTATAAGGGAGAGGAACATCGGACAACGCTATCATTCTGTCTTGTAATTACCTAAATGAGTTAAGGTGCTAGAACTCAAAGGTTATGATTTTGACCCAGCAGTGGTCATTTGTATCCAGGATGGTTTTGTACCAAGAGCTGACAAGTGAAGTGCACACGTGGTCTCCCAGGGGAGCTCTTCACATTAGCCTGTGGCCAAGTGGCGCATAGGATCAAGATGAAAACAAGGGTCAGTGTCTAGTTGCTTCACACATCCTCTAAGCTTTGAAATTACCAAGCACACCTGAAAAGTTCGGGGGGTGTTACAATTCCAGGGTGAAGAAACCACAGGAAGGTTCTCAGAGCTTTCATCTAATGGTTCTCACACCAGTGGAAAGATCTCTGATGCCTTTGACCAAGCCAGCCTTAGGATTCAATAAAAGGCAGCTCTAGTGAGATTCCAGACCTAACTAAAGCACCTCTGTGCTGCACGGATGTTCTGGTCTCCTACCTATGTCAGACTGGGTCTGGGAGAAGCAATAAGGTGAAAGGATGGGAAAGAAAACAAAAGAAATACTTTCCTGAAAGAAAAGAGTAGCCCTGTTTGACCCTCTTGCATCTGGGGCCCAGAGCGAATGAGAGCCAGAGGTTTTCTGTGGTTGAGCTTAACCCCCAATAGACTCAGATTTCCCACCCTGGGTTTCTGCACCATTTCAGCAGGAAACTATCATGCATTCCTCTTATAAACTAGCCCCAAAGGCCTACAAACATCATGGTGAGCTTTTCCACAGTCACAGCTCCCCCTCTCTGTACCAGTACTCTGCATTAGTTACTTTTCTGTTCCTTGTGATCAAACACCTGACAGAGTAAACTTAAGGGAAGAAGAAACCATCTTTCCTTGGTGAAAGGACACAACCTGTCGCTGGGGAAGGCGTGGCTGCAGGGGCTCTACCAGCAAGGCAGGTGTTAGTCGGATTATCACACCTCATCCGTTGTTTTTATTCTTTTATTTGTATGTATGTGAGAGGTGGGGGATAAGTATGCACGTCAGTTCATCCCCCCTTTCAACCACATGGTTCAGGCCCTTAGACTTGAGGGACAAGTACTTTTACCCAACAAGACATCTTGCTGGCCAATAGTCACTGTTTTAGTAACTTCCCCAATCAATACCCTTTAGCGAATGAAAAAAACCACTTCTTGAAATTATAGCACTGTTATCTTCATGTACATTTCTTGAAATGGAATGCCCTATAAATAAAATGTTCTATTCATGATTTGATGCATGGATCCTAACCTCTGAACACCCAGTGGCAGTTTATGCACATAACAAGAGAGCTGTCTCCTCTCTAGGTGGTGTGTCATAGTTTAGTCGGTCCTAGACTGGTAAGGTTTTACCTTATCTGCTGGGGATGGAGGAAAGACTCCCTCTGTCTATTGTCCAAATGAATGGTCTTGGTTGTAAGGTGCTCATCCACATTGTTATTAAAATCTCTGATCCAATGTTTTAGGATAAGATTAAAAACAAACCTCACCCCACCCCAGAGTAAGAACATGAAGTGATCCTCAGGAAAAGCTTCAAATAGCTCCCGTGTCAAGGACACCAAGCTTTTGAGTCTTTATTTGATAGTTTACTTTGAAACATTTTTTTCAAGACAAGATTTCTGTGTAACCCTGGCTGTCTTGGAACTCACTCTGCAGACCAGGCTGACAACTGTTACCTTGTCTCCTTCTGGTTTTTTGTTTTGTTTTGTTTTGTTTTGTTTTGTTTTTTTATACTGTGCCTGTTTGTGTGTGTGTGTGTGTGTGTGTGTGTGTGTATGTGTATGTGTGTGTTCACGTGTGCGCGCATAGTACATCTAACATTACATCAGCTCTTCTAAATGTGTATGCTATGAAACACAGTTAGAAGACAAGGAATTTTTCAATTTTAAAATTTGATGGAATATTAATGACCTTAGTCCACATCCAACTTTCCACAATGAAGAAGTGTAAGCTTAAAGAGACTACATAATTAGCTAAGTGGTTAACCTGAAGAAAGTGAATAGACCACACCCAGCTTTCTCTGTTCCAAACCCTAATCTCTTCTCTGAACATGCTAGAAGCTGTCATCATATGTGCATCAGTCCAACTAGATAGCTCCCTTCACAGAGTGTACTCTGTGGACCTGACATAATTATCCAAACATAAGTACTTCCTCACTACGGAATTCTATACTTAATGTAATTTCTGCTTATATTAACAAGTACCTACCAGCATACTTATGAAAATTAGAAAATAAATGCCACCCTGAATTCTAAAAGAAAATTGTAAAGATTGACCAAGGAATACTGTGGTTTTCTTTCATAGTCTAATTCTAAAATTATAATTATTTGATGACTTTTATAGTTAGTAAAAGTCACTATATAATTATTTAATTGCAATAATGTCATGAATTTCCTTACGCATGGCACTTCTCACACATAAATCAATTGTCTGAACAGTTGAGTTTTACTCCAGCCCACAGGCTGCACGTACTTGTTACTAGTTCTGCAAGCCATATGGAGTGCCTAAAAATTTGCTGCAGGGTATGTCAAGGATAACATCTGCTATGTAGAGGGATACAACATGCCTAGTGATTGAGTTCTTAAGGTTCAGTGGGTAACTATCACATCAGCAAAGACGATTTTCTTCTGGGTAATTCTCATACCCTGATACCTAATGCTGGGGTGCAGATTTCTACAAAACTGCCAGTGAACTGTAAAGCTGTTTGGCTAAGTCTTCCCGTGGAGGACAATTCAATCCTGTCCGTTGTTTAAGATTAGACTATTTTCCTTTTACAAATGTACAGAGACTCCATTTTATTATGAAACAGTATGGATTAAGCCAAAGGCTTTGTGCATGCTAGGGGCACACTCTACCATTGAGTTACAGCCATAGCCCTAATAATTCAAATATATTCACTGACGTAAAGACACATGTTCTCATAGATTTATATTCAGGCAGATCTTTGAATTCTTTTACAATGTTAAAAGAAAATGTAAACTTGTTGTCTGAATTCTTTAACAGACAGATGAGCTTCTGAGAGGTAAACTGAAGCTTTTGGAGTACATCTCTGTTCAACATCACAGTGTCCTGTATTTATTGGACTGACTGGATTGTTCCTTCCTCTAGTTTGTGGCTCTCTACTAAACTGTCAAGAATATTTAAGCATCACACAGGACCCTTTAAGACACAACTTTAGTCTTTGGTAGATGACACCAGTTGTCTTCAGTGAGCAAAATGTGCAAGTTGATGCTTGAAAGGATTCCTACAACGTGCTGTGGATTTTTATTACAGACAAATAATTTCATGTCTGTTTTTAAAAAGTGAACAACCAAAACAGATACCCTCAGCATCCCAAAACAGGCTGCATGGAGAAACCAGTGGAAAGATGTATTTCTTACTGACCATGCTGTTTCAGCTCTTGTGCAATCCTATCCTAACTTTGTTTGTTTGGTTGCCATGTTCTTCTGGCTTTGCTTGTGGTTTGTTTTTTGAAATTTAAATACAAGCACAGTTTGTTTGCCATACAAGAGTGTACACCAAGATGAAAAATGTGCAGCCTTTAGAGTCAGACAATGAAAACCAGTGAAAGAATAAAAAATGCAGCTAAGAAGTCAGAAGTTTAAAAAAGCCCCAAATACCTCAAATTCCAGACCCTGCCCTCTACCTGTACTAGCTGACCATAAAGTTAGATTAAAATCTTAGAGAATAATCTTGAGAAACAGGAAGCTCCTCCTTGTGATTTTTCATTAGTATTCTCGACACTTTCCAATGACACCATCCCTGCCCCCTCGGGTTGTGGTTTCTTCCTTTAAATTCCCCTTGTCTTAGTTACTGGGGGTCGAAATCCACTGCCCCTGCGTGTGATATGAGTCTCGACCGCAGTGCACTGGTTCCTATCAATAAACCTCATGTTTATTACAGCAAGGACGGTCTCACGTGAGTTCTTGGGGGGGTCGCATCATCCCGAGACTTGAGTGAGGGTCTCCCCGCTCCAGGGGTCTTTCACCAGTATCTTATATCTGGTGTGTATTTGATGTAGGCTTTGATCCTGAGATGAGGTTGTAGAGTGTCTGTGCCCAGGTCCCACCAGTTTTCCTTCTCTGAAAAAAAAAAAAAACAAAAAAAAAACAGAATATGTTTATCATTCTGTGACCCAGCTAGCTGAATCCCTGAGGTGGGACACTGACTATTGACTGGCACTAATAAACATGTCTAGACTGTTACTCGGAACACTGAAAACCAGAACTGATCTTGGCTGCTTCCCTACCACGCTGCTCTAAACAGCTGTAGGATGATGTCACAGGTGAGGCAAGTACAGGATAGAAGGAGGCCTGTCATTGGAGGAGAAGGAAGCATGGGTGGGAGAGAAGTTTGAAGGAAGAGGAGGAGACTAGGGGAGAGAGGAAGAGACAGGAGGGAGAGAGGGGCGGAGAAGCCGTGGCAGGACAAGATGGCAGGTGATGTTAAGATTCTGCTCTGTGTATTTACAGGTTGTTATTAATGTTCTCAAGGGATGAATAGTACCAGGCTTTGTATGTTTAAGTGGGCAATTATATCTTACCAATTGGATCTAAGATTATTGTGTTGTGTGTTCTTTTATGTGAGGGTTTGAGTGTAGGAAAGTGTGCGGCTGGGCTGTGTTTCCGCCAAGATATCTAGCAGATATCTTGGGGCACCGCGGAGTGGGCTTAGCGGGATAAAAGACTTACATCTTTATTTTTATATTTTTACAACAGCAGACAGCACCTGAACACTGTGCGCCTTTTTACCCACTGTCCATTTTCAGGGTAAGCTGCAGCACTCTGTGAGCTCCACCCCCATTACTCTGGTCCCGCCGTTGTGACATTGGGAACTTCTTTGAAATTTCAGCCTACCTCTAGGCATGTGTTGGGGTCAGTCCCCATGAGTGTCCTCTGCAGAGGTATATTTCAGCAAAGCCCAACCACATGTTTGCCAAGACACAACAAAAACTTTTACTGAAAAAAAAAAGTATTTTTCTACAGATTGAATGGTTTGAAAGATATTTCAGATGTTAGCCTAAATGCTAATCACAGTGAGTGTTGTGTCAATGTAGTAGCAAGAATGCTTCAGGCATTGCATACCTGAGAAAAGGGAAAATCCTGCCTTACGAAGCAAAAAAGGGGATTGGGAAGAATGTGTACCTACAATACTAGTAACTATTTATGTCATCAATATATCTACTGATTCACTCATTAACAAATTGTTAGCAACTTATTTTTAAGAATGTCCCTCGATGCTCCTGTGTAGGGGAATGCCATGGCAGGGGAGGTGGGAGGGAGTGGGTGGACGAGTGAGGGAACACCCTCATAGAAGTGGGGATGGGGTGGGGTGGGGGTGAGATAGCTTGTTTCTAGAGGGGAAACCAGAAAATGGAATAACATTTAAAATGTAAATAAAAATTACAATTAAAAAATAAAAGAAAATTAAGAAGCAGTCATATTTATGTGACCAGTGTTCTCTTAAAGCCATTTCCAAGATTATAGTAATGATGGAACTCAATTATATTTTTTGTTTATCACTCCTGATAATAAACATTGAAAAAACATTCTAAAACAAAACAAAACAAAAGTCCTACAGGATTGCCTGTACTCTGCAATTCCTCAAGATAGAACAAGCATTCATTTCTAAGGGAGAATGATTACCTATTTTAGTAACCATTCAAAGATATACAAATAAACTGTTGTGACTTTTCCCACTTTAATGACTTAAAGCAACCCACAAAGGGTGTGTGTGAAACGTAAGAGCGTTGATTTGTCTGTGCACGTATGCACGTTGCAATGTTTTACCCAGAAGACCTAGTTTCTTCTACTTGAGGAGGAATTTATAATAAAAGCAAATAAAACTTTAAGCCTTATTCCAAAAAAAGTTACTTGTGAAGACCATGACAGTATTTGATTGGAGTCCCACAGATATGAAAACAAATGGTGAATCTTCATTGTGTCATTTAGAGACAAGAAAACCAGAAGAATGAGGAAGAGGAATTCAGAGACTGCTGTTCACTAAGGGCACAGTAGATCAGTCACCCTACGTCCTTGTAGTTCCTTACACTTACATGGCATATATTCTATCTACTGAGTCATCTCCCCAATCGTCCTAGCTAGCATTTTATTGCTGTGGAAAAAACACCATGACCAAGGCAACTCTCATGGGGAAAAAAATTACTTATGGTTGGCTTACAGTTTCAGAGGTTCAGTCCATTATCATCATGGTAGCATGAAGGCAGATATGGTGCTGGAGGAGGCAAGAGTTCTACATCTTGATCCGAAGGCAGCTAGGAGACTGTCCTGCAGACAGCCAGGAAGAGACTCTGAATTCCACCCTGGGCAGAGATGGAACACTAATAGACCTCAAAGCCTGCCCACACAGTGGCCTACTTCCTGTAACAAGGCCACATCTAATAGTGCCATTTCCCATAGGCCAAGCATTGAAACACACAAGTCTATGGGAGCCAAACCTATTTAAACCACCACACCAACCCACGGTTTGTTACTTTTCAATGACTTAACTTTTAAATGTCTCAAATACTATTTGAAGTTTGGTTTAGCAGAACAAACAAGGTCTAGCAACAGCAGCATCGACAGCCACTATGCGTTGCATTTTATAGGGTTTCTCTTTCTGAGAATGATACATTTCCTTTGCTTCTTAGTTTTCATTCTTGATTTAAAACAGAGAAACATTATGCTGTGTAGAGGAATTTTAATCCATTAACATGGCTGCTCTGGCTGGAATAAAGACACGTCCTTAGCACATACCTTTAATCCCAGGAGACAAAGGCAAGCAGATTTGTGAGTCTAAGGCCAGCCTGGTACAGAGAAAGTTCAAAGTAAAGAAAACCTTAGGTCCAGAAGTAGTGGTACATGCCTTTAATCTCAGTACTCAGGAGACAGAGGACGATGATCTGAGTTCTTGTAGTCAGTTTGGTGAGTCAGTGAATCAAGAGGTAGTGCCTGAAATGGAGTCCATATCAGTTCAGTTTTGGAGTTCTTACAGGGACAGCTTAACAGAGACAAGTTGCAGAGAGAACAAGCTAGACACAGACTTAGCCAGAGTGTGAGAAGGAGCCAGGAGATTAGAACAGATTGCCTGAGTTAGTCTAAGGCCAAGCAAAACATTTCAGAGAGAAGCTGAGAGAAATTAAATTGAATCAGTCAACTTAGAGAGGAGATTGGGCCAGAACAGCTGTATTGAACCAGCCAGCCAGCGTTCAGAAAAGGATAGAAAGGGTGGATTATTCATCAATCAAGCCCCCCAAGATAGCAATTCCATCAAGCAAATAAAAGTGACTTTTACATGGCTGCATTTTTAATGTCCTTAAGAGCTTTTTAATGAAATATTTTTTCCTTTTGAGACAGGGTTTTTCTGTAGTTCTGGATGTCCTAAAAATCACTTTTTAGACAAAGCTGGCCTTGAACTCAGAGATCCTCCTGCCTCTGCCTCCCAAATTCCAGGATTAAAGGTGTAAGTCAGCAGGCCTGACTTAAAAAAAAACAAAAAACAAGCAAAAAAACAAGACATTGTAAAATAAGAGTATTGATCACAAATATTTATTAACCATTTATCAATCATGGGTAAAGACTCTAAAATGAAATTCCCCAAGTGATACAGATAAAAGTGTGACTAAACAATATGATTATAGAGTTGAAAGTTGATTAAGGATGATAGTGAGGCAAAGGCTCACTAAGACAAAGAGGACAGGACAATATATGCTCAACACAGGTACATACACGTGCACAAGCATGCCTGTACAAGGAGGAACAACATATTCACAACGCATGTACAAATACACACAGGTGCATCCATTAGGAGAAGAGATGTGCTCACAACTCATGTATACAAATGCATGCACACAGACACACATGGACCTGCATTAGAAGAGGTATACTTATAATACATGTACATACATACACACATATATGCACAAGGAGGACCAGTGTACTCACTACACATGCACATTTTTTTTAATATATAAAGAAGAGCTGATTAAATCACTGAGTTACTAACAAAACAGATGCAAATAGATTGTTAAAATGTGTCTCTAGGTTAGGAACAAGACCTGGGCACTTAGTTGTATTCATTACTGACTCTGCTGTCCTTTCATGTTTAGAAATTACTGTAACAATTCCTGTTAATACGTTAAGAATATTGTGTCAAATGAAATAGAAGCAGAGTTGTGCAAATGAGACATAAATTTAGTGTGGTTAAAAAGGAACTTGAAGGAAAAAAAAAAAAAAAAAATTGAATCTCTCCTCTCTCTCTCCTCTCTCTCTTCTCTCTCTCTCTCTCTATATCTCTCTCTCTCTCCTCTCTCTAGTATGTGTGTGTTTTCTATGTGTGTTTGTAGAGTCTATCACTGATTCTGCCATTTTAATATATAGTCATATTGGCATTATCTCTTCAGATGAAAGTCCATACTACAAAACTGTATCAATTTAAATCTCATGAGAATGAATGGACATTATTTATCCAGTCCTTACACACACAATCACACACACACACACACACACACACACACACACACACACACACACACACACACACATACGTACAGTTACACAAAAACATATACATATGATGTGTTCACAATCAATGATACTTTAATAAAAATCACTTGAGTTTTTAAGTTATATTTGAATACTTTAATTTTTTAGTTTTTTCTAAAACTCCTTAATGCATATCTTTTACATGGAATTTTTATATCTATATTTCTCAAAGACATCAAAAGAAAATACATGCCATGGCTTTGTTCATGTGGGTTTTTTTTCAACCTAGACATGATTTCATCAGTGAAAATTTGATTTAATGAGTGCTGCCTTCTAATGGCATTCTCAACCGGATGCCATGGAGATATGCAAATGAAGGAAAAGACATTGTCCTCATTCTCGGGGATTTACCATATAATAGGAGAACAAAGTGCAGATGAAAAGTATAACAGCTCTTTCAAAAAGGACATGAAAACAGGAACAAATTAACTTAGCACAAAGCAGCAGCGCTAAGCCATGAAGCAGTGGTGGGTGCTGAGGAAGGGTGCACCCTCTCGAGTGGACTTAATGAAGACAAGTCATTGTAAATAGGTGTTTGAGGGAGATGAATGGAGTGCAGATTTTCCATTCAGGGAGCATGGCACCATCTCTGGAGATAAAAAGACAAAAGACTGAGGTCCAGTGATCTCAAAGACATATAAAATTTGTGTGCTCACAAAATGACCAGGATAGTAAGACATTCTGAAGGGTGCAGTAGTGGTATTTATAGCCTGGGGGCAACTAAAAGCATCTAATTGCACTTAAGACCCACCTAGTCAGAAGGAATCAATGCCTGGTACTGTAAACATATCCCACAACTGTGGCTCATGGATCCTAGAGGGGAACCGATTAATGCTGCTTCTCTAACCCAGTATAGTTTCTAAGTGCCATGTAAATACCCATTCTTATAATGCACAAGTAAGCGTAGTTCTTACTCCTCTTTAAAGAAGTTTCTCGTCCAGCAGACTATGACAGAAAAATGTAACCAGTGAAAAACGCAGAGAGCAACAGACTGAGGGATTCCCACCCCAACTGACATACCTATAACACAACACCTACATCTAAGGCTCGGCGGGTAACACGATGCAAGAGAGATAGAAAGATTGAAAGAGCCAGACATCAAGATGTCTACTGCATGAGAGCATCTCCTATAGATGACAGGGAGACTGCATCAGGAAATCGCTACATTATGGTCGCTTAAGCCTCACCTGGAAAATGACAATACCAACTGATATGTCAACATGGGTGGGGGAACTCTCATGAGGAGTCAGCCCTAAATAAAGAACTATAGGCAAGTAATTGTGGCTGAGAGTGAATCAGTCTTCTTCAGGGGACATATCCTCTCATAGGTTATCAGTCATGTTGTTGAGACTGTATGGGTAAGGCATCTACACTACATTAGTGGAAGACACAATCTCACCATGAAGTTCCTGATCCTCTGACTCTTACAATCTGCCTCCTCTTCCATTAATGATTCCTGAGCCTTGTATGGGAGTTCTTTTGTAAATGTATCTATGGGGACTGGCCTCCTCAATTCTGCATTTTGATCTGTTGTGGTTTTTATAGTGGTCTCCACCTGTTGCAGAAAGAGTTTCTTTGAGGTGTGGGGACTAAACTTCTCCATGGGTAAAGGACACATATTTAGAATGTAGTTAGGGATTATGCTAGTTTAGTAAAATAACCACTGTAGGTTCTTTTCCAAGATCCATGACCTCTCTACCCCTGGATAAGTGGCTAGGTTTCTAGTATTATACATGGTTTCCCCTTTGTTGAGCAGGTTTTAAGTCCAATTAGAGAGCTGGTGGTTACTTCGGATGTATGTGTACCCTTACAGTTATTTGGCTGTCTTAGTCTTTGATATGGTTGCTAAGTATACCTGGGTAGGACAGTTGATTGCTTCCTACCTTTGGAAGTTTGTATGGCCCTGTTTCTTCAGTAATAGGCAATAGGCAATTTCTTTCCACCTCTTGAGGTGGGGGGGTCTGCAGGAGTGGGCAGCAAAGGTCAATAGCAGTGAGCTGTATATTTTAGAAGTCCCTTGAATATCACTGACCAATAACTCAAAAGAAGTGATCTCATGTCAGATACTGGGGTTTTGGTTAGGTGATCTTTGGCTCTTAAAGGAAGCACCTACATGGGAAAAACTCATTTAAACTGTATTCTTACTTTTAAGTAGTTAATAATATGACTCTTTATGACACTTTTTAGACATCCTTCTTTCCCTCCCTTCTAATTCTTTTGTATTAACATCCATCCCCGACCCTAACAAACTCTCATGTTCCCATTTTCCTGATCATACTACATGCACCATGCTATTCCTCTTTACCATCTTCTGTCCTTCCTCTATATTTACCTGCCTGACCCCTCCCTAAAAATCCTGCTGTTTTCTATATCCTTGGTCAGATCACCTGTGTCCTCTTGGATTTATTTTTACCCCTACCATGCCCCTTTTACTTTCCTGCTTTCTGAAGTTATTCCTAGATAAAGACGTACTCGTATCTGAAGATTTAGAGCTAGGAGCTTCTGATGAGAGATCATTTGTCCTTCTGAGTTTGGGTCAGCTAATTTAATAAGATCTTTTTTAGTCCTACCCATTTATCTGCAAAATTTATGATTTTATTTTTCTTCATAGATAAATAGTATTTCATAGTATTCATTCATGGTACAATGTTCATTTCCTAGCTGTAGAGCAACAACAAACATGAATGAGCAAACATTTGTGGAGTTTGATGAAGAGTAGTATGGGCATATGCCAAGGCGTGGTATATCTACGTCATATGGTAGATTTATTTGTATGCTTCTTGAGAAGCCTCCGCACAAATTTCCATAATGGCTAGACTAGTTTGCAATTCCATTAACAGTGAATGAAGGTTCCTTTTCCCTCACATACTCTCCAGTATTTATTGTCAGTTGTTCTGCTGATATTTGTCATGCTGGCTGCTCTAAGATAAAATCAACAATTTGCATTCACCTACTATTCCATAATATCTAGGGACAATGATTTTTTTGTTTGGTTTTGGTTTTCTGGGTTTTGTTTTGTCTTATTTTAGATATTTCTTAGCCATTTTTTCTTTGTTTTGAGTATTCTTTATTCAAATGCTAGGCCTATTTTTCAAATAGGTCATTTGTTTTGTTTAGATTTTTTTGTTTGAGTTGCCTATATATTTTCAATATTAATTATCTAGATGTACATTTGACAAAGAGTCTCTACCATCCTGTGGGCTGCCTTGTCACCCTGCAAATTGTTTTCTTTAGCTGTGCAGAAAATTTTTAGTTTGACCATGAAGTCACACTTGTCAATTGTTGACCTTGGGTAACTGTTGGACCTTGTTGATTTCTGAGCAAATAGAGTCCTATTTAGGAAGTCCTTTCCTACCCATGTCATGTAAGGTACTGCCTATGTTTTCTCCTACAAGTTTTAGTATTTCAGATTTCCTATTTAGGTCTTTGACACAGTTGGAGTTAGTGTTTTTGTGAAATGATAGACACTAGTCTATCTATTTTCATTCTTCTGCATGTGGACATCCAGTTTTCTAAGAACCATTTGTTGAGGATGCTTTCTATCTCTGAGGATGTAATTCTATATGAACTTTAGTCTAGTTTTTTCTATTTTCTGAAGAGTAAAACAGGAATTTTTATTGTGATTGCACTGAATCTGTAAATAGTTTTTGGTAAAGTTGTTACTTTTCACAGTGCTAGTTCTCTCATTCCATGAGCATGGGATACCTTGCCATTTTCTATGGTCTTTCTCATTTCTTTCTTCAGAGGTCTGAAGGTTTTTTGGTTCTGTTTTTGAGCAAACTTTTTAATTAATTAATTTATTTATTTATTCATCATTCCATATGTTTACATCTCAAATGATATCCCACTTCCAGGTCACTCCTCCATGAACCCCCTACCCCCCAGCTTCCCTCTTCTCCTCCCCTTTGCCTGTATGAGGGTGCTCCCCCACCTATCTCTCATCCCACCCATCTAGCATCGCCCTACACTGGGGCATCAAACCTCCACAGGACCAAGGGCCTCCCCTCCCATTGATATCAAACAAGGTCATCCTCTGCTGCCTATGTATCTGGAGCCATGGATCCCTCCCTCTACACTCCTTGGTTGGTGGTCTTGTCCTTGGGAGCATTGGGTGGTCCATCCAGCTGATGTTGTTCTTCCAATGGAGTTTCAATCCACCTCACCTCCTCCAGTAATTCCACCATGCCCCACTAGGGTCTCTGAGCTCAGTCTGATGGTTGGTTCCAAGCATCCACATCCGCATTGGTCAGTTGCTGGCCAAATCTCCCAAGGAGCAGCCACAACAGATTTCTGTCAGCAAGTGTCTCTTGGCAACGGCAACAGTAATCGGTTTGGAGTCTGCAGACAGGGTGGATCCCGAGGTGGAACAGTCCACAGATGGCCCTTCCTTCAGTTTCTGCTCCATTTTATGTCCCTGTCCTCCCTTTAGACAGGTACATTTCTTTGAGAACAACTTTGGACAGGTACAACTTTGAGATGGATGCGTGGCCCCATCCCTCAACCGGGGGCCATGCCTATCTAGTGGAGGTGGTCTCTACAGGTTCTATCTCTCCTTCTTTGCTAAAATCATCCCCCATTAAGCCCTGGGAGCCTCTTGTTTTCCTGGAGTCTGGGACACTCCAGTGGCTATCCCCATTTCCTTATGACCTCCCCACCTACTACATATTTTTATTTGATTTCCTGACCCTCTGTACCTCTCGCCTGTCCCTTCTAGTAACTGATGATGTCCCCCTTATTTCCTCTGCCTTCTCTCTCCCTCCCAGCCCCCTCCCCCATTCTCTCCACCTCCTGCTATCATCCTGTTTCCCACTCAATGCAGGGCTGAAGCTTCCACACCCTGGTCTAGGTTTGAAGTTTTCATTGGAGAGATTCTTCACTTCCTTGGTTAGATTTATTCCTAGATACTTTATTTTCTTTAACATTATTATGAATGAGTGTGTGCCCATAATTTCCTTTTCATATGTTTGTTGGTTTAAAAAAATTATTAATTTGCACAAGTTGATTCTGTATCCTGTCACATTGCAGAATTTATCATTTCTAGAAATTTTTAAGGTAGAATTTTGAGATTCTCTAATATATACCATGATGTAATCTGAAAATAGAGATTGTTTGCCCACTTTCCCTATTTATATCCCTTTAATTTCCTTATTTAGCATTATTGATCTATCTACAGCTTCTTCAAAAATGAAATTAAAAAAGAAATAGGGGTAGTGGACAATCCTGTCCCATTCCTGAATTCAGTAGAATTGCTAAACAAGGCTCCCAAACCCCATGGGAGAGAGAGCTCACCTTCCAGACAGGTGGGCACTCCTAAGACTGCAGAGCAAGAGAGACCTCCAGTACTGCCCACACTTGCCCACGTCCCTAGCCCAAGGGGAAACTATATAGGGCCTCTGGAACAGGAAGATAGGGGCAATGAATGCTGCAGTCCAGACACCACCCAGATCTGAAGGGACCCGGTCAAACATCTCCTTGCACCCAAATCCCGTGGGAGGGAGAGCTAGACCTACAGAGGGGCAAACATGCCTGGAAAGCCAGAGGAGACTACTCTCTGCCCACATTTCTGACTCTAGAGGAAAATGCCTAGCACCATGTGGGCCCCCTGTGCACAGGTCCCAAGCGAAGGCAGACAGGTCCTTCTGGTAGCTGCCCTTATGGAGAGATGAAAGCTGGATCTGAGAAGCGACGCCAGGCTCCAGACCAGAGGGAAGACCAACTTTTCTGCTCCACGTGACCTGCCTGGTGGACTCAGGACTCACAAAGGCAAAAGTCCTCCTGGACTGGGTACTTCTGGTTTCTAGCTAGGGCCTGAAACTCGCTGATCCCAGCCCAAAGCTCCCTGCTCCCAAACCCCATGGGAGAGATAGGTCACAGCCCAGACAGGGGGGCACTCTGAGACTACAGGGCAGGAGAGACCACCAGCACTGCCCACCCCTGCCTAAATCCCTGGCCCAAGAGGAAACTGTATAGGGCCTCTGGGAACAGGAAGAGAAGGGCACCCAATGCTGTGGTCCAGACACCGCCCAGATCTGAAGGGATTGGTCAAAGAGCTCCCTGCACCCAAATCATATGGGAGGGAGAACTAGACCTTCAGAGGGGCAGACATGCCTGGGAAGCCAGAGGAGACTACACTCTGCCCACATTTCTGACTCTAGAGGAAAACACCTAGTGCTATCTGGGACCCCTGTGCACAGGGTCCCGAACAAAGGTGGGACAGGCCTTTCTGATGGCTGCCCTCACAGAGAGCTGAAACCCAGCTCTGAGAAGCAATTCAAGGCCTGAGACCAGAGGTAAGACCAACATTTCTGCTCCAAGTGACCTGCCTGCTGGACTCAGGACACACAACCACAGGAAAACCTGAAGACCAGTAGACGGGAACAACTACTGAAAGCAGAACACTCTGTGTCCATAACAGGCTGAAGGAGAACAGGAAAAGAAGTCTACAGCACTCATGTCACATAGGCCTAAAGGACGGTCTAATACTTTCTTCAGAACAGAACAAGGTAACAATTAGACAACTGACAGCAAAAGGCAAGCACAGGAACCCAGTACAACAGAAACTAAGACTAAACAGACATCATTGAAGACCACCATCCCACCAAAGCAAATACACCAGAAAAGCAAGATCATATTAAAATAAGTATCAACTGTGATGATGGATACTCAAGAAAGACATAAAGAACCCCTAGAGAAAAGCAGGAAACACAAATAAACAAGCAAAAGCCTATAGAGAGGAAATGCAAAAATCCCTGAAAGAATCCAGGAAAACACAATCAAACAGATGAAGGGATTAAAAATGGAAAAAGAAAAAGGGACCAGATCAACAGTTCTCTGCACCCAAATCCTGGGGTAGGGAGAGCTAAACCTTCAGAGAGGCATATATGCCTGGGAAGCCAGAAGAGACTACACTCTACCCACATTTCTGACTCCAGAGGAAAACACCAAACGCCATCTGGGACCCCGGTGCACAGGGGCTCCTGGAAAAGGTGGCACAGGCCCTCCTGGTTCCTGCCCTCACGGAGAGGGCATAAGCAACACCCCACCAGCAAACTTGAGCCTCGGGACCACAGGTAAGACCAACTTTCTGCTCCAAGAGACCTGCCTGGTGAACTCAGGACACAGGCCCACAGGAACAGCTGAAGACCTGTAGACAAGAAAAACTACACGCCCGAAAGCAGAACACTCTGTTCCCATAACTGGCTGAAAGAAATCAGGAAAACAGGTCTACAGCACTCCTGACACACAGGCCTATAGGACAGTCTAGCCACTGTCAGAAATAGCAGAAAAAAGTAACACCAGAGATAATCTGATGGCGAGAGGCAAGCACAGGAACCCAAGCAACAGAAACCAAGACTACATGACATCATCGGAGCCAAATTCTCCCACCAAAGCAAACACTGAATATCCAAACACACCAGAAAAGCAAGATCTAGATTTAAAATCATATTTGATCATGATGCTGGAGGACATCAAGAAAGACATGAAGAACTCCCTTAGAGAAACGCAGGAAAACA